>NC_070586.1:31472895-31793895 GCF_027409825.1 Scomber japonicus | reverse complement strand
AGAATTAAGCTGTCTGTGCTGGTGAGGTAATGTTCCATAAGTCACATCCATTAGCCAACAAGTTACATTGATTCTGCAGAAGTGCTACTCTATTTCCTGCTACCTTTATCGAAAGAAGGAGAGAGTTATGCAGTTTTCATACAGGGATGGGGATTAAGGGAGCTCAGGTAGCTGTTTGAAGCAAGGAGAAATATCGAGAAACTGAATGTTTTCTCTACTTCCTTGCGAGAGAGGCAGCAAGATGAAAATGTCGGTAACAAACCAAGACAAGCCTCGATGAGAAGCGACGAATCTCCAAACAAATCTGCTAACAAATATAGTTCCCCAAAAACCTGGGAGAAAGGAGAGAGTGGGAGACGGAAAGTAGGAGGAAAGGTGCTGATTTATCTAATATATTTGGCGTGTGCATATCGTAAACACATGCTTAAAAGCTCAAAACACGCCCGGGAATATAGCGAAGCAGTGAAGAGACAGTGAAGACGGGGAAAAGTGGGGGTGGGGGGTGGGGGGACGGACAAAATTGAGTCTCATCTTCATGAGTGAGTAGGAATGAAATGAGGAGAGGATACAGATGGGAGATTCTGATTTTAATGAGAGATGACAGATACAGTGGCAAAGCTACAGCCGCAAATAGGGATGATGGTTAATGAGCAGGTGAAAAAAAGAATCCCACCATCTGATGAAAGACGTGTGATGTGTGAAATGTGGAAAACTCGGGGGTGGATGATTGCTCATCACACCCTTTTTGATGCCCAGTGTGGCCGAACAACATTAATAGCCGCGTGATCCTGATTGGTGGTGATGCCTTACTCTTGACATGACTCCTTCTGGCCTGTGATGTCATTCATGTACCTTACACGACACAAGAACTTTTCATTTTCCTCTTTCCGACCGCGGCGACTTCACTGAGTCGAATTGACGGGCCTTAGTAAAGTCACAGAATGTCATCTTTGAACTTGGAGTTGACGGTAAGTAATGGAGACCGTTTCTGTGTGAGAGTGGCGAATCGTCGGAGAGCGAGCTGCTCAGAGGAAACACGGGAGCGAGAGAAAGAGAGAGAGGGGGAGAGTTGAAGAGCTTCGGATCAAACAGTCCTACCCGCCCGCGGATGTGCTGACTGGCAGAAAGCGACTGCCGGGGGAGGAAGGAGGAAGGGGGGAGGGGGGAGTGAGGGGGAAAGGGAGGGTCAAAACAGGAGGGTAAAACTGAGGAAGGAAGTTGAAACATAGTGAGAATCAACTTATGAGTATTAGAGTGGCATTCATTATCAGTAACTTTAGAACAAGAGCATGCTAAAGTCATGTTCAGAAAGACAACAACACCCCTCATTTGTTTTAATGAGGCTACCGCATTGAAGCAGCAGGGGTGCTGATGCAGAGGGCAGAACACTCAAGGTTGTCTTTAGCTGTAACACAACATTGTACCATGGATATCATATTTCTACTTTTTCCTCATTGTATTACACAATTACCATGGCCGGATCTATCATGCATGCTTAGGGGCCCTTGAGCAGAAAGGGGCCCCCAATTATGTATTTATTTATTTATTTGTCACGCTCAGAAATACGACACAAGACTTGACCCATTCTCTTGATGTTGGCAATTATGGTCACTGTTTGAAACCTAGTATATCCAAAAACAAAATATGGAGTTAAAAGGTTTCCACCCTACTACTACTTAAAGTGGGTATCTGAAAGCAACACACCTCCACCAATGCACTTCCTTGTATTTTTTTTGCGGTGCTATTTTTTAATGTTGGTGCTATGTTTCAATACATCTTTACTTCTGTGTTTTGGATCTCTGTCCACACTAAGCCAATGTTTTTCATACCTAATAATGAAATTTTTGAAACTTGTTTCCAGAGTGGATGCACGTGTTTGCTTTTAATGGTGAATGAAAAAATGAAGCGTATGGAAAACTATATGCTGCTAACAGAATGCGTTTCGTATCACGCACATCTGACAGATATACTTCTGTTTTAATCAATACAGCTGACCACAGAGACTGCACAATGTCTCATGTTTCACTTGCACTTTACCCCTGTAACTGTGTCCCCAAGTATTTTTACCCTTCAAGTCTATTTTCTCCTGTTATCCAATGACTGTATATGTTTGGCTTCGAGTGCTGCCAGAATGTGGGTGGCCTACTCTCACTGTCTGTCTCGAGGACAAAAAATAATGTCACAAAGTGTCCACACTGTAGACCAAATATGATCAAATTCCCTCTAAGGTGCCTACCCAAAATAAAAAACATATTAAAGCTCTGTATTTGCTGTCTTAGTTATGGTTAAATAATGATGAAGTGCCCTATAGAGTGCCTCTGTATGTGACAGTGTGTAATGACGTGTCCTCATGGTTGACCTTTCAGTGGAAGAAAATGTGATAATGTCCTGTAAACTACCCCCACAAGATGTGATATAGTGCCCTGTGAGTTGCTGTTGCACTGAGCTGAGCTGGAGGTTGTGTGGGTGTCTTTCTAATGGAAAAAAAAAAGTCGGAAAAGTGCCATTTAGGATTCCTCTAAGTCTAACATATGGAAGAGCAGAATTGGGCACCCTTGCAGAGAGATGCCCTATAGGATTCCCTGTAGGGGAGAAAAACATGTCGAAGTGCCTCCTTCCAGTAAAAAACATGAGAGACTGTGTTCTATAATATACTCTAACAGTGGAGTAAAATTGTTATTATGATTAAAAAAAAGAGTGCATTGTTTATGTCGGCTGACCTTTAAGAAAATGCTATAGTGCTTGTAGCTGATTATTCCTCTCAGTTGATTTTGGTGCAGTGCTATCACTAGTTTGCTCAGTCACACCCTCTTTAGATTGTTCTATTGTGTTTGATCAGTGCAGTGTAAGCTGTAACCTTGATCCCACTACAATCTGTGACACAGGTCACATCTCACGCTCTTCTAAATATTAAGGATGCATGACTAATGTGTGAAGACTGTACTTTCTAAGTTTTATATGGGCATGTTAAAAGCTGATGATAGCAGCAAGCTAGATATGTACTTAGTCATCTCTCGACTAAATATTTACAAATTGCAAACCAACCTTAAAAGGAAACCAGAGTATTCTCTTCTGAAGATGTGTTCACAACCCTTTAGCTTGGATTAACTTGCCCTGTAGAGAGGGAGATAAGCACTGGGTTACTTTATGATCACAGAATGCCAGGAAGATACCGAAAATGGAAGACAATACAGATAGATCTGCAAAATGCAGCTATAGGCAGCAAGGGAGGAGATGAGAGAGATAAAGTTAGTTTGCATTAGCCATTAGAAGTTAGAGGGACGCCCAGTAGAACTTAAAACTGTGCTTCAGCATGTTAAGAAGTTTAAGCATTCATTCTCCAAACTGAAGCTGATCGAGACCCCGCTTAGAAACAGATGTGGAGAAGAAACACTCACACATTTTCTGCTGTTGTCCATTGAGCTGACCATAATGAGGCCATTAATACTTATAAACTTATGGGCAAAATAATTCTCCTTTCATTTCACCAATCTTGCTTTAATCTTTGCTTCCCTGATAAAACTGCTCCAAACAGCTCATGTTTTAATAATTCCATGTGTTTACTGCAGATGTTTTTACTGATTATGAGAAGAAAAAAACATTTAAAACATTAGCAATGGCCTGTATTTTATTACAGAGATGTTTCCAGAAATACATAAAAATGAAATCTTTTTAATTTTAACAGGTGTTGTTTTTCTTAAGAGTTTAGATGTGTGATACATACTTTGACTTCATTAAATCATATAAAATGGTGTCTATTCACTAAACGATATTTTGATATTTTTTCTTTTTTTTTTAAAGACCATTAAACAAATCTGTTGTGTTATGGGTCAGATTTGATTTAGCGGTAATAAAGGGTTGTTTATGCAGAAAAATCCATAGCAAATTTTACCCAACAATCATAAATAACAAAATTAATAGGATAATAATATTTTGTTATGATATTCAATTTGTGTCTCATGCCAAGAAAGGGTATCGACTTCAATTCAATTGTAAAGTGACACGTAGCAAATATCAACCCACACACACACACACACACACACACACACACACACACACACACACACACACACACATATATAACCTGTTCTCTTGCTGTATAGCAGTAGACTGCAGCTTTCTATCACTTTATTTCTCACATCTTAGTGCACACACACACACACACACACACACACACACACACACACACACACACAGCTAGGTCACTTTTGGGGACATAGACTTACATTCATTTGCTAGAAACTTAGACTAACCCTAACCACAAGCTTAACTACTGATCCAAAAAATCAGCTTTTTCTGAATTTGGAACACAGCTTTTGTCCTAAATTGGACAAGCTGTGCCCAGTTAACTGGTCTTTAGTCTGAAATTTGTCCCTGAAAGAAGACACACGTATGCACACACACACACACACACACACACATAACCTGTCCTCCAGCTGTGGAGCCTCAGCACTACATAGGCTGAGGCTTTCTTGTGCTTTATTAATCACATCACATCACACACCTGGCACAGCGGTCACACAGGCAAACACACACACACACACACACACACACACACACACACACACACACACACACACACACACACACACACACACACACACACACCATGCTGGAGATGACACTTATGGTGTGACCAAAATAGTGTTGTTTTTAGCATTAAAGCTCATATATATTATTTTGTTTATCATTAGCGTCCTATGGTCTTATAATATATTTGCCTGTTCTATTCAATATAAGCAATACAATATATAAATGGTGTCTATTTTAAACTAAAGAATTGTAAAAAAAATTAAAAATAAAATAAAAGTAAATAATTCATTTAGCATATAAAACATTTTACTGGATGATAATTAGTGATTTGCTTTTTAATGAATTCAAACATGGATCAAATTTGACCTGTATACACTAAGGGATAATTGGGGATGTAGACTTTACTTCTCTACTGATGGGGGCCCACTGAATGTATCAGGTGTCTTTTTTCACTTTTTTCACCCCTGACCCTCAGACAGCCCTGCCACCTCTGTCTGCAGTCCTGTGTAGACACTGACAGCAGACTGAAGCTGTTGCTACTCCGCTAATAAGCTACTTCCACTATGCAAGCCTGTGTATTCAGTCATATGTCGACATAGCTGATCTCACAGTACAAACAATGTTATCTGTTTTGTCAGATCACTTTACAGCATCTGACATTACAGAGCAGGAGTTACTGTTTACTTCTTTAGATTTTATGACATGCAATTTATTTTTTCATTTAGTATGCCTTACAACAGAAAGATAAACAATTCATATGTTGGGCATGATTATGAAATTGTCTTCCACTCTACACAACTACATGTTGGATGAGTGGATGTACGAGGCCAGCGGCTTCCAGATTCTCTACAATAAAGCTTTACTGAGCCACTGGAGCTTGAATGAGAAGGATGCATGAAAACACATCGCTCAGGAAATGAACTACGATTTTTCATGCACCTGCGAAGTGGCAACGTGAGAAAACAACCGCTCGACTGGAGCCAAGTATATAAATTATACGCTCAAGGCTAAACATGCCTACAGCTACAGCTACAGACTCTTGAGAGGTGAAGAAACAGCCTCGCACTGAGGTCATAATGTAGTTGTTTGCTGACATAAACCAGACTTTTATTTTCCCATTTTTTCTCTGGCGTTTCAACGTGGACGTAAATCTTTACAAAGAAATGATCTGATATTGTGGTTTTTCCACAAATGAGCTGACTTGGCGTAAACACGGCAGTCAATGCGTTCCAACTGTAGTCGGTAGCTTTAGGAAATTTGCCCCGTGTAGCATAAAAGCACCGTGTCAGGGACGTAGGACCCACGGTAGCAAGGGAGAGTGGGGAGGGAAGAAAGGGTGGGGGGTGAGACAGTGAACGGAAAGGCTATTATACATTTTTCATTAAGTTTCCAGGCACTAAGCCACATCAAAGCCTCACAGAGATAGAAGGGAGGGAGAGAGAGAGGAGAGAGAGAGAGAGAGAGAGAGAGAGAGAGAGAGAGAGAGAGAGAGAGAGAGAGAGAGAGAGAGAGAGAGAGAGAGAGAGAGAGAAGTAGACACAGGATGTTCTAATTAACTTCACAGTCGCTTGCTCTCTCCCCCTCTCCCCCTCTCTCTCTCTAACACACACACACACACACACACACACACACACACACACACACACACACACACACACACACACACACACAGGCATTCTCTGTGTATATAAGTACGTCTCTGCCCTACCCACTGTCTGCATGTGTGCCTTGTAAATTCATCACGACACCCCCAATCTACAAAAAAAAAAAAAAAGAAAAAGAAAAAAAAGTTAGGAGCCTACTGCAGGGAGTTGCAGCTCATGCAGGGGTGATCAAACGGCGAAAAAAACCCAAGGAGGGTGGGTGGGGGGCTAGGGTGAACGAGGAGCAAGCGGGTGAAGGGGTGTGGTGTGGTGTGTGTGTGTGTGTGTGGGGGGGGGGGGTGCAGGAAAGGAATATCAGAGAAAAGGGGGGAAAAAAAGAGCCCTGAGGTGTTGCTGCTGCTGCTGCCTCTGCCACGCCCCGGGAAAGGGAGGAAGAGAGGAAGACGCAACGACCCGCCCTTTCCACCCTCCACTGTCTCGTGGTGCGTTCAAGTCACATGGGAAACGCTAGAGACATGAGATTCTACTTCCACAGCTTTCAGCTTTAACTCCTCGTCTGGCCTCTGCACTCTCAAGCTCTAAGAAGAGAGTGCTTGTTAACCAGCTGGGGAATGGGAAAAGAAAGAAGAAAGAAAAAAAGAAGCAGAAGAAAGCCAGTTAATGCATATCTGATGTAAAAACCTAACATAAAAAGAGTAACCAAAGTCCACAGAAAACTTTCTGTCAAGTCATACTGACAACTTTGAAGGCAGCGTCACATCGCCCCCCTCTTACTCATCACTCACCCCTCCTTTTCAACGTCCTTGACATGGATTCCCGCTTGGTGTGAGTCAACAGGAAGTTGAATGTACTCTTCTTATTGAGAAAATTGTGCAGAGGCTTGTCATCTTAATAACATCGCTGAGCCATTAGTCTCCTGCCAGAGTGCTGACGGAAATGAACCCCATGTAAAGGAGAGTGATTACATGACTCTGTATAGAAGTGCATCTGGTTGCCTGGAACAAAAAAAAAGAGGGGGAAAAGAAAGATGTAAAGTTCAAGTCAGAAAGTGGGAAAGAAGAGAGAGAGATAAACAGAAGTGACTCATTCATGTGAGTAGTCACGGTTTCCTGGTGATTGCATTTCGATCAGTCTTAAATATTTGTCAATAAAACACAGCAAATCGACCACTAATCCCTAATGTTTTATTGATGGAAACAAGCTTATGTTAACACTCACTCAAGCCAATTTCAATTACCTAATCAAAGTAATGTAATTTATTACATTTGATTGCTTTTTTATTCCTTTTCCAATTTTCTAACCAATGTTTTCAGCTGTTAGAGTAAGTGTACCCATTAAGCACCAAAATCTAAGTTCAGGAGTGTTTCATGGATGACATGATTTATAAGAGATCATTTCTTATACAGCAACATTCAGCTCTCATTGGAACATTTATTTATTACATTTTAGAATATAAAATAAAGATATTTGATGAAAAAAAGTCAAAAGTCTGGCGTGGGCTTAATTAGTATGGTGACACCATTTAAACCCATGTGTGCTCCAAATAAGCCCACGTTAGTATTTATTTATAAAATATAAAGCATATTGATTTCAGAGAATTAAAAACAGCAATATATGTATTCAGAAACATGTTACATCTTAAAAAATGAGAAAAAACCCTCCTGAGCAAAATCTTAAAGGTCTGACTTCAGATGTAACCTCCTTTGTGATCATCAACATTTTCATAACTGTAATTTAATGACACATTTTTTTCCACAGTTACAGTAACAGTAACAGATGACAGTTACTTTTATTTTGTAATCAAATTACATAACATCATTACATGTAACTAGTTACTTCCCAATGTTGGTCATGAGCAGCATGAAAGGATCGAGTACCTTCCTTGAAGACATTTCAGCAGGGAAGCTGTTTACTGATGATTTCTCCTCCGTCAGACTTTAAGACAAAGCTTTCATCCAACAGCTACAACAAAAGCTGTGACTTTCAACAACAATAATTCAGGGCTGAAGAAAGACTTCGCTACACTGTTAGCAAACCTTGGAGAATATTGTGCCGCTCAACATTTTGATATTAACAATAGATCAAATGGCTGTGCGTAATGAAGGTCGCTTGAATGATTATCTTACAGGGAATTACACTTGACTCTCCAGCTCCCCTCAGCACTACGGAGCATTGTAGCATTTTATAGCATATTGTTTCAATCTGAAGTCCCACAGCGTAAAGGATGCATTTTTCTTGTAGTCACAAAATCACGGGCAGAGCCAAACTGTGAATTGCAGAGAAGATTACAGTTATAGTTTTATACTTTTTTCCCCAGAAATGACCCTTCATATTAATTTCACTGTTGCAGACACATTTTCATGTTGGAATAGAATCCTGAGAGTTTTGCTACAGTTGTGGCGTGCTCCCATCATCTGGATCTTGATGTTCGGTTAAAATGAAACATGTTTAATGTGTAGTCTTTAGCCTTGGCTCATGCAAATAGTGAAGTTCAATGATGTGAACATTGTCAATACCAATACTGTAGGTACGGTCTCCAGCACCCAACAGGAAAAAGCAATGTTACTGTAAAGGCCCAAAAACTCTTAGTTCTCATTCAGTGAATTAACAGTATTGTGAGTTAGTGGTTAATTCAGTTGAAACAACAAAACCCAAAATGTAAAGTTTGTACACAAATACAGTTTATCTTTATAGATTTGATATTGATGCTGAATTGACAAGAAAGTGGTTGACATATGATGCCTTTTATCTTGTGTTTCTAGAGTTATACGTTTTACTGGACACATAAGGAATTGTCAAAATGTCTTATTTCTTTAAGGGAGTTTGGTGTAATATTTTTCCAGAAGCATGCAGGGAGTTTCAGCGTAATTCAAACTGCTCATATTCATATTTTTGTATGTTTTGCCACCACTACAGACACACTAGGTAACTGCTAAAGTATGATGAGGCTGACTAATATTGACTGCAATTGGTTTGATTATAATGGTTTACAGCCTAATCATGTATTTGTATTGATTAGCTCCTGAAGGTGGCTGATTGTGCAGTTTCTAATGGCACTATGCAATAAATGGTCGCTCTTTGTGTTCATGTTTTTAAACTACTTTCCTAACATGATGTACTTGATGGTGTTATTAATGACTCCTGGTGAACCTTAAAAGCTCAGCATTCTCGTTGCCCTTTATCTTCCCCTTTTTATAAGTCACATTAACATTTATTCACCCAGAAAAAACGAATGTCTCTGTATAATATATGATCTCTTCTTTCTGTCAGCTGCAGTGTGACTGTAGTGTATTTAATGGTTTTTCATAGCTACATGATTTCAGGCCAGGTGGAGTTAAACCTGTGACTTTCTGCCTTTGTATAATTATCCAGGCTGCTGCTGTTTCTAATGTGTTTTATGTAGTTTGCAAGGTTTCCAAACAGAAATACAGTTGAATGCTGTGTGCAGATGACTAATGGTTGAAGTTGATTTCTGTGGGCGGCTGTATAAACTGTGTCGCCGTTTTATAGGACAGCACCTTTTGATTATTTGATGAATTATTTAGAACGAACCACTGCACACACAAGGGTCGGCTTCTGTTGAAATGTTGCACCATTGTTTAACATTTTTCTTCTAGTAACTCTCATTGGAGCAGGATGGGGGGAACTAATCTTAAAAGTAAACTAGTTTGTAGTCTTGGAAACAGTGACCCTGCAAGAAACTCAGGGACTAATGACACATTGGGCCCATTGTGCGAAGTGTGTGGCCAAATACACTTTTACTAGTTTAATGACAGGAAAATGGTCCATGGTTCAAAGGGGTCATGGATGTGTTTTGGGTGTAACATATGGTAAACCAATCAGGGTGTCATCTCCCATTCCCTTTAATATCCAGGAGCGCTGTCACTTTGGTGGATTGCTATTATAACGGCACATTTACCAGCAATGTGTTTCAATAATATAACATGAGTTACTTTAGCTGAATGGAAAGTTGGCTGATGAGCTGCTAACCTGACATATAATGCATAAAAAGGAATCAGATGCTGAAGGAGAAACTTTTCCTAGTTTGAACAGCTGTGGATAACAGACATTGTAGAATCACCCACATGTATTAACAGATCAATACAGATGTAACCACAGATGTTCAGATGATTATTTTGTTGATAAAATCACTACGTGGCAGCGGAGCAGCTTTCCTCCTGAAGCAGACGTGGTTCTGAGATCCATTCTCCACAAAAAACCCAACACCTGGCTTGGTGCGTCTCCTCCCGTCAGTTCACTGTGCATGCAGCTTTGTTTTTCGTTTGTTTATCTTTTAATTACAGCTTTCATTCTCTTTAAAATCATTTTGTTCAGTCATGGAGTAACAGGTAAACTCAGCAGGGATTTAATTGCTGAAAGTATGGAAACCTGATCAATTTCATCTCAAGAATATGCCTTAAATATTGTTCAAAAACTGTTTTAATCCCATTTTGAGACCAACACCCCCAGGGGCGCACAGATGAATGCAAATGCATTTGATATTTAGACAACGTGGGAGCTGGATGGGAAAATGACAACTGCATCAGTCTTACACTAGCAAAGTCACATGCATCACACCTGGAGACACTGTGCACCGGGCATAAAATAGGGCCCATTATCTTAAAATGTCAGAGTGTGTCAAACTTAAGTCTTGTAGTGTATGGTAGACATGAGCATGAGTGGAAATGCAGTTCCATTTACAGAGCTTTGCCAGCATGCTAGCCATTGACTGTGAACTATACATCGTGAATTAAATTCAGTTTGAAGTCAAGACGTTTTGATGTGTAGCACAACAAACTGCTTTCCCTCACATGCACAGCGGTGTCTGCCTTACACAGAACTGCTCTCCTTATGAATTAATAATAAAGAGAATAGATAGAAAATGAAAAAATAGAAAATTTCCGGCCATGTCATTTAACTGTTTTTGTTCCGTCTCAACGCTCTCATTAATCTTGTTTTCAGATGCAGCAGGCAGCTGTTTTCAGCTAAAATGCCCCGACAATCCCATTACACACTAAAGCTTGGTATGAAGTGTCAGACAAAGTTAACATCTAACAGGTATACATAGCAGCACAATCAGCAGCTAAAGACTCACATATTTCCCTCAGGAGTAGGTAAAGACCACACCAGAGTATAAATGAGAGTTATGTTAGACTTAATTGCGTCTAGACACACGTTAGTGAATGCTAACACTGCTCTATGATGGCTGGATGTGTTTATATAAACCAATAGGCAGCTGATATTTCAATGTTGTGTGAAAAGCTACTGCCCAAAAATTGACCAAAGAAACCCCTTTTAATACAGGTTTAAGAACTTAAGAAACTTTAACTTGGTGGTTTGATTCTCCAACTGCTTCAAACATCACAGGTACAATAACAAAGACAAGACACTGCAGAGACTCGATGCAGACTCTGTCGGATGAAACAAGTGTCAAGCTGGTGATGCTCAAACCTTCAGCCTGGTGTCTGATGTGCAGAGCTGTCTGCAGCGTTCTGCTTGTGGGGAGAGTTTTTCCTCACACGTCCCCACCTGATTTCCACTGACTGAGCCATCTGCCCTTACTTTACTTTTACCAACTTTTAAGAAGCTTTTATTTATTCCCGACATTTCATCACGACTCACTGATAAGACTACTGCGAAGCAAACGTATGATGTAATGTGTCATCATAAAGCCCTGTTGTCACTAGTTACTTACAGTAGATTACATATTGTAACCTTACCTCATTAACTTACTAAATTGGTGTTATTTGCTGTGTGAAACCTCACCTGATCTTTCTTCTCGAATCTTATTATTTCATAAGAAGTTTTTTTTCTTATTACTTTAGTAGAGGCGGTAGCAATATACTTTGGAGAAGGTAATTGTGGATATGAACTGCTATTTAAGACAAATACTTCCACAGAAAGGGCATGTCATACACTCCATCTAATTACAGCTCTATGAAAATCACTTGTTGCTTTCTTTCTTCTTTTCTGACAGTTAAAAAGTTTCATTTCATTTTATGATAATTGGAATTATTGCATTAAATACTACCCTGCATGATTATATGCTATTGGAAGTTTGAAATGTATTTTTAAGGAACATTTAACATTTTAAAAAGTAATTCTAGGACAAAAGACGGTGTAATATATGACTAGCTTGCTATTGTCTCTCACAACCTTGAATTTCCAGTTAATAATTGGTATCTATTATCTGTCAGATTAGCATTAGTGACAAAAAGAAACACAACAGAGATCTGACTAGCCAACGGTGGACAACTGATTAGCACAGATAATGAAAGAACACAGGAGATGACAGCTTGAAGAGAAGTGGTTTGTCTTCCCCACAGGGATCACGCCCACAGCTCGGCAAACATTAATTGGCAATGCGACTTTGGGCACAGTGAGAAAAAAATAGTTCTAGCTCGTTACCATGGTTCATAATTAGTTTATTTGTCATCTTTGAATAAGACTTGGAAGATAATGAATAATTTGAGTTGTCTCATCACGTAATCCTGATGATCCCTGTTGGCTCGCTAAATCCATAACTGGTTCATAAACAACAGCAGCATTCAGGGAGCGCCTAATGAAATTTGCTCTGCTTTTCCATTTGATAAGTGAATTTTTGTTTTGCTTCACCAAATGTCAGGACCTCAGTCATGTGCCGGTGGTTACAGCAGTTGGAAGCAGTCTAAGAATAAATAACCAGTGTCGAGACAAAGATGTTGAGACTGAGTTTATATTAGAATCAATGTGGAGGTTTATGGGGTTTTTTTTTTTAGCTTTTAAGACCAAAACTTTTGTGAAATATTAGTGCAATAAACAAAATGAAACACATCAGCAACAATAGGCTTTTTTCTAAAGAGAACATTTGAGATGAAAACAGCAAGATATAACTGCTTTCATAGTTTATGAAGGCTATTCGGTGTATACAAAATACATAAGCAGGTAAGTCTTAAATTCAAACAAATAAAACAAACCCAGGGGAGTTGCTGGTATGACGATTTTTCAACATCAACAACAACAACAGTGATGTAAGTGTGGATGGTTATAGCACAAATGGCTCTCCCGGTAGCTTAATAGACAGCCTGGCAATTATAGATAGTTGTTTACATAGCAAACAAGTGAGATCCTGTCGGTGTACTCCTCTTGAATCACAAAAACAATGATCTACTTGCTTTTCACCTTTCTTCTTCAGCAGCCATCATTCTAACAACATACAAAACTCAGATCTGAGGCAGAATAAAGCTCTTTCACAATGCCGTAAGAGTGCAAAATAATTCTGTGAACGCTGAAGTTTACTTTTTTTTTCTTCCCCCCGTCGGGTCTATAGATGAGTAAGGCAACATGGAATTGGAAGAATGTAGTGCTCAAACTGTCACATCTCACCTCTAATAAAGCACAATGCTGTCTGAACTGAGCGAGCCGCGCTGTCAATATGCTTCGCAGATGAGCCCATTAGCTCGTTGGTACTGTCAGCACCAGCCTGATAAGTATGGAGCTGACTGCCTTTAGCCTTCAAAGCCCTGCATGGACTTGAACTTTTTTATCTGTCAGATTTGCCTCTTCCTTTGGAAAAACCGCACGGATGCTGTTCTCAACATGTCTGCTATCTGCTTGTTCTTGGTATATCAAAAACAGCCTGCCCCTGGTGTGGATCTCTCCCACAGTGCATCTCTGAGAAACAATTGGCCTATCAGGCAGCAGGAAGGGGGCTAATGAATAGATTGTGTGACTTGCCTCCAGACAGACGGAGAGATAGACAGCCGCGCTGAAACCACAAACTGACACAGACAGTCATACTGAATCTCAACTGCAGTATCATGACATATTGTTTATGATATGGCATGCTATGCAAAGGAGTAGCACTCCTCTGAATGATGACATGTCAGTACTCTAATTTTAAGTAGAATATAAGTTTAGTGTGTTGTGCAGGGTTTTCAACAAATCAACACACTGTAGCAGTACACATTAGTTCACCACAGTGCATTATAGTGTAGTATACTTAAGTGTAAGTAGTCTGGAGGACAGGGCACTATTGATCAGTGCAGTGTAAAGAAAGGTGCATTATCATAGAGCACACACAGCACATAATAGTATGCATAATATAGAATAGGATAGTGTAATAGCATCACAGCACTGTATAACATATCATGGTATAGAATAGTATTGTGAAGTGTTTTGTTAATAGTATGTAATACTTACTATACATACTTAAGTATAGCATAGTATAGTATAACAGTATAGTTTAGCATAGCATAGTCTAATATAGTATAACATAACATAGTAAAGCATAGTATAGTATAACAGCATAGCATAGTGTTATATAGTATAACACAACATAGTATAGTATAGTATAGTATAACAGCATAGCATAGTCTAATATAGTATAAAATAACATAGTATAGCATAGTATAGTATATTACACTATAGTATAGTAAAGTATAGAATAGTATATTATAGTATATTACAGTATAGTATATTATCGTATATTACAATATAGTATAGTAAAGTATAGAATAGTATAGTATAGTATATTACACTATAGTATAGTATCGTATATTACACTATAGTATAGTAAAGTATAGAATAGTATAGTATAATATATTACACTATAGTATAGTATCGTATATTACACTATAGTATAGTAAAGTATAGAATAGTATATTATAGTATATTACAGTATAGTATAGTATCGTATCGTATAGTATAGAATAGTAAACATAGGACAAAGTAGAGCACAGCAAAGAGCAGTGTAGTATTTTAGTACTACAAGTGTAGCAGAATATAGAATAGTATTATATTATGGAGCACATACTGTACAGTACAGGACAATATAGTACAGTATTGTATAGTGTAGTATAGTGCAGTAAAATATTACATTATATTGTGTTATAGTTATAGTAGTTTTATAGTAGTATTATAGAGCACAGTTTGTACAGTACAGGACAGTATAATACAGTATGGTATAACATATTGTGCAGTAGAATATAGTATAGTATTAAATTAGTATTTTAGTTATAGTAGTATGATAGTAGTACTATAGAGCACAGTTTGTCCAGTACACTAGAATATAGTACGGTAATGTATAGTGTAGTATGGTGCAGTAAAACAGTGTATAACAACACAGTATATAATATAGTATTGTACAGTACATGATATAATCATATAAATACTTTACATCATTATAGTCTATAAAAAGAAAAATTTATCACAGTTATTATAATGCCGTGTGGTACTTCAGGTATTATGTAATGCAATTTGGCCCAGAACAAAAGTCTGTGGACAGATAAGACCTCAACTCTTGAACTTTGAAGTCAAGCCGAAATCTGTTTCCACTGCAGCTCTGTTTTCTCTCAAAGTTCCCTGCTGCTACTCCTCTCATATCTCCACTGGAGACAGGCTGCAGTATCCCAGTCTGCGCCTCATACACTACTCCACTCCACACATGCATACAAAAGAAAAACAGCTAGAGCATCTACTCTCCAAAGGATGCCTAATTGGTTTTTATTGACTTTACCGCCTGCAACAGATATTGTGTGATAGTGTAATGACAAAAGATTAGCTCTTCATGCGAGACTGGGTAATAACAGTTGAGGTGGAGAGCAGCTTCACCAGATAAGCACTGTAAGCAATGTGATTATGTGGATAGTAGTGTAATCTGAGCCCTATTAATATGTTTAATTGTAAGCATTTACAACAGCCCTGAAGCTCCCATCTATGATTGCCTGGCAATGGTGCAAAGTGTTATTTCATAAAGTGCTAAGCTAAATTCTCAGCAGGCAAGGAGCAATTATAATGCTCTTATACATACAGTATATTGGCATGCTAATAAAACATACTTTGAGATGGAATTTAAAATTCAATCAAGTTGAGGCGGAGGGGTGCTAAATGCATCCTGGAATATGAAGAGCTGTCTCTTTCTCTTCTCACCGCCACATTGCACTCTATAATTTTCTCCAGGAAAATCTTCATTTTCTCGCCTCATCTCCTTTTCTCTTTCTCTTTTTGTCACTCTTTGTTACCACCTCTTGTTTTCCCTCTCCTCTTGCTCCCTCCTTGCAATTTCTCATTTTCTCCATTTAATATTTACAACCTTGTTACCCTCTTGTTCCTCACTCTCCCCGTACACCTCCACGCCCCTATTCCTCCCCCGCCCCCCTTCCCCCCTGCCTATCCCTTCTTTCTGTCATCAGATAGCGGAGCTCGGTGAAGAAAAGCCCGTCTTGACTTCAAACGCCTCCCTGTCTATTTGTCTCCACCCCATCTCAGCTGCCAGGGAGGCACAGCCCTAGAAATCAACTCTCCCCCCCCCCCCTCACAACCTCTCTTCATCTCTACTCCCTATCTCCCCTCACCACTGGTTGTCTCTACTATCGATCTCCCTTTTACTTCCCTCCCTCCTCCTCTGTTCCTGTTTGCATCTTTTTTTCCCCTCTCATTTTCTTTTCTTTTGTCCTCCCCTCTTGCTCGCTTCCATGCAGTGGAGCATTTAACCATGATATCGCCTGTAGCTGTAGAGCTGTGTATTTCTCTCAGTGTGAAATAGAAACTGTTTATATCACCGTTATTTATTACTCAAACTAAATTCTGTCTCTTGCTCTAATTTGTTTCGGATCCCTGCATAAGTTAGAATAATACTTGATATCAAGATGACATGCAGTGAATAAAAAGGCAGGTTTTAGTGAATATACAAGAAAAGGCCTTTGTTTGGCAGAAAAATGCATCAACAAAGTGGACAAAGAAAAATGACAGCAATTACAACGCATTTAAAAAGCACCTGCGAGCATCATTTGGCCAATCTTTTAGAGTTTGTTTTGTTCTGAGTTTTTCTGCTTTTGCCTTACAAAGGCATCAGCTTGGCAGGCTTTAAATTTGTTTGCATGTTTTAAGGTCTCTGATATACAGTGATGCAACCAGAGGAAAGCAGTCACAGGGGCAGGACAACTGCCCCGCCGACTATCCTTGGCATCTCCAACTGCAGAAGCCGGGAGTTTTTGAGCCTTTGAAACTGGGTCAGCTGTGTGTGTATCATTAAGTTATTTGCCACTTTACAGTGCAGCTGGACTGTGTGAAATAAGTGTGCATGGTTACAGCGATAAATACAAAGTGTTGCTTTGCAATATCACAGAGCACAAAGTGTTTTGAGGACACAGCAAAAGAACTATGCAACCTCTAAAAGAAACAACTGCACTAAATCTACAATTATCCTCCATCAAATGTTATTCCAGGCTTTTTTCCACTCAATATTTTCTTTTATAATCCTTTGATAACAAATACACAGTGTTGTTTCAACGTTCACCATGGATTATTGCTATTTTTGTGTGTGTATATAGAAGCTTACACATGTATTTGTATGCAGGCCTGCACAAAAGCTGTAAGTCAGTGTGCAAGTGTTTGTCTGAATATAAGTGCACATTTATATAAATGTGTTTATGAAAGCTCTTTACCTCTAATTATTCCCTTGTTTACCCAGATGATTATAATATAATGAGAGAGCGAGCAGGAGGAGGGCGGGGGTTACAGTATCTTTTGCATGATTGTCCTTTTTCAGACAAGTGGCGAGGCATTTCTAACCTGCAGCTGGAGTATTAGAGCAACGGGTTGAACTGTGCTTCTATAATGATACTCATCTTTAAGTAAGCAACAAACCTAGACACCCATATCCCAACTCTTGATACATATATCCTGTGTGTCAGATGCTCAGTGGTTAACACATATTGGGTGATCAAGGAGGAATATCAAATAGTGGTGTTGAGACAAAGACAAAGACAAAGAACCAATCAATCAAAGCATTCATAAGCTGTATTTTATTTTTCTTTACTTTATTTTACTGGGAAACATTGAAATGCTTTTTAGTTTCTTATAGATTTTGGTGAATAGAACACATGTTTTGGAACATTGTTCTTGCTCTTGTTTTTAACCATAGATGTCTATGCCTTTAAATCAGTTTAGTTTTGATGACCATTCTGTTTGAAATCTATGTCAAATGTTAGCTTTGTTGTTCCTAGCCTACAGGGTAGCTTGTGTCATGGGTGATATGATTGGGGGCAATTGTAACTATAATTGTAATTGCTGTGTTACAATTGATCCTGACAACATCGAAATGGTGCCCAGATTATTGACAATTTAAAATAGCCGCCACCCCGCTAATAATTTAAGGAAAGTGTTTTGTGTTTAAAGTAAAACAACAGATCTATAGGTCAATACTGAGTCATAGTGCTATTTACTGGCAACAGGGAGTTACTGATGCTGTACTTTTACACCCTCTGTCTAGCAGGTTGACCAGATCCACCTCAGATTTGGTGAGAAAAGCTAAAAGAGCTTGATGATGCTACATTGTAAAGTTTGTGAGTTTAAATTGAACACTGTTGCTGTGGTTACGGGGGAAAAGTTCAAAGTTTTGACGCTAAGAAAGGAAACTGTTTATAAGAGCCCTATACAGAGTAATACTCATAGTCCCACCTACGGGCAATAGGTGCAAGGACCCGATCATCACTGCTTGCAGCTTTAATTATAAATTGATAATTAATTAAACTGCTTTAATTAAACTGGGATTAATTGTTTAATAGAGAATTTAAAAAAATGAATTAAACTGCATGTCGATGAGGGGAAACCTGTAAGCGACTGCATTTGTGCACATATTAAGCATATCAGTTTCCCTCACTTTTTTTTTGCATTTATGGCTCCATTCTTTTTGTCTGGGCATCAGGGGAAAAGTCAGTGGGTCACCAAAGTTGGTGAAATGGTAATTCTTCCAACAGTTGTGGAGATACTTCAATAGGAGCTTATCTGGTGGATCAACCAATCGACAAACGGACCAGCCGACATTGCAGTCCAATGAACCATGCGGCTAGCGTGTCTAATAACGTTCCTCCTGGCTTTGTTTACTTGTGTTTGTGTGGCGTTCCGATCAATCGCAGCAAAATGAGAAGAAGGGTTGAAAGAGAACTGGGATTTAATGTAGACACATGTTGGGTAAAGTAGTTTCTCAGGTAGCCTAACTGTAAAGCATGTGTAGCAGATGATGTGAGATTGATATTTGGTCAGATATTGTGCTGTATTTTGTCTCTATGGAAACAGACAATGCAACACGTGACCTCAAACAGAGAAAGCGACTATGGTTTAGATAGAAAGCAGATAGGAAAATACTGTAAAACTGTACACTTAGCATGCAAGCTTCATGCATGCATTTAATCTACCACTCCCCCATGACTCGTTTGTCAAGATTAGCTCCCATCGTGGCAATTGTAGTTTTTAATCTGCAGTGTGATAAGGAGATGGTTATTTATTAAGGGACCATGTTTGATATAGACATAGA
This sequence comes from Scomber japonicus, assembly GCF_027409825.1. Classification (NCBI taxonomy): domain Eukaryota; kingdom Metazoa; phylum Chordata; class Actinopteri; order Scombriformes; family Scombridae; genus Scomber; species Scomber japonicus. The sequence continues at coordinate 31,774,461 of NC_070586.1, read as the reverse complement.
GTGATGAAACCTAAAATTAACAGAGAGATCCATGTGCTCCTTGTCTCTAGGAGGGTAATGACAGCCTGCCACATCATCAGGCATGGCCATCAGCCAATTATCATGTGCTCATGCATGTAAGTGCAGAGGGCCTGAGGAGTCCCTTACAGTGGTTTAGAAGCAGAGGGAGGGTATTTCAGTAGTAGTATTTTCAGTTAGGCTAAAATGTTAAAAAATGTCAGTGCTGACTCTAAAGGCACATTAGTCCTTCATGGAGCCACCTAAAGAACAGAGTCTCTTAAATTTGCCCCTGCGTATCTAATTGTGAATTTTAAATGTTATTATTTTCTCTTGGCAATTTGAGTTAAATTCTGAATCACAAAACAACAAAGTGACTTTTCCTAATATGAAGTGAGGGCACGCAGCAGTCCTGCATCAACACACATCTGCGTACCCAGTGTTGGCTGGTACACTGTGGGTGTTAAAGTCACTCTGACAACAGAGGAACTCCATCAATCTCTAATGCATAGCCAATGAGGGGCTCTCCAACAACAGGCCTTTGTATGCCACTGGAAACAGATTGATCTCTTTGTATGCTGTGCACATGTTTGCCCCTCGTCCCTAAGGCCCTCATTGTCTTCTATTTGTTTAACATGATGGGATATGCTAATCAGGCAGGCAGTGCTGAGATAAAACTCGCACTCCAGCGCTAACGTGCTAACCGAACCCGTCGAATAAAACTGTAACCCTTTTAATTGAGTGTTCCCCTGGTAACAGAAATAGTGATGCAAGCGAATTAAATAAACAGCAGCCCATATATTAAACAGAAGGATTCTCTTTGTGGTGAGAAGCTGCTTCTTATTCTGAGGAGATGTGCAAGTGCCTTTTTTTTGTTGCAAAAACCAATGCTGGGAATTAAACACTACCACTAGGGTATGTTTTGATGTTTATGATTGCAGAGTGGCAATTCTATTTGAAATTGCCGTGTTTTCTTCATTTCACAGAAAGAAAGGCTGAAGAGTTCTGTGGCCCCTGGGATCAGCAGGGTGCCACACTGTGCTTGTGGCTCTTTTGATACAGGTTTATTACAGGTACCTCATGTAAACACATCCATGATCACTGTATAAATCTTCACACAAGGAGAAAATGAGCACACAGATAAACACATATACGTGTGCAAACACCAACACCCCGCCTACCTCCACATGCCACATGCTGTCTTATGCTTTCATGTCCTTTGCCCAAACTTTTGATTGGTCCCAACAAGCAAGGGTTGCTTGTTTACTTACTGGCAGCAAGTAAATATTTTACACGGAGTGCCTTCATGTTGGAAATCTGGGCAATGCATGGGAGATATCGTGTCAGTCAAAATAGTAAACAAACTCCAACTTTGCAACAAGGAGAAACTCTGACAGACGCAAAGTAGATCACTTACGCAATTTTAAAATTGTGTTCAGCGTATACACTGAGATGCAAACACACACACGCATATGAAAAGACTTTGTCCTCATGGGAAATTCAGGCTTCATTTGTTTCAGAGTTGTAGGTTAAACCATTGAAAAGACATACAGGGTAGAAAGCCAGTTATTGCTGTAAACACTGCTGTTTTAGTTTGAATGTTCCCTTTACCCTAACCTAAATGTAATTCCAATTCAACCTGAAAGCATGAGCTAAAAACTGGGCCTTTAGAAGTGTGGACTGCCAATTGACAGAGTTTACTTTTCCATCTGTCTCCCTTTTCAACTCACACACAAACACACACATGAAACACACAACAGAGGTGGCAGGGAAGGCTCGGATGCAAGCCCGCGAGTGTGTGAACATCCCGAACACGCCGAGCACCCCTGCCACGTAACGGCCTTTTAATTGGAGGCCTTTGCGATTGCCCACGAGCCAGTGGAGGAAATCTGTGCCATTCGGTTCCAAATGACACGACACCCGCGCTTTTATTCCACCACTGGGACAGAATGGCGGGACTTGCCAGGGATTTTTATTTGACACCGAAACAAGATCCGACCAACAGAACTAGCCGCAAAGCCTGCCTTCGGAAAGATAGGGAAAGACAGAGAATTAGAGGTAAAATGAGAAGGGGGAAAAGTGATGGAAAATGAGAGGGGAAAAGGGTGACAGATTTATAGAGAGAGGAAGAGAAGTACAAATACAGGGGGAAAAAAGACAGAGAATCATGGTTGAGAGAGAGAGAAAGAGAAGGCATGTTTGACACTGGCATCATGTTCCACAGAGCTGCAGTTTGACACTCGGACCAGCGCGGTGTCAGAGCATGTGAGCTGGGTGAAATAGGTTCAGATTTCCCTAAGGCAAGCAGAAATGTAGGTGAAAAGTGTGTGTGGCAAAAGGAAATGGAATAAAATGAATGCATCTGTTAAGCCACCAAGGAATCTATACTTTATATGAGTTCCTTTTCAGCTACAGTGAGAGGTATAGGAACGTAAGAAGACATGAGATGCTCCATAAATACAAGTTTTCTCCAGACACATACTGTACATTAAGGACTTTCTGAAGTGGAAATACTTTAGTGAACAGCAATAAAGTGAAATGTGCGAGCGTGTGTGCGCATTCATCTAAATAAGTGTCTCACGGCTGCCTTCTCCGACAAAGACAAATGATTAATTCAGTCTTGCGGTTGGGGAAAAAAAAACAGTTCCGCAAAACAGAATTGAAAAAAAAAAAAGGAAAGAAGCAAAACAAAACATGACAGAGCTGTTACAACAATAGTAGCCACAATGAAACAGATCAAATGGCATTAAAAGCTCACACTCATTTTACATGTCAAAGACGAAACATTTCATTCCCCAAATGTTATGCACAAGCAGCAGGGTATAGCTCACTGGCTATTAGAGCATTATGAGGGCTTAATTTAGCATGAATAGGTTTTTGCATTATAAATAATAAAAATTGGTATAAATTAACAGTCATAATCCTGGTGGGGAGGGAAGGTGGTGGTGGTGGTGGGGGGGGGTTTGAGATGCAGCTCTGTTTGGCGGCACATTACACACGACTGAAAAAAAAACCAGCTGTGAAAAATGATGCCCTAAGTTCAAAGCAACTTCAATCAGGATACATTTCTCTGCTTGATGAATAATTGAGCAACAGCCTGAACAGCCTTGAGTCCTAGCACTTTTTTGTGACGGCTTTTGCATGAATAAAACACTGTTTGGCCTGCAGAGCTGTCTGCGTTGCAGGGATACGGCACTGTGTAGTAACATGGAAATAGCTCTAGGTACCTTCTCTCCTCGGCTACCCCTTCTGGTTCAGTGTTCTCTGCCCCTGCGTATCTAATTCTGAGTGACTTTCTCACTCTGTCTTTAACTTCTATCTGCTTGCCTTTCACTCTTTGCTGTTTCTCTCTCATTACCCCTGTATTATATTCCTTCTTTTGGAAAGTGCCTCTGTGAAAGAACATGAATGGATGAGTTGCCTCCTGGTAAGCTAGTTAAAAAAAATAATATAACAATAAAGAGACAAAATGACAGGCCAATAAATTCTATGCACACCAGCTAAGTGCTTTCACAGACCACCACAGCAGAAGTGAGAAAGCAAACAAGCCAATTTCTATAACGTCTGTGACAGAAATTACAGAAAATAAATCAGATCTCGCCTGAGTGCAAGTGAGCCCCTGTGGGAAAGATGTTTTACAGTATGTGATCATAGTAAGTAGTAAGAAGGTTATTTTTTGTTTGCTATAAAATAGAAAGTTGAAAATTGAGGTGAAAAGTGAAGCAATCAGCTTGTATCTGATGTCTGCTTTGACACCATTCCACTTTAATTTGCCTTTAATTTTAGTTAAGCTGCCTCTCATTAGTAATTATAGTTAATTAAAGGACCAGTGTGTAAGGTTTAGTGGCATCTAGTGGTGAGGTTGCAGATTGCAACCAACTGAATACCCCTCCCCTTCACTCCCAAGCAGGAAGGCGGATGTATGGTAGCTGCAAAACTTGCAAAAAAAAGTGAAAGACCCTCTCTAGAGCAGAAACACAGCACCCCTTGTAATTTTAAAGGGCTCATTCTAAGTTAACGAAACCACAAAAAGTCTTATTTTCATGATTATACACTCATTAATACATAGTTATGAATATTATATTCCTTTTCTGTCAAGTTTATATAGCTAGATGCCACTAAATACTACACACTGCACCTTTAAAGTGAAATGAAAGAACTTTGAGAGAAAAAATAACATTCTCTCTTTCAAATGTTAGCACACTTTATACATATTGCTGTGTGTAACTGATGTTGTTGAGTCAGTTTGCTGACTTTATGACTCTTCTTCACTTCAGCTACTGTAACACTATATTTTAACTTTAACTTTGCCCTCACTCTGTAATTACTGCTGTACAGAAAACACTATATAGACTTTCTTTAAGGTCAATACATTCAAATCTACTTAATACTCAATGTATTTTTATTATTTAATTTAATTATATATATATATAATATTATCACATCACTGAAAAAGTAATGAAATATGACACCAATAACAACAATAATGCCTTCTCACAGGAGAGTGTACTTCACCTCAACAACATTGAAACAGTTGAAAACATCTGAGTGCCAAGATTAGAACAGCTTGTCAATGCAACTTAACATTACAGAGAATCATTATGAGAGACAGCTTAAAATATGGTTTATTTTCTCTTATATAATATAAACTTTATATTAATGTGTAAATTCATTTCCTGTTAAATTCTAGTAATATGTTTCAGGTCTAGTTTGGGATGCTGGGTGATCTTTCTGGATTTCAAGTTTGGGGAGTTAAGACTGTCTGTACTGTTCTCATCAAATGTGTCTGCGTCTTGTTTGGTTCACATGCCACACCTTTCTCTGAGCTTCTCCTCTCCCTTTCACTCAGATCGCCTTCTCTATTTCGGCTCAGGATATCATGTGACGCCTAATTTCGCCACACCTGACAAAAGGAGAGGTACAATAGTATAATGATAACAATAGACAATAATTAAAGCTTTTAGGTGGTTCCTTTTATACAGGAAAGTGACTGGTAATACTGGTGTGACCTGTGACTGTAACACCAGTGACAATTTGGAGAAAAAATTTACAATTTTAACAAAATGACCACCTTGTGTCAGACCAAATGTCTTCAGTCATAAAGATAAATGAAAACTATTAAATATAATGAATGTGTAAGTCCAGTTTCTCATCCCTGCAGCTATGACATGAGTAAAACAGGTGACTTAAAGGCTTTGCTTAAAATTCTAAAATAAATCACAACATTTTAAACAAATGAAGTAAGACATTGAAGGCCCAATCCCAATATCAGCTCTCAACCCTGAACCCTCACAGACTATACTGACATCACCTGGTAAGTGCCTGAGTGTGAGATGCTGCAGGATTTAAAATGGTTTAAACAGGAATAAAACAACACTATGCAACATATCACGTTACCTTGCCGACACCAAAACATATTGTGTATAATTGTGGGTTTGGGGCTTTTTATTCAACGCTTTAATGCCATGTCAACATTACTGAATTTGTCTGAGTGAGCTCACTTAGACAACAACAGCAAAAGACAATAATAGTAAAACCCACTCACTCATAAAGCACATAATACATGAATCAAAGTATAACACAGATAGGTGAATCATGTGCATGATAGAATGTCTGATCTGAATGTCATTCAGGCTCTTTAAATAATGGTTGAATAAACTATGTGTGTAATATAACCTACACTTGCGTTCCTCTGATTTAATGTGGGTTTTTTTTTTCTTAAATCCCTTTGGAATGTAATATTTCTTTACTTTTTTAAATTTTATTTTAATGCTCCTAGGCTTCCCCTGGTAACCCCATATTTAACAGTGATTTAACGTCACAACGCTATGAACTGTGGGTAATTCCCTCAAGCAAAGTCTGCAGAGAATTTCAGAAAGTTTGCATAAAGAGCTCAAAATGTCTGCGAGGGAGCCTGCATGCACTTGATGGTTTGACAGTGGGGCAGCCCTAAGCCCTCGCTGACTTAGCGGGAACATGCCTCAAAGTCTGTGAGTCCTTTAGTGAGGACATTGGGATTTGGCTTAATTTACCACTGCACTTCCTCCAATGACCTCTGCATCCAGGAAGAGTCAGTGCATTATTGTGTTTAGTGTAGCATAAAACCAATGTCATAGTTTTGACTGATATTTAAAGCTATTTTTGTTATCATTTAAATGTTCTGTTTCGTGTATGCAAAGTTAATTTAAATGTGAATGAGATTTAATTCATGAAATAAATGGAAAGTACATGGCTTCACTTCCAGGTATGATCAAAGAGAAAAGACAATTTCTTTGTAACTGCCATTTTAAATACATTTTTAAATGAAACATTTGAACATTAGATGAAGGAACTTTATGTTATCATTGCCAGGACAGTCTTTATTTATTGAACACATAGAATTAATGTGATTATTAGGACAACTTAAAGGATTTTGGTATCTACAAAAGTAAGTGATAGCACTTCCACTGTTGTGGTCGATTTTGAAGTGAGTCCTCATTTCAGCTGTTGCTCTTTCTTGCTACATTATTTAGTAAGCTCGCCTTAAGCGTGGAAACTACCTGATTTCCATAAGTTTAATGGGGAAAACAAGTCAGTGAAGGTCATCAGATCCAAATTATTTCTGCAGCCCTCACCTCACTTTTTATTTTCCTCAACTAAAGCCTTGACCCTTTGAGATTTACAGCTCCGAGAACACTGCCTGTATTTTAGTGCTGAAAAAGCGGGACACTCTGTTCAGAAACTACCATGAACTTCCCACCCTAATGTTTTTTAATGAACAGAATCTGGCACAAACTCTCTTTTCTCTCATTATTTCTGCATCACACGGGAGCCATCATTCTGAATAATTTTAGTGGGAGTATATTTTAAACGTCCCTTGATATCAAAATTAATTTTTCTCTTTATCTAACGGATGCACATATAGGATGTTGACAGACATTAAAATTTGAATCATGGCTTCATTTTAAATGAATGAGTTTCAGTTCTTTTTGTACTTGCTGTTTCAACACTTTAACATCTCAAAGTTGCACATTGAAGAATTACTAAAACTTTCCCATCAGTGTAGCTCGCAGGATGTGACGCCTCCGCCAGTCAGTTTTACTACTTTTATTAGAGTAAGTGCTGTTGTCAGCCTGTAAGGGTCAAGTGCTGTTAACAAATCATCAGAATTAATACTTCCCAATGAAGCTGCCATTTGTTGGCCACTTTCAAATATGCAATTACAGGTCAAAAAAAGATGACATACTGTATTCATCACTGAATGGACTCTGAAGAGTGCTTTTACTTCAGGCTTATATACTGCACTACATACACTCAAGTAGACCATTTTACAGCTCTTCCAATCCCCGCTGCTCAAAAGGTAAACATTTTAACTCCCCCCTCCTACAGCACAGTGGCGGCTACCGAGTGAAAGAAGCGCCCGTGCCATGATCCTGGGGGCTTCGGTTGAGAGCTCATTAAAAGCAATGATGTCGTCACCGGCGGGGTTGCAGGAAATGCGTTGGGAGAGGGAGAGGGATTGGCTTACAGTCTGTCATAGAGAGTAATGGCACGTCAGGATGCTGAGAGGAAACTCCTAATGGTCCACACTTCAATATTTAATGCCTTATTTCTGGCCCTTTCTGTTTTCTGCTGAGGGCAGGTATGAATAGACGCTCCATATTTCATGGCAATAAGAGTTATTATAATAGTGAGTGGAACGGTAGCTCAATGGGAGTGTGTTTGGGGAGTGAGTTATGGTGAATTATGGCTGCTTGCTTCTGGTTTTGTGTCGCGCCTGTCCTCCAAACTCTCATCGGAAATAATGAGAGACAGTTATTAGTACTCCAAATTGGACGTCTAACACATGTCACGCACAGGATTGTAGTCTGAGCACAGGAAATGACATTATTATGGAAGAGGAGGATGTCTCTGGAGGAGGACAGGCAGCATTCCTGTTTCCATTAAGGAAGTTCCGGGCAAAATTTAGGATGGGGGAACGTCCTCTCACGAGGGTTCTCTCAGCAGTTGTGTCTCCATTGTAGAATAGGACCTTGATAGGGCTCACCGGACTCTGGAGGTGACGTAATCATTCTGCAACAGTTTCAATCGTCATGTAATCGTGGTGTGATAGTTTTGACCGTGAAGTCAAAAGGGCAACGCGCCAAAAGCAACCCCTCTGAATGTCATATGCCACTTTGAGTATACCCAATCAGCACAGAGTCAACCCAGCAATTTTTAGGGGACACATGGCGTATATACCCAGAAGCAGGGACACGTTTTGCCCCCATATAAGTTCTGGGATATTGTCCCTGCAGTGGAAACGGCCCTTATCGGTGTCCGTGACTGTACATAGCACATGACCTGTGTCATGGAGCATCTTGATGAAGAAGACAGTAAAATGAAAGAGAAGAAGACAAAGAACAACTTTGTGTATCAAGTACTGACATGAAAGCACACACTCCCTCCACCCCCACACACATTACACTTTGTCAGCACTTTCCAGCTCTCAAGGCTTTGTCTTCATGATCCAGATGGGACTGGGAATAAAAAAGTCCCTCTCACAAAGTTATTTACTTTAGAAGCAATATAAACCTTGATTGAAAGGGTTGCAACTTTTTCACATTAACTTCTTGTTGCTTTATCTTGAAACAAGAGGAGCCTTTTCTCTCATATGGTTACATTCTGCATGAGACAGTAGTGGAAGTCATTGAAATTATTTCGCCCCACAGCCAGGATTTTAACACTTGAAATGGGATTAAACGACAAGACGTGAGTAGGCTGTGAGGGAGGGTTGAAGGGAGAACGGTGGGAGAACAGAAAAGAAGAGGATGTCCTCGTAACTCTTGATGACCTTTGACCTGGGATATCCTCCTTAAGATCCCAAGCCTACACTCTAAACTGCCAAGGCCATGGCACTTCCCCTACTGCTGTACTGTGCCACGGTCTTCTTTTGATAAAAAAACGCAAACTGCAAAATCAGACTTGTGCTTGTCTCTATGTCACATGTTGTCATTGTTTTCACCCTCCAGTCAGGGTCATCGCTGAGGGGGGGAGGGGGGGGGGTGTAACACATGGAAGGTTTGTGCTATTCCCTCAGATCCCACTTCCTTCCGTGCAGAACTCCCTCCCAACGAAACTGCTGGAGTCATCAGTGCAGTGTCAGGGTCTTCATCCGCTTCCCACCCTTGAACAGCTGGGCTTGTCGGAAAGCACCACCAAGTTCCTGGGTGAGGGTTTTCCCCTTATCATCAATAATCAATACGTGAAATATACATCACACAGTAAGTAGTGCAAGTTACTTGAAAGATTTAAAGAATTTCAATTGACTTCCTACACACTGAAAAAGTCACTTATCAGCTAAAGTAATCAGGGTTGCCAACTAATCTCACACCTTAAAAGAAGAAGCCCTTGATGACAAAATATAGCTATTGGTTTTAAAGAGACTTCAATACTGATGCTCTGTGTGTTGCTCATAACTGTACGGCATGGAGAATCCAGCACTTTGGAGTTTAAATAGAATTTAAATAGCCATCATACAGCAGCAGAATTGATGTGTGCGTTTCCAAATTGAGGGCACACTGTGCACATTATGCACGTGGCAGAGCATCATTAACTTCATTAATTATTTAAACAAATCAGACCAGAAAGATTTACACGCAGGTTCCAAGTTTATCCAGTATAATTATTTGGAATAAAGCAGCCAAACTCAGGATGTTTATTATGGGGAGTTTCCAATTTTGCTGGCTAAATCCATTGTCTTGTAATTTGCTGTGACATTAGACACTACACTACTCTCTTCTCTTGCCCATTGGCCCATTTAAAGGACCAGTTTAACCAAATTACCGAGGAGTATTGTTTTTCTTAGCTCAGATGTATATAGTTGGAATTTTTGATTTGTCCAGGTTTTGAGATATGTGTCTCAGATTTATGCCTCCAACCCAATACAATGGAGGTGAGTGGAATTTTATGTGTGCCGCTTATAGTGTTGAAAAAGCTTTTAAAAAAGAAAAATCAATGACTATGAAATACACAAACCACTTTCCAGGACTAACCAGGAAAAATCTCTATCCTATTGTGCTCCACTACTCATTTTTAGACAGAACTACAAATAACCCAAGCTAGCTACAGTAAGAAGACACAGTATGTAAATGAGACAACTCTGGCATTAACAAAGTAAACCAGCCCCCTCCTTACACCTCCACCTCCAGAATCAAGAGAACAAATCCGAGAGGCGTCTGCTTCTCCACTGAACTTACAGATGCGAAACTGAGATCAACATTTTCATCTAACCTGCAAAATGTCAAAGTAATAAGGAATGCTGGGATGAGTAGTTGTGATGTACTGTAGCACTGTGGAAGTTAATGATTTTCTATGTTTCAAGACATTGAGATTGTCTGTAAGGCATATATAAATTAGCATTTTGACTACTCAATTGCAGTAATATGTCAGAAAATGTTAATATATATCCATACACAGAGTACCACGGTCATCTTAGGAATTAGAATGTACATCATGTCAGAAAGAGAAAAGCAAACCAAGGTCAGTATAACAATAAATAGGTCCCAATGCTGGGGTTGTGGTTAATAGGCAAACAAATTCGATGGTCTTTTAATTTCCCCCCAGATGGTTGTCCAAGCAAGAGCCTGAAGTAAAAATGAGGCATGGTAAGAAATTGAATCGTGGTCTTTTGCAAATTGGTTGAGTGACTAGCATTAGCGACTTATTAGCGACTAAAAATCTTTCTTTTTATCAATCATCTTAAAAATGAATATCAACCAACATCAACAGAAGTACATGTAATTTCTTTTCAAATTATAACTATACCCAAAACTGTGTGTTTCACCTTGCTCCAAGCCTTAAGTGACACAACTGTATTATATTTGTTCCTGCAAATTAACAATAATACACGTTGAAACAACTCATGTGCATCCAGTATTTTTATTCCAAGGCTGTCTGACAGTTTTATGACGGTTTTACCAAAGGCATGTTAGTAATATACACTTGTAATACCATTTCGTGGGGGCATTTATTTTTTATGTGGAACATCTATTTTTCATTAAGAGAGAGTGCTTTGTGACCCAGAGGTATTGTTGTTTTGGCTCAGCAAAGGTGTTTGGAGAAATCATCATACCGGGCCCTTTCACCTGTGTCTGGCTGGCAGAAGGTTTAAGCTGAGGAAACAGATTAATCTTCATATTTGGATTGTGCTGCTGGGCACTCTTCCCCCTTGTTGTGAGTTTAAAAATGTAATCTTCTTCAGATATGCAACGTGACCTAGAACAGATAATAAGGGCTAATAAACTCAAGATCACCCCCATCACCAAGTATCTTCTCCATATTATTAAGTGATATAATTCTACCTATTTGTTGCCTTGAGGCGTTTGGCATATCTCACACCACTTGTTTAAAATATTTGTTGAATTACACACAAAAAAATGTTCTCACCTCATTTGCAGATTCCCACTTTTGAAGAAAAGGAAGAGGCTAAATGCGATTGGATTGTATTGCTTGTTAGGAATTGGCAGCATACAGTATGAGTAGGGAATTGGATGAAATTGAATATGAGTGGGTGGCGTAGCGCTTCTCTCAGCTTCCAGTGGTGCTGCTCATGTGTTTAAAAGCTGCTTAGCTAAGCTCTTTACAGTAATGATTATGATCATGTCTGTGTGTAGGATCAGATTCCAGTACTTAGGAAGTATCGAACTGCCCCTACAAGATTCAGTTGCTAAGAGAGATGATGAGAATATGAACATATGTTATGTGTGTGCTTCACAATTTCACACAGAGTGCACTTTCATTCCAAAATTAGACTCTCCGCTAATAGAAAAAAAAATACAATAACCTACTCTGACAAATTGATGGCTGGCATGACAATGAAACGCTATTATGGAACATCATTAAAGTTAATTAGCTGAAGCTTCTTAAGACCTTTGCTTGGAAAATAATGACACTTTGATGAAACCATTGGGTTATTTTAATTGACAGTAAATGCATTTTTACCTTACTATTAATTACTTTCACATTTTGAAGATCCCAGATCAGAAATGTAGGGGTGGATAAACACAATGTAATATAGCAAATCTAAGAAAAATAATATTCTCTTAATGTGAGAGGTGGGTGTTTTGAAATTGTACTTGCATGATATCATCCTGCCAACTCCTTCTGTGCTTAAAGAAGTAGAAGTGTAGTCCAGCATTTTGGGAGATATACTATTTGCTTTCTTGCCGAGAGTTAGTGATCAATACCACTCTTGTATTTGTACAGTAAATATTACACTTCAACCTGCAGCCAGTTAGTTTAGTAGTCTGGCACATAATGCTCTCTAATGCCACGTCATTCCTACATTGCTTATTTTTGGGCCAGTTCCAGTTACTTGAGTTGCATGGAAATTTCTTGGTGATAACAAGGACGTCACTGCACCAGGTCCTACTCATAACCCACTTAAAAAAGCTACTGCAATATACCCTTCAGCTTTTGTGTGGGTTAAACAACAAGATATAATATGATAATCAGTGAGCTTTAAAAGTGCTGCTAGGCTGATTTAGTTTTGGGCAGAGCCATCCTAGTTGTTTTCCCCCTGTCTCAAATCTTTGTGTTGAGCTCTGTTAACCAGCTGCTTGCTGTAGCTTCACATTATATAAACATACATGAGAAGGGTATTATCTTCTCATCTAAGTCTTGGCAATAAAACTGACATTTTCATAAATGTCAATCTATTCCTTCAATATACAGCATGTACAGTATGTGTAATATATTTTGCAAGCTGGATGTGAATTGTGAGCGAAGCAGCTGAGGGTAGGTGAGGTGTTATCGAGATCGGAAAGCAACACTTCCTCCAGAGATGAATTCCTGGAAGTTGAGACTGACAAAGACAGGAAGGCAACGAGTGATGGACAGCCAGGAAAGGGAGGGAGGGAGTGAATAAGGAAAAGCAGGGATGGAGGAAGGAAGGAGGGCCACGGAAGCATTGGAAGGATAGAGAGGGGGTAAGGAAGGACAGAAAGAGTAATGAAAGGAATTTGAGGGGATGAACCGTAATGGATTAAACGATGGATAGATGGACAAAGTTTGGGTGTGGTGAGGAGAACGGAAGTGGAGAAGGTTTGAGAGGTGCAAATCGGAGGCAAGTAGGTGAGATAGAGAAAGTTGGGATCAGTCTAAAAGAGAGGAAATGTGGGAAAGTCATAGTGGGATACAGAACAATAGCTGAGAAAGTCAAGATGGTACGTGATCGAAGAGGGAGGTAGAGCTGCGAAGAGTGATGAGGGTTATCAAGAAGAAGCTGGAGGAAGTGAAAGAACAGGTCATGACTCTATTACTTCACTCTTCACAGCCAATCAGAAGATTTGCACAGGCACTGGGCCCTGGGTTATGCAAAGGTGATAGAGTTCACCAACTAGACCCACAACCTTGGGTTTCCTCCTCCTCTTTTCTCCCTGTAGGGGAGCTCATTTGTGGTCTAGAGTATTTTATGTATTCTGGGATCAAAAGTATGCCCTGCTGAAGAAGTGAAACATGCAGCGCAGGAGTTAGAGCTTTTTATATTAGGTCAATAAACTTCATCAACAGGAACAGGAGATTGAATGCTGTACACTGCATTTGTCTTTCTGCTTTCAGAGGTATCAAGGAAAAGCCTTAGCCGCCAACTCTGGCAGAATTGCAAAGGTCACACTCTTACAAAAGCACCTACACACACACTGTGAATGATACAGCGAAAAACACACTCACAGCGATATGACTTTTCTAAAAGTTAGATGAAATGTTCACCCTACAGGACTCCACAGGGTGAGATTGCTACAGAGTCACCAAGACCTGAACCAGCCAAGATTGGAGCTACTTTCTCATGAATGGGTAGAGTATTAGTTTACAGCTTACATAAGGGATGGTGTAAAGGGTGAGGGGAGGCCTATATATTTTTTTGACATATATAAATTGAGAAACTAGGATGGACTTGGTTTTCAATCACAATGGAATCACAATACTTTATACTTATAACAGTATAGCAGAAATATACTGGCTATGCATTAAATGTCCTTTAAAATCTATTTCATGACTGCCACACTTGTCTTGTGAGTAATGGCAAAGCTATTTTCTGCCAAAGTTTAAACAGTTTTGGTCATTTCATATGATGAATCTCTGAACTAATGTCTTTGTCCTTGTTTTTCTCATCGCTTTGAAGTGGGTGGCTTGATAAAAAGGCGATGTCATATAATTCAGTGAACCATACAGGATTTAGTCACATCTTAATCAAAATCTGATGAAAGCTTTTTGTTTATGTTGGCAGGTCACTGTCAATCAAACCTCATCAGATGACATCCACAGTCCTGATGGAGAACTTTTGCTGCTTAATAAATAATATTAATCATTGTTTTTCTCTGTTTAACTTTGATTGTTGCTCATTTAGTCATGAATATTTAACACTGGAGAGTGATTAGGTTTAGAGTCTCACATCTCTAATTGATGTGTCTGAAAGTCCACCAGAGTTTTGATTGACAGATTAATGGCCAATAACACGACGCAGAGTGATGAAACAAAAAAACAACAGCCAGTGAGGCACAGATGGGATCATTGTGGGGTGCAATCTCTGATAAGGCAACATTCTATGTGCATATAAAGTAAAGGCTATAGTGCTTAAGTTGACTGGCGGTATGACTTCATATGTCCATGAAAGTTTTAGTGAGTTTAATTCAGATTCATCCCCTGGACTTGAACAGTGCACAGGCATGCTAAATGTAAATGAGATAGTCCCATATTTGCCAAATAATGAAAATATCAAAGCTTGCTGTACATTTTCCTCCAGGGTTTTGAGCTGGTAGACACAACAATAATTATCTGCCATGTTTGATTAGTGATTTTAGAGGCAAGCAAGCAAGCAAAACTATTTATACAGCACATTTCATCACAGGTGGAAGCACAATGTGCTTCACAGAGCGTGAGCTATCATGGACATTTCAGCCACAGAAACTATGTGGATAGTGAACAAGAAGAAGTAAACACAGTTAAATAAAACATAAATAATACAAGTCAGTTAAAAACCATTAAGAAAGTAGGACTACAAAATAAAAGACCAGCAACGGGCTAGTAAAAAATAAGAGCTGAATTAAAACCATTAAAAAAGTAAGAAATAACATTAAATTATAAAATAAGACCATAAGTAGAGAAGTATTATACACCTTATTATCAGCTTCTCAAAACTATCAATCAAATCAGTTACTGTTTTTCTTGACATTAGAATAACAATTGTTATTAGCAAACAATAAAAACTACACTTCATTTTATAATCATTTCTATATTGTAATAAATATGTTACAGACATGGTCATTTCACTAACATTCCTTTTCAATATTAATTGGTAGCACTGAACAGGCCCCGACTAACCCAGAAATACAGAATATTAGGTTTTCAGTGGAATTGATATTCAATTGTTATTCTATCCGCAACCACCATGTCATTGACTTTCCTCCTCAACCTGAGTGCGTCCCAATTATCCTGCAATTTTCAACACACTTGTAGCCTGATAATTCTAGTACTGTCCACAGAGAGTCCTCTGTGCATCATTTGCAAATGATCTCACCGCCAGTCAATAGACTTTGCAGTTTCGTTATGCCAAAAGCCTGTATAACATGAAAACATTAGAGGCTTTTCCTAATCTTAAGGTGTTTCTTGTTGTAATTTGGGTTTAAAGGGTAATTCTAATGACTATTCCTGAGTTTTGGCCATCATCGGCCATTGTAATGTTTTGTTTTCGTGTGCTTTTTTCTTTTTTACAATGTTTCTGATGTCAGCCTCTGCAATAATACTGACAGGCTTGACAAGTTTAGTATTTTTTAGCCTTTCTAAAACCAAAACCAAAAAAAACCAAAGGTGTAGAGAATTGATTAAACAGTGCATTTATCTATTCTAATGCAAGCTGCAATCATTAGCATGTAGGGTAACTAGCTTACAGGAGTATTGAGCATACTAAAGCCAAAGCAAAACAACATTAACATTATTACATGTTACATGTACATGTTGTGTTACAAAAAAGTAGACTACATTGTGTGTGTGTGTGTGTGTGTGTGTGTGTGTGTGTGTGTGTGTGTGTGTGTGGATGGAGTAGCGTACTTGGATGCTATCAGAGTTTAGGGTAACATGCTTTGTCCTGCTCTTTAACGGAGTTAGGGAACATAATATAGTAAATGGCTAATTAGTTGTGCATTGCAATGGATGCTGACTTCTTTCTGGAACATGTCGTTTCACCCTTTGTTTCAGCACAATATAATATATGTAGCCATCAAATACTAATTCAACACTTCTTTCTACATTAAAACCCAACCCATGGAGCAAACATTAGCCTAATAAGCTACTCTAGCTTTATTTTATACTGCTGATTAAATCTGAGAGCTGTCATTTCAGCTACATTAATCCATTAATGTTGGCTGGAAATAAGGAGCCATTCGTCTACCTCTGTCTGAAATCAGGGGGCCATTGTTTCAAAAATTACTTTGATTTCCGATCTGTAAATCTGCCACCATTATGAGTGCAAATTGCCTGTGCGTGGTGCTAACACAAACACTTGGCATAGCAACAGAAACTAAGGGTGGCAGGGATTAGCAAATATACAACCACTTGGGTAAGTAATTTACCAGGATGGATAACAATAGTGGCCATAACTATAAACATATGTTGTAATAACTGGAGTATTTTTAATTTTAAAGTACTGTCCAATTGATACAATTTGGAGACAAATGATACAGAAATACAGAAGAAATAGTTGACATTATATACCAAACAGGGTAAATAAATAAACTCAAGGTAAGCTCTATATCTATATCTATAGGTCAGAATATAATACAGATGCTGTCAAACTTCTGTGTAAAGTTTTCAATTGCTGTACACTGTAAAATGTGTTTTAGTACTTCATATCATTTTTGACTGACTTTTAACTCCATTTCAGATTTACTATACATTCCTTTATATGAGCTGTCTGTCTTAGACCCTGTTTAGGCAAAGTGTCGGCCGATCGGATCATGAGTGGACAGCGCTAAACGTGAGTGTTAACAACCACCAAGACGCATTGTGATCCGATCACCCAAAGAACTTCCCGAGGTGGTCAAGGATGCATTTGACTACATATCTTTTGTAGCCTAGAGTAAATGTTCCTCCGTCCTGATGCATCCCTGACTAGGACATAATAAGAAAATATGTCATCAATGCAGGGCAAGGTAGTAGTTTTGTTGACAGAACACCAACGCCAAATGACTTTGTCCGGTTAATCTCAAGTAGCCTGTACATGTAAAGTAGGTCTTGAAACATTTTTGTTTTCTTAGCTAGCCCGTGCTAAACAAATGTGGTGCTTGTCTGGTGGCTCTTGGACCTTTTAGTGTAAGAGATGTAGGCAGTAACGAAATCTAAACACAAGCTAGACCAAGTGTAAACAGCCTTTTATTGAAATACCTATTTAAGTCTTTCTGAGAATAACCAGCCAGGATTTTAAAAAGTGACATTTCATTGTGGAATAAGTGATTGTCCAACATTCTCTCGGCTGTAATTTGGCATGAGCTAAAAGCAATAAGTAAATGAATAGAGCAGCATAGTTAATTTAATTAACCTCATTGCCTTGTGTTTCTAATCCCAGTAAAAAAAGGGTTTATGTTTGCTTCCTCTCACCTTATCCCCAGTCAACTCAGTGTCCAAGTGACTGGAAGTATGAACTGCCTTTCCCTTCTGTGCCCTGCTAATGACAAGAAAATAAACACAGGAAACGGCCAACCCCAGCACCCTGCAATTAGGTCACAGTCATACACGCGCACACACAAGCACACATTGCGCTGCTGACTACATCATGGTGTGTGTGCGTGTGTGTACAGTAAGAGCTGCAGCTGTTACGGGACGGGATGTCTGGAGAGAAACAGAGAGAGTAAGAGACAGAGACAAAGACTTTGGCATCTTGTTTCATAGTGGTGAGGTCTGTAGTATGAGGTAGAGAAAAGAGCGAGTGACTGGACTGTGCGTGCAAAGCTGGCAGTAATAAGACTGAATAGGTGGGGTTAATTAAAAATAATAATCCGTCTGGGTTGTCCCTGTAAAGCTAAATCAGCTACTGATATCATAAACCTCCTCACAGTTTAACACAATCGCTGAGATTCATCAACTTCCAGACAAACAAACCATATGTAACAACAGTTCCTGAAAGGAATCTGTCAGGGAACACTGAGTTCATATCTTGAAGCCCTTGAGAACTTATCTATAACAAAATATTCATGACTAAAAAATATACAGCAATCAAAATTAAAGATCGAAAAAAAACACCATGGAATTATTTCTTAAGACTTTAAACTCAATATGGAACCCGTCGTTGTAGTTGAGAATGAAACTGAGCCACAGTTGCTTTATTCTTCTATCACTAACTCAAAATTTAAATGTGGGCTGATTTAAGCTGCAGATAGACCCTTGTCACAGCAGACATTTTGACATCTTAAAGCAGGAAAGCAGATAGTACATATGGACCATGGTCTGAAAGCTTGACCTCTACATTGAGGGGATCTGGTAGCTCTGTGGTGCTATGTAGGGGGGCATTTTTCTGGCATGGTTTGGGTCCACTTGTCTTGTTTGAGGGAAGGGTCACTGCAAACTGATACAACGTCTATCCTATGATGCACCATTTCTATCCTGGTCTCTTCCAGGATGACAGTGCCTTCATCCATAGGACAGAAGGGGTCACTGAATGCTCTGATGTAAATCATATGCTGTGGCCTTGGCAGTCACCAAGTCACAACCCAACTTAACACCTATGGGAGATTTTAGACCATCATCATCAAAACACCAAATGAGGGAATATCTTTTGGAAGAATGGTGTTCATCCATCCAGTACAGTTCAGAGACTTGACGAATCAACGCCAAGGTGTACTGAAGCTGTTCTGTAATTTGTCTGTAACACTAAGGATGGCTCCATTCAATTATCTGTCCCAGTAACCCTGGAACTGCCTCAGTTAAATGGTATGCAGCAGTCATTAATGTTGTAAATTCCACCTGCTCTTTTCTGCTTTGACAAGTTGAAATGTCTGCTGTGAAAAAGGTCTATAGCATTGTCACTTTTTCTCAACATCATCATCTTTAGCCTTTATCAAAAGAACCACATATTTTCAAACACACAGCATTGGAACAGGTGGTGCGTGAAATAGCTCCTTCAACTTTGCAACGCTACGCTGCTAAATTCTTATTTATGAATTAAAGTGCGTAACATCAGCCCTGTCCACTTCGAACCACTGAGAAAAACATCAACAAAAACAGCACAGACAAAATATATCTCTCTTGTGAAACGATTAGAACTTTGTAAACTTTTTCATATAGGACCACATCATCCGTAGAGAGAGGCTGATGGTGCTGTATACATAGTTTAGCTTACTTTTAGTGATCCCACATGCATTTGACTGAACTGAACTTGTATTTGTCCACACAGACCATGTAAAGGTTTATGTTTCTCTTGTACTATACATGTGCAACCACACCCAGAAAGGATATATTGCTCTTCAAGTCAGTTTTCCCCATTTTTTATATGTGTAACTACATAGGCTATAATTGAAAAAACAGATGACTTACACTTCCTACGGTCCCTGAATGCATCCTATATAGATGCACAGAGCAGATAGATGCAACAGAGTACCAGCTGCTGTTCTACTAACTTGCTTCTCACACTTCGGTGCTTGTATAGACACAGTGTTACCTTTATAGTATATGTCTCCAATGAAAGCAGCAGGTGATGCATTACATTATCTTTCAGCAGAGCATGAAAAATGTAATTAGCATCTTGGAAACTACTATTATAGAATACTGGGACATTAAAATAAAGCTAGAGAAGCTCACATAACCCCATATAATACTTATGGAGCTTGGTGAAAGTTCAGAGAGGAAGATCTTCTGCATGATCATGTCTGTAGTTTTATTTCTCAAACCATCTGTCATCCCTACCCCTCACACACGCTCACTCATAATTTCCTTGCTGTCACTCCCCAGGGTGTCAATTAAGGCATCAGCTGTTTGCATCAAACCAATAGCGTACACACCTTCACTGTCAGCCTATCATATAACAGCTGTCTTTTTAAATATGTTTTCTCCCCCTCTCTCTCATAGCCCACCTCCCCATCACCGCCCAGTCTTCACAGATTCATCAGTTCATCAACTTCATCAATCTTATCAGTCTCAGCAGAAGTCATCAGCCACTACCACTGATGTCTAGACTCCATTGGGGGGATTTATCTTGCTGCTGCTCAGGACTAATGTCCATTGATTCAAAATCTCCCTGTAGAGTCTGAGCACCAAGGACTTTTGACAAGACTTAATCATCAGTATCATCTGTATAATGAGATGTTCTTTTTGCTTCTGTCACTTGTCTCTCCTGATTGAACTTCTTTTGGTACATTAAACATATTTAGTAGGTTCAGTGAACTGCTGTTATCACATCAACCTGTTGGAGGTAAAAACAATTAGCCGATGAATACATTGAAAATGATGCATGAATCTAATCAGATGAGTTGATAATGAAAAATGATGGTTTTAGCTTTATTATTTTGACATATGTTATACAGTAGTAACATACACTTTGTTGTAGCTCCTTTTACTGTATGTTATATAACAGTATGATTGTTATAGCTGTCAGTCTTTGGGTTCTGTCCAGACGCTCTCTGGATAACAAGAAAGATTATGTGGAAGATTCATAACTCACCCACATCTGGATCACCATGCCTACTATAGACCAACACAAACAGAGATTCAATTGAGACCAGCGTGAACTCACATCACAGTGGCCCTATTGGCTGTTACCTCCACTGCACTGCCATGAAACTAGAGGCCAAAGAGAGCGTGAGATAGAAAGCAGCAACAGCTGGCACCAGGTGCTGCTCCTACCGGGCCCTTCATCTCTAAACCCTGTGTTTAGATTTGGCACCGTAACTCCGACCATGACTGAACCCTTTTTTCCCCCACCAACCAACACACAGACAGACACAAACACACACAGTGGGCAAGCCAGACCAGAACAGTGGGGCCAAAGCAGCAGTCTGATAAGCTGTGATAGCGATTAGTCATGGCTAAGGCCAAATGGCCATGTCAGAAATTCAGAGAGGGGAGAAAAAAAAGAGGGATAGAGGAGGGAGAGAAAAGGATAGATCAGGATAAAGGAAAGAAGACAGAAAGGATTGATCAGAAAGACAGAACTGTTGCCTGAGAGAGATAATGAGCGAGCCACGGAGGATGAAACAAAAGAAAAAAGACAGAGGGGGGGTCTGCAGGGAACTGTGAGGAGATGGAGAATGAGCGATAGAGTTTAGATGGAGGAGAAATAAAGTCAGCTTGATCTGTGTGTGTGAGAGAGTGAGAGAGAGGCTGTCAGTTTAATTGATGCTGTGACAGCCTGACCATTTATTTTAATGGTGTTGTTTTGCAGTGCTCCATCACGGCCCGACACTCACCTCCTATGTTGGACAAGTTGCTACATTTTGTTTGGCAGAGGAGAGAGGGTGAAAGTCAGAGTTACAAAGTGATGTGTGAGTGTGTTTTTTCTTTTTTTGTACATTATCTACATCTTCTGTGAAGACAAGAACAAATGTCTTTCTTGGACTGGGTGTGTGTGAGAAGCATTGGAAGTGAGGAAGGGTTTTTACACACAGGCGTAGTTTTGGTGTGGTCAACATGTGCGTTTTATGTGTGCTTGAAAGTGTGTGTGTGTGTGTGTGTGTGTGTGTGTGTTCGTGTGTGTGTGTATCCTCTGTGCAACATCCTGCAGGATGGATTGTTTCCTCGGCCTCTTCCTGCTTCATCTTATTTTAACCTCTTTGCTAAGCTGGACACAGAGCTGTCCACTGACTCACACACACACACACACACACACACACACACACACACACACACACACACATACAAAAACGTACAAACACATAAAAACACACACCTACAATTCACCCTGACATGCCCACACAGACCTTTCCTACCACACACTGACAAACCACAACCTTTCTTTAAATACACACACATACACCTCTGTGGGCAGCTGGCATTTGACCAATATGTGTGCGTATGTGTGTCTGTGTGTATGAGTGTGTGGGATGAGTCAGAGGACCACACAGGGAAAGCAGGGTGGTGCTGGTAGTGGGGGGTTTGCTGTAACCGTATTATTCTAACCAACCCATTGTGGTCTTTCCTCAATGACAGATCCGCTTTTTTATACACACGCACACACACACACGTATACACACATACGCGCGCGCAAACAGACACACATACAGTGGAAAAAGCAAGGCCAGCTATCCAGGGACCAACCTCCAACTGCTTCTGCTTCTGCCTGTTTTATTAATGGAGCGCCCTGGCTCTGTCGGCTCCATAATAGCTACTGTGCCCACGGATCTGTCTGTCTCAATAGACACACACACACACACACACACACACACACACACACACACACACACACACAAGGAGGGAGACAGAGATACAAAGATTGAGATGCACATAAAAGATTGAGACGCACATACTTGTACACATATTTTCTGCATATGTACACACGCACACACACACACACACGCACACGCACACGCACACGCACACACACATATACTTTGTGAGCAATAAGCAAGAGGCCAATTTGTGAGTAGGGAAGCCGAGGAATTTCCCAGCCTAAAAAATTAGCTTCATTCCTCAGTTTGTCAGCTTCATCCAACCCCTGGGTCTGACCTTAGCCACCACACATACACACACACACACACACACACACAAAAGTGCTCACACACAGCGTTGCACCAGTCAGCTGTGATAGATAGCTTCACTTTTTATTGGTTTTGGTCAGTGTGTTGTGATATTTAATCTGACATCATTATGACATTTTCAACAGTAGAATATACTGCTGTTGTTAAAGTGTTTATTTAAAGCCGTGGACACACTTCTTCTGCGCTTACACACACACACACACACACACACAGATGTGACTTGTTGCACTTGAATATGTTGCTGCGTTGCAACAGAGATATTGTTCTGAATTTCTGAATTTAAAAAGATTGGAGGAACATGGTTTTTGCTAGTGCTTATCAAAATGAAGTTTGACACTGCTGCTCCTCCATATCACAGTTACACATGCTTAAACACACATGTGATGTTTGAAATATTGCACACCATAGCTATCATTAAGAGGCTAAGTGTGGCTAAAGAAAAATACTATTCTGCAAAACCTAATCACAGAGCAAAACTATCATATATCATGAGCTGAGTAATTTCATATAACATGACAAGGCATTTCCTGGAGCTTGGTGTAAAAATAAAGTTCTTAGGTGTAAACATAATGCTCCAGAATCAACTAATGCAAACACCACGTAAACGATCAAGTAAAAAGTGTAAAAGCAACAGCCTACTTGTGTATATGGGTCAATGATGTTTTTTTCTGTCAATGTGGTTTAGTCAAATTTAAAGGGGTTAAAATATGAAAATAAACATATGGATAACTTCACAGTCTCACATTCTTTTTTTGTGGACCCAGTATAAAATTTCTGCTTTTAATCCATTTTGAGAGAAAACATTAGCGGATTATGGCAAAAATGTCTAAGTGGTGTAACTATAAAAACTAAATAATCAAATACCAAATAATTAAACTTGCTTAACCTCTTAACGCACGCTGTTCCGTCTATGGGACGGGACGGATGTTAGGAGGTAGCCACACGTTCTTCTGAATGTTTTAAACACCAACCCTTAAACATATATACTCATGCCGTACATTGTTGGAAAGCTTAGATTCCCCTGATTCATTCAAGACCACTCACGACTTATATGGTTGCTCATAGCCATAATAGTATTAGCGATTAGCTCGGCTAGCCCCTGAGCTAAGTAAGAAAAGCTATAATGCCTACATACCTTCAAAGTCTTCCCTTTATCCACAACGATCATCTTATGACTCAGCACTTTCTGTACAGCTCGCCAAGTATCCATTCTTGTGAAATATGAAATCCGTTTCCATAAAAACGAAATACTTTCCTCAATATGTCCATGTATTTAGTCCAACACGTAACGTAATAACACAAATAACAAACCATCTACGGTCCGTTTACGTAATTTCCTGACCTGCACGTCCATCTCAGAGTACACGTGACCAGATGTTTACGACCGTGAGCCTCTTCTGCTTCTGACGACACCACACACAAGCCAATCGGTGTTTAGGATTAGGCAGTAAATGTCTCCAAAGCATAGACTGTAAAAAGAAAAGAGATAGATAGATAAATAGATGAATAGATAAATAGATAGATAGATATGGCCAAACAAACAAAAAAGGTTATATATAATAATATAATATATAATAATAATAATAATAATAATAATAATATGGTGTCAGCTTTCATTAGAGACCAAGATTTTGATTGTAGGCAAAGGGGTTGTAAAGTTATAGGTGTTTGATTGTGGTTAGCTTTGGTAACCAAGTGTCCATTTGGAGTCTCCAAAAAGGACCTAAGGAAAACGCATGGAGATACCTGTTGAAAAATTCATCTTTTGATCTTTTGACTCCAAATTTGGACTGCATGACATTATCTATTTGACATTTTCATGAGCATTCAGTCTTACTTTTGGTTAAAAAATGGTGCAAATGTCATTTCATATGATATAAAACCAACAACAAAACAAAGAGTACATTTTAACAAACCTGATGCTGCTTTTAAGACTATTTTTAAAGATATTTTTGAATTGCTCATGTTGCCAATCCTTATTTGTCACTGACCCATGTAACGTGTATGAAAATATTTACATTGGTCCAAAGTTTACCTTTTAACCAAAAATAACTGCAATATACTTTAACATATGGGACACATGACCCTTTAATCTGCTGATATTAATGGTGATCTTTGCTTTCAACATGAAGTATTCTGTTTTCTTTTCTTGCTTTGGTTATATGGATAGAATTGTAGACAGACTTCAGTCGACAAGGCCAATCAGTACATCAGTGCACAGTCCTAGTAGATTACTTTGTAATGTGGAAGATGTATTTAACCTCAGTTTTAAATGATTTCCATCAAAGTAGCAAAAATCCTTTCTTATTGTATTACAGTAAAATCTACTGCACAGTCTTTGCATTTTAATGCTGTTTGCAGTTGGAAGACCTACAGCTGTCAATCAATCTGGTGACAATAGACCAGTGACACTTTTTTTTAAAGGTCACTAAAGCTATAAATAATACATAACTAATGATATTACTGTCACATAACATTACCTGCAAGCTATATGGATCAACGCATACAACATACTGTTGAGCAAGGCTATGTTTTAGGTTTAAGTCTTTCATAATTAGTGTTACTAAAAATGTCGACGTGATTTAGAGCTTTCTTTCTTCTATAATAAAACCTGGAAGAGCGGAAGAAATCTAAATGATACCCAGCAATAATAAGGAACTCCATCCAGCAGCCACCTTGCCACTCCGCTTCCATTAGCCGTTCTCTCAGAGGACTTTGTTACACAACCGACCGAGATGGATCTGCCTCCAAACACGGGGCAATAAATTGTCAAATGCACCCTAAAAGATCAAAGCTGCTCAGGAGAGGAAAGAGGCAAAAACATTGAGTACAGAAGGAGGGGGGTGATGGTGATGGTGGGGTGGGCTCATTAAGAGTTATCCTTCATTAAGAGCAAATTAGAAACTTTCACTCCGCACACTAAATGTAGAGGGTGGGAAAGAAGTATAGAGAAATATTAATGTGTGTGGGTGTGTGTGTGTGTGTGTGTGCATGGCGTGGGGGGGTTACAAAGAAGCTCAAAATGACTTTTTAATCACATCATTAAAGGGACTTTGAATTATGAATTTGTCACAATGTCTTTAGGCGCGGGAGTAAAATGAGAGAAAGATATTTTATTTTTTTGCAGAATGAGGCCAAGAAGGGCCAACGCTCTGCTGCCACTGTGTGTGTGTGTGTGTGTGTGTGTGTGTGGGCGTCATGTGAGGGTGGGACCTTGATGAACAAAAGCAGAGAAGAAAAAAATAAGAGAAGACAATCAGAATGGAGTGTTTGTTATACCCCTTCTCTGATCATAGCTTAGCGACCGCAACTATGCAGCAGAGTTTTCTCTCTTTTCTTTATTTCATCAAAAACAAAAGTGAAAGTGTAAGCAGTAAACAACACATTTGTCTTGTTTCATTACCTAACTACATTTAGTGGGGCTGCAGGTTACATTAGGGCTTTCACAATAGCACATCTACTGAGTATATAGGAGCCAGTCCTGGATGCTACTATATCATAGTTTAGAATAATGTGTCTTTATTGGACTTGGGGAAGTTTACACTCCAGTAACTCCATACAAACTGCCGTTATGACTGCTAAACACATTAGTTAGCCTTCATGCTGACAGGCTTTTTTTCTATTGTAATTTTAACCCTTTCATGCATTAATTATGATAACCCCAGTCAGGATTTTTCTTTTTTTTAAATTTCTCTTTAGGCATACTAGAATAAAAATGTGAGAAATGTAAGATCAGACACTTCTAAGCAAACTAACTAGCTCTACACTCTACATTGCAACACTGCTGCTTCTTCTGATATTGTTTTCTACATGGATCATTAATTGGTCAGGAAGCAAGGAGTTTAGCCTCAAGCTTTTTGTATGTATGCATGTAGTCATCAAGTGCATATTTGAGTACCTATAGCTTATGGTTACATAAAATGAGGGACATATATGCAATGGAACATATAACACATTTACTGAGGATACAACAACCTTAATTCATGAAAAGATGGAGTCCAGCTGTGACACTACTTACACAATGAAATGTTTTTACATGTATAATCTCTTTTATGGAACATATATGTATTATTCATTATACAGTCAACAAAAAGTGTTATGGTAATATGATATCTAATGTGTTGTATGGAAAGCATGATTTTTAATGAGTGCTTTGTTTACATGTTGATAATGAGTAGTTTATTAGTGTAAACTGCAACTGGGGCGGAGTAGTACAGATGCATATGAAATCATGACAGGATGTATTATACAGTATATGTATAATAGACTTCTGGGTTGTATTGAATTTACTATACTTCAACAATCTTCACTGTGCCAAAAACCTTTAAACAAAAAAGTTAAAAAAAGAAAAAGTATTTTTTAATTGCTGCTTTTTTAAAAATTGTCTTTTTAATTGTTCTTATGTGTTCCTTAGCTATGTTTAGTTATTTATTGTATTTCTTTTCCATTCTGGTTGTTATAGGAACACAATTTTGTTCCACTGTATATATTCAATATTTTTAACTACATTTCACTCAGTAACATGTCTTCAGAAGTTTCATGCTTAATTGCAAAACAAATTGATGTGACTTCAACTAGAAAGGCTTTTGTTAAAGATTCAGGGCTGCAACTCCAGGAGCCACCTCTAGCTCCCCCTCTGGTTGGAATGACAAATAACTTGAACTTGATGATTGAATACAAGACATGTTGATGGCAAAGGGCACATTTTATCACATGTTTTGTCCTCTTTGCTATAGCAGCTTTAAATGACCATTGCCCACTAATTACATGTCGTTTTGTCCACATGATATATTTGCCTGCTCACTTGACTTGACTTGACTTGACCTGTATGTAATGAATGTTGTATGTAAATGTACACTTGTGCATGCATCTCTCTATGCTCCAGATGCATGTACAACGCATAATGCAGTGTTTTCAGCCTATTCATGGAATCCCTGTTAACTTAATTAGCTAGTAGGCTACAGCTGATAAAATATGCTCATCACAGTTGTCATCCCAGCAGCTAGAAACTGAGGCCTGCTTTGTCTACTTCTGCCTGAAATCGGAGACTCATTGTTTTCAAAAGTTATAAATCTCATGTTGTAAAGAGGAGTGGAGTTTAGCGAATGGTCAATTGCTTGTCGCTGTGGGAGAGTGACTGTGGGAGATTATGAGTCAGAAAGAAGGGGGAGAGGAGAGTTGGATGGAGATAAAGAGCAATTTAAGGTCATGAAGGGGAGATTTGATAAACACTGTTTCTTGCATTTGATTTTTTTGTTGTTTTTTTCACCCTGCCCCACTCTTTCTTTTTGCTGTGTACGCAGATGAACGTCACTCGGTGGAAATCAAATGCTGATAAAGAGAAAATTGCATTGGATGGGGGCGAGGAAAACAGGAAAGATACACCCAAAGAAGCCCCACAGGAGCAGTAGGGATGGAGGAGAGAGAGAGAGAGAGAGAGAGAGAGAGAGAGAGAGAGAGAGAGAGAGAGATGGACAAAGTAGAGATGGCGGGAAAAAGAAGAGATGATAAAATGCGTCTAGATCTAACAAACAGATAGAGACTGGAGAGAATGAAAAAAATGAACACACATACATTTGCATGCACGCCCTCTCTTACCAAGACACACACACACACATTAACTACATTTGTTCCAAACACACACACACACACACTCTCTCTCTCTCTCGCTGGCTATCTGTTGATGTGTTGACACTATTAGGTGCTGACACAAAGAGGAAACGGGTTTGAGGGGAAACACAAACAAATTTAGAGAGACAAAATTGGCCATCTTGTTGCACTGCACTACTCCTCCACAAACACCTCAATTCTCTCATTACACTCCATTATAGCACCCATCCACAGACAAAAGAGTTCCTGCAGCACTGGTAATAGGAAATCAAGTCAGCACTCTATTGTGCATTGTACCCCCATCAGTCCCAGTGGCATGAGAGGCCATGTGAGGCTGGTTGGGCTCAAACCAAGTAGAAGAAGTAGGAATTGATTGGAGAAAGTTGTCTTCTCTGAGTCTTTGGATTGGAGAGGATAAATAAAGTTAAGAGTTACATGACAAAGACAAGCCAAAGTTTATTGCACAGTCTGTGATGTTAAATGCCTGTATTCCGTTGCATTTTGTAATTCCAGTGTCTGTACCAGCTGTTCCTTTCTCATTTCCGGGCTATAATATGTGACAGTTTTTTCTTTTTTGGAATGTGAACGTCTTGCCCTTCTCTAGTCGAGCATGAAGGATCTATTCATTTTATCTACAGCACATTAACTTTTCAAGTGTAAAAGGAAAGTGGGGTGATGAACCGTGGGATAAGTGGGATTCATAAGAGCCTGTAGGACTTAATGCCGGCTTCACAGTACTGCGTTGTGCATTAAGTCACTAAAGGAAGACAGTCTCAAGGTCTGCAGGTGAACCTCCAAAATTCACTTTATTCACATGCCAGCCATTGTGATTTATAACGGATATAACTGGGATTGGAAACACTGCACAGAAGCATGTGAAACAGATGGAAATGGCTTGTAGGGTGAGGACTTTGACATTCAATTCAAAGACTTTTATGTGAGTTTCTACATGTTCTTCTATATCAAAATTGAATTATAGCAATCATTGATTTTTTTGGACTGATGAAATGTAGTAAAATAAACTGTAAAAACAACTTCTAACAAACAGTAGTATCACATTATCAAGTTGATATGACAAATGTGTTTCTGCTTTACCATCGAGTTACCACAGTGCTGCCACGGCGGAAAAAGAGGGGCTGCATCAGATAACTGCAGACACTAGGTGGCACTAGTGGTAGGATAATACCCAGGCGAGGAGTTCCGGTCCTCTGAAATGAGGCCAACGCAGAAGTAACTTAGAACTGCATTCTAGCAAAAGGCCACCAGGGAGAGACCATTTTGGTGTCAAAAGGACACCAATTTCTCACTTGATTTCTAACCTCAGTAAACGTTTTCAAAATGTGTTTATGGTCTCAATCGCTAGTTTAAAGCCTTCTTCAATGCAGTATGATGTTCATTTGTGAAATTTTGGCCTCCCTGATTTTATATTTTACAATAAAGCAGGGTATGCATTAGGGCGTGGCTACGTCGTGATTGACAGGTTGATTGACCAATGTCCTAGAGATCCAGCCCTCGTAACCTATCGCAACCTCCCCGCTCTGCCCATGGCCCCGCCTCATGTCCATATACTGTAGGTAGAATCCGTGTTTTTATTTTTCCCAGTATGCACCTGAAATTTTCAAGATGGTGCTGCCTAGATTCGAAACTATTGGCTTCCGAGCAGCAGTCCACAAATCAATGGGTGACGTCATGGATGTTACGTCCATTTCTTTTATACAGTCTATGATAATACCCCCTCTGATCATAATGTAGCTGCGATGGCAGAGTAGCGCTGTCTGTATTTCCACTCGATAACACCAGAAGTACATACTGTACTGTAGTTGTTTGTGGCACTTTATGTTCATCATGTCCCTTTCACATTTCAGCCATAGTTAATATGAAAATCTTGATCTGTGTACTTTCATGAATGGACACTGTTTGCAATAAACCTCTTACTTACAGTATACACCGAACAGAAGGTTGATTGGTTACAAGTAATACTGGTAAAGTGTCTCCTACAAATCACCTCCTGTAG
Source organism: Scomber japonicus (assembly GCF_027409825.1). Classification (NCBI taxonomy): domain Eukaryota; kingdom Metazoa; phylum Chordata; class Actinopteri; order Scombriformes; family Scombridae; genus Scomber; species Scomber japonicus. The sequence goes on along the minus strand of NC_070586.1, from coordinate 31,744,143 downwards.
ACCCTGTCATTACTCTTGACCTTTTTAGAAGCAATCAGAATCTTTGGCTGAACCTTGACTCCCATTACTATCTCTGCAGTAGTGATGGGATTTGGTTGTGATGGGGAATAATGTGGCACATTTTGCAAACTGCAGTTAATTCCATTCCCTATGAGAATGTGTCAGTTTTACTCAGCACTTTTTCAAGATGTATTTCAAACAACCAACAGACTAATCCAAGCTCTCCTGATAAAACAGTGTTTACACGGTTTTGAAGTTATATATATAAATATATATATATATATTGATTTGATTTATGTTTGAGGCAATTCAACGAAAAAATGCATTCAATTCCAGGGGGAAAATAGCAGCTTGTGCATCTGTGGTTCTCCAGTTCTTCTAATTGTATTGCACATATACACAGATGGGGGTGAAATGAAAGAGTTAACCTGAATAAATGAGAGGAGAAACATAACAAAGGCAGATGCTTCTATGTAGGGCATGAGGGGTCAATTAATGTTTTGCTGAGTGTAACAATAATGAGACTCATATGCTATGGCCTTAATGGAACACCTATGGAAGTTTGGAATAACACATTAGACACTGCCATTCTTATTAAGACAAAATGAGAGAATATGTTTTGCAAGGTTGTTGTTTGGCCCTCCAGGAAGGCTCCGAACAATCTATATATACTGGAGGCTCATGGTTTCCCCAACACCAACTAAGACACTTTTTGTTAGTTCTTCCTTTGTTACCCATCTGTATATTGTTGTCAATTAAAAATGAGTTTGCCTCTGTTTCTTCTGCTGTGCTTTTTCTTCAGCGCGAATCAATCAAATTCAGCGTACATCAATGCTGCATGGGGGCTGAATGTTTTGGAGGATGTTGTGTTGTGTCGTGTTGTTGTGGAGGATGATGTATTGTAGTCTACTCACTTTTAATGGTCTTACAAAAGCTTAAAACTCAGCTGGAAATGTCATTTCCCCCCCTCTTTGTTTGTCTCCCTGTCCTTTTTTAGATCTTTATTCCTTTCACGACGCGCATTCACACAAACAAGCAAATTGAGCACAGTGAGTAATACACATGTGATAGCATAGACTTACACACACATACACACACACACTTTACAAGGGGATATTTTAGTGCACATACACGCATGGGTCATGGGGGTTGATATTGAGCCACTCTTTCACCATCTTGGCTGGTGTTTGTGTGAGCAGATCTGATAATGCAGCTGAGAGGAGAGGCGAAGGGAAAGAAAAGGTTAAGAACAAGAAAAACTCACTGCTGATGACAGAGAGAGTGTTTTAGTGCAAAAAGGGACTGGTAAGAGAGTGGTTATGAAAGCAGTGCTAAAAGCTGCAATTTGGCCCACCTGGGTTACTGCATCTCTCTGAAGAAAAAGTCAAACACTTTAACCTGTCACATTATTTTATTGTCGCAGCTTTTAGAGACATGGAAATATACCGGTATATACTGCAGTCTGGAACCTGGTTGAGAAACACAAAAGAAGTCTGCGGGGTAAAAAAAAAATATATATCTCCAGGAGTCTTTTTCTTAACTTTTTGTGTAGCCGGGTGTGTGTGTGTGTGTGCAGCTAGAATTTTGTCACATCTTTTAAAGAGACATTTTTTCCATCAGTTGTCATGAGAATAAGCCTTCAGTGGGGATCAGTGACATTGAGCTGACAGGGCTTTATTTTCACAGATATGGCTGCAGATGTGGCTGCAAAAATCTGGACTGTTGTGTTCTTGGACTTTTTATGGAGGCTATATATATATGTATGTGTGTGTGTGCGTGTGTGTGTGTGTGTGTGTGCTTGTATGTGTTGGTTATAGGCAACTTGAGAGCACTGAGAGAGGAGTGCATGAGAAAGCAGATAGGAGGGTAAAAACAAAGAGAAAGTTGGTAGGCAGGTCAGTTCTGATGCAAGAAGGTAAGAACTAAAAAAGCTGGTGGAAAAAAGAGAAAGAAAAGACTGACAAAGGACATGGAGCTGGGAAGAGAAACACAAAAGGGGAAAGAATTAAGAAAACTTCAGCACACAAATAAGCACATTTTAAAAAGAGAGAGAGACAGAAGAAGGAAGGTAGTGAGGAATAACAGATAGCAGAGTGAGTGGCCAGGAGCCAGATGAATGAGTCATAACTGGGCTTCATTAGCGAGTATGTATCTTGACCTAACGACATCTACATCGCACCATGAAATCCCAGCACATCGATCTGCCGACCTCCTTAGCCGCAGGATTTTTTTTAAACCTCTTCTCAGTCTTTTTAGCATCTGAATTTCTATATATGCCTAAAACTCTCCCGTGCCTCCTCTCAGCCACCGCCCCCACTTTGCCATTAATGCTGAACTTCTACAAATGGGCAACAATGGTTCAGGATATGTTTATGCATCTGGCAGGACTTTAGAGCTTATATATATTCAACAGCACAGTCAACTGTTGATTTTGAAAATGTACTGTGTCAAACTGTAATGTAGTTGAACCCCCCTCCCTTTCACCCCCCTGCCGTTTCTATAGCATTTCAAAAAATAAAGAAAGTGTTGCAATTTTTATGTTTTCATGCATCGCCAAACTAAACAACTGGTGAAATGAGACCTCCAGTATGACAAATATATTGAATATTTTCAGAAAGAAAAATCCATTGTGCTTGTGTAAAGAGTAAAAAGAGTAAAATAAACAAACAAACACAAAGCTGAACAGCAGTGTTTCGCTGACCTCACTGAGTTTCAAGCTTGTTTAACCTCTGACCACTACTGCTACACATCTATAATTAGAATAAGTTTGGTGAGATGATAAATGTGCTCTGCTGCACCTGTAACCACACCTGAAAGCAGTGACGGACTGGGATAAAAAAACGGCCCTGGCATTTGCACCCACAAGCGGCCCAACTCGCAGATGCAGACCCAACGCACGGAAAGAGAAGCATTTTTGATAGCCCCAATGATGGTGCAGATAAACTCCCATACTTTCAACAACTGCATAAGAAAATTGTCATATCAATGCACAAATAAACCATTATGAATAGAGTGTTAGAGCCAGCCGCTCCATAATAAAAACATTTGTCTTACCGTCATGCAGTTAACAAATTGCGAAGGAGTCTGCTCTTTTCCGCAACAAAAAAATGAATCCAATTTGGCGCATTTTTCACCCTCAAACAGCAGCGCTTTCTTGATCTTGTCTCTCTTTTTCTCCGCTCCCCCTTTCTGTCGCTTAGTGCCTCTATTCATTTTTTCTAACCAGTTAATCGTATAATCACCACCACAACCAATCTACTGAATGACTTGACCACCATTAGTCCAACTTCCAACACACAAATGCGCAGACGCGATTTACTACACTTTTTTACGCGATTTACGCAATTTACTACACTGCCATGAAATTCCCAGAAGGCATTGCTTCATTTTAATTTTCTCAAACAATCAAATACAAAATACCAGTAGATTTGTTTTATTTCAAACCATGAACATTTTTTAAAATCATAACAAGAAATTTCCCTTCAAAAGTAAAGCAGGCTGATGTAAAACTTGAAATACACCATGACTATGATGTATACAGGTATGTGTGGTATAAATACCAATCAGGTCAACAGTGTCAACTACTGCATGCAAAATCATAAGAGATGTGAAACCCAGAGGCACGTTGGGAACTTGTTCAGCATGCAAGAGAGAGCGGGCCGCGTCAGTCCCACTAGGGGCCGCTGTGATCTATTTGGCGTGCTCGGCCGGTCTAGACCTCTGCGCGGCCGTTCTGGCATCTGCCTTATTGCCAGACCGCCCAGTCCGTCCCTACACCGGCCCAAATAGCACGTCGGCCCACCGGGCATTTGCCCGGTATGCCAGATTACCAGTCCGTGCCTGCCTGAAAGTGATGTCACAGTGTCCTTGAGTAGACTTACACATCACTGCAGCGAAAACAAGATCTTCACTGGGTGTTCACTTATTCTTCAAAATAAACTGCTTGTGTAATTTATATAATCTTGATGCAACCTGCTGTAATTGCATATGCTTAAATTTTAATTAAAGCTGCATTCATTATTTTTTGGAGTGGAAGCACAACAATCTGTTAACATTGTCATATTATCATAAATATGTATAGTTGGTATTCTGAATTTGCTAGCAAACAGTTGCTGATTTACACATCCAACAGGCACAGAGCAACATTAGCAGTGATATGAAGTCATGTTTTTGGTTGCTGGATGAATGTTGGTCCAATGCTCACCCTCCTCCTCTGTTTTGTTGCTAAATGTCACATTATATTCACCAGCTAGTTGCTAACTTTTTCCATCTGACATTTGGTGCTGGACAGGTGTTGGACTGTTTGTACTGTTTGAACTGGAAACAGCTGCCTGCTGCTGAATAGAAGTTGATAAGAAACCAAAACAATAAAGCTAAATTTAAATGTGCTATGGAAAAAAAAGAGGACTACTGAATTGGGTAATAATTCGGTAGGTTTATCAAGGTGTATGACCTCTGTAAAATTACATTTAATCCTTTCTCATTTAATCCATTGTTAATATTTAAAAAAAGACAAGTGCAGCTTTATTAAATTGTATAAAGTATGCCCCACCTTTATAATTTTACCATTTCTTATCAGTAAAATGTGGATAAATATTGATAAATTGTATCTGAAATGATGCCTAAAACACAGAAAATCTATTCTTTATTCATAGCGTTGTAATTGCAAACAAATGTTTTAATATAGATAAACCGTAAATTGCCTGTTCAAATAACTAGATATTTCATTTTAAAAGCCACATTCCATTTACATTTGAAGAATCACTGTCAAATTGTCAGCTGTCTAAATGTCATGACTAAAAATAAACAAAAAAGCTGGAAATTAACTGTCACTTCTTATTGACAACGCAGTCTTGTCGTGTTATGACAGCAGAAAGTGTTGCAAAAACTTTGGCTCTGGATCACAGCTATCACAGCTGCAGCTCCCTGGAGCATTCTTATTTATGTTGCAGTTTGTTCCCAGCAGGGAACCTACAGATTCAACCCGGCTGTATGGTACTTGTCTGCAACTGAGTGGAAGAATTGTCCTGCTTCTGAATCAATGGCCAATTCAATTTCATGCACCATGCTGACATTTAACCAACAGAGCCAGAAAGGTTAATGGAATTCCATATGTACGCACAGGCGGCCTGTACAGTATCTGATTGTATCGCAGTCCTACTTAGCAGAAAAAAACAAACTAAAGGGAGAAAATCCTCCTCCAGCTAAGCCCTATATCAGCACATTCTCACACAAAGGCAGCTGGATGGTAGTCCATTAGATTAGCTTCTTTGTCTGTGTGTCTGTTTACCACCTACCTTTTCACCTACTTCTATGTCTGCTTTTCAAAACTCTGTCTCCCTGAGATTTTCTTCTAACTCTTTGCCTCTTTTTTTGGTTCCAGCTCTTCTTTCTCTCATGTTTTTTTTTCACCCAGCCCCCATCTTTTTTCTTTTTTCTGCAGTCTGTCATTCTTCCGTGCTGCCTTTCTGTTTGTCTCCTTGTATATCCACCTGTCCTTGTAGTCGATCTGTCTGTCTGCCACCTCCCATCCTTATCTGTCATGTCAGCGCAGCAGCACAAGAAGACATAACACCCACCATATCATGATATAATCATTCAACCAAACTCATCCTCATCCTCCTCCTCCTCCTCCTCCTCCTCCTCCTCCTCCTCCTCCTCCTCCTTCATCTTCCTCCACTTCAGCTTTACTTGTCTGCTTAAAAAAATTGAGTTTCAATAAAGCAGACAGACCCATGAGAATGTCTCTGATCTCCTGGTTATACCTGATGCAATTTCAGCTCCGGCTCATGAGAATGGCTGGAATCAGCAATGCAAGATAGATGCAGTGTGTGTGCTTCCAACCTTTGCTGAGCCCCAGCAGTCGTAGTGATGAGAGCAGGGTAGACACTGGGTCCTGGCTCTGGTAATGCAGCTGGACAGCTTATATAAAAACACAATTATCCCAACACAAGGGACAGGTGCTTGCCCTGTTGCTCTCATGCACTGACTGGCTGGGGAATAGACTGGACACAGGCAATAGAGTGTGAAGGGGGAAAGAAAAGGAGAAAGAACACAATACCATGAGATACACCTATTAGGGGAATTATAATGCAATTCTTATAAGGAATGCCCTAAAACAGCTACATGCTAATGATGGATTATGGATAATAAAATGCGCTCGAAGGAATTCACAGCATGCAACACAGGATAAACAATACCATTAACATAATTCTGTTTGTACTGTGTGTGACCAGCAGTGTAATAATATATCATATTTTCATTGGTTGTGCTTGCCAAAAGTGGCAAATGTAGCTGTTAACAATAATTGTAGCAAAGCTATGAGAACATTAAAAGATGAAAAGCAGTGGATTCAATGATGTTGCTATTTTTTTGTCTTTAGGCTTAGTGTGGGACTATTCAATTCAGCATACTTCAGCATATCGTTTGAACCTACATTTCACTCAGTGTTACAGGTTTGTTCTTGTCGGCGTTAACTGAGACTGCAATCTGAAGTGTAGACTCAACATACGTCTGCTAAGCCATGAAATTACACGGAATTTTTCATAATTACTGAATAAAGCTTCCGATTCACCTCTCTCCCTTCCTACGCTCGCTCGCTTTAGCTCGCTTTGCCCACACATGACCTTTCTTTTTCTCTTGTGCTCATCCTCTCTCTCTCTCTCTCTCTCTCGCTCGCTTCCCCCCCCCTCTCTCTGTCTCTTTAAAGAATTGGCTTAACTATGTTAAAATAGCATCAATAAAATATATTCTCTTCCTGCTTTGACACCTCTCGGAAGGAAGGTTACGGACACAATCCAGCTGACCTGAGCTGACCCTTTCACGTTGACTGCTGACACATGTTTAATTTGTGTCATCATCTCTGTCAATGTGGCATCGGTGATCACAGACCAGATGCTTTCCTTTTCCTTTAACACAACTGGAGACTGTGGGAAGTCCTTTTAAAGAGGAGCTATGGAGTTTCACGGTTGTAAAGTCCTGCTGAATGAACTGTTTTGAAAGTGCTGCAGATCAATGGGAGCTCTTTGCTTCACAATTTACTTTTATAGCTTCATTAAAGGCAGTGGCCTTTGAGTTTCTGATTAGTTTAACAAACGTGTGAAGCAGCAGCTTGACAGAGGCATGTACGGGACATATGGAATAACTATTCTCTACCACACGTTTAGAGAACATAACTTCCCATAACTTTAGACAGCGTACAAAATCAATTGTGTAAAACCTGTAAAACGTTAATGCAAACACTTAAATCAGAAGTTACAGTCTCTGTCAAACTGGTTCTGTATCCACTGGCTAGCTTCCAGTTTGACCAGAGAAATGTGCTGCTATTTATTTAGCCAGGCTAGTGATGTGGCTCTTTGGAAGGAAATATTAGTTGGTTGGTTCCTCCACCACTTTGGTTCAGACTGAAAAACCTCAACTATTGAATGGATTGCCATCAGATTTGGTCCACATATTCATGTCCCCTCAGGATAAATTGAAAATAAGCTTAATGGTCCCTTCTTTTCAACATCGGGTCAAAATTTTAAATTGTATAATACTTTGATTCATGACCAAATATCTGTTAAACCAATGATATGTATTCTAACATGGTAAATATTATGCCTGCTAAACAGCATATTAGCATTGTCAGCATGTTTGCATGCTGATGTTAGCATTTAGCTCAAAGCTCTGTTGTGCTTAAGTACGGCCTCACAGAGCTGTTAGTGTGGCCGCAGACTGTGAGCACTCTATTTTGGCACATGGTGAGCAGTCCATCTTCCTGGGATGCACTTTATTTCCTTGCCTTTGGTGAATCACTGTAGTGGGAGGAAAGGCGCGACAGAGGGTGTACCGTCCCGAATCCACTGATTACAAGATGGCATAGAGATTGTTTGGGTTCACATTTATAGTGTTATTTTTTAAAAAAAATGTTTATCTGTAAATGTGTTTGTGTGTCATTACAAGCAACATTGCAGTATAACTACCAGTTTATGTTGCTTTATTAAGATTAAGCATGCAAGTATTGCTTGTAAAACTAAAGTTTCAGCAAAAACCAACAACTAAATCTTATAAATACCAGACCAAATTTTAAATTCTAGCTACTTTTGAATGCAGACGGTTATTTGTATAAACCACTATGATGACAAATAAAATTGCACACTATTATAAATGAAAAGCATATGTGACTGCTGGATCATCAGCATGTCTAGAAAAGTAAAAATCAACTTAATAAGAGTCATTATCTGTTATTTATGGTCAATTTGAGTTGCTGTTGAAACTCAGCAGACAACAATTCATTTCCTCTTTAGAAAATTCTCCACAGGGTTCCCAAACTGTCGTGGGTTTGAAGTGGATGAAAGTAACAAATGTGACTGGCAGTGATTGTAACAGCCTCCCACCTTTAATGTATGATAATATATTCTTTCTGATAGCTTCCAAAAAAACAAATAGAGCTCATATCCAGCTCATCTTTGGTCATCTAAGTTGGCTTTTTTTCAATTTCAATTAGTGATTTTTCTTTTATTTGACTGGAGAATACATAATTGTGTTTATTTGAGGTGACCATAGGGAAGTAGGCACTCATCCCACGCAAGCAATTTTATAGATTAAAGAGGATAGACCTTGTATTTTGGATTGGAATCCATTAGTAGATAAGTTAGGTGAAGAGGGACTTTATCACCTGCTCAACACATGCTCTCCTCTAACACACACTGTCACTAGATTGTAATATGCAATGAAATTGATATACTACTTTCTACTGATCACCCCTATCTTAAGGTCAAAAAAGTGAAAAAAAAGTACTAATAACTGCTGTTAAGACAAATCTCAGTGACATGACAGTGGCTGTAATCTAAGACGACAGCTGTAGTTTTTCTCTGTGGTTCATGCAGTCATCCATTTATCATTCTTTTTCACTCTGTTTTCCAGCCCTTTTCCCTTCTTTATCACCCACCTCGAAATTTCTTGCTGAGTGCACTTTGAACAAAAAAGAAACAAAACTGATATGGGCATCAGCTGTGACGAGATAGACTCCAGCCCCCCCCCCCCCCCCCCCCTCCCAATGGCTAGCTGGAGGTTCACAGTACTGACTTTATATCAGATTTGAAACAGATTTGAATGAAATGTTTTTGGCGTTCTGAGAACGTACCTCTCTGAATGCATTTTGTGTCAAAGCAATGTAAAATATTTTGTTTCACCATAAAAAAACTGTTGGAACAATCTGAAGGTCTGAGAAGTGAAAAATGCCCGCTTGCTTTTGTTAAACACCAAATATTTGGTATGTCTGAGAGATAAGTGTGCAGCCACATATAGCATAAACAACCAAGAAAGTGAAGACATAGTGTACAAGGACAAGTAGACCAGACTTGATGCACACACACACACACACACACACACAAACACACACACACTCCCTCACTCTTAGGTCACTGACTCAACCTAGAGGAACTACAAAGCAGCTGAAACAAAAACCTGGTTGTTCAAGAAGAAAGGATGAAGAGAGGGTGCAGCTAGGCAAGAACACAGAGATGGGGGAGGATGGGGATCGGAGGGCCGTTCTCTCTTAGTGGAGCTTTTCTGTTTATACTATATTCCATCTGTATCGTGTTACAGCTTGGTGCCGGTGTCGGCCGAGAGAGGCTTAACTAAGAGAGTCCAAGAGAGCGAGAGAGAGAGAGGGAGAGGGAGAGGCCCAGCAGGGAATATAGGGTCACAAAAGATTTACTTCACCCCTGTCCAGAAACCAGTTTTTCAAGCAAGAACAATACAGGCAACAGAAAAAGAAATAAGAAATGGAGCAAGATAGGCAGCGCCAGGTGAGAGGGGGAGGGGAGGTAGAGGATTGATGACACAGTAAGGAGAAATATAGAGAAGAGAAGAAAAAAAAGGTAAGGAGTACCAGAGTTCAGTCTCGGGGGGGAACTCTCGGCTGGCGTTGGCTTCAAAGCGTTTCGAAATTGAAAAAGCGAATTGAGAGCAGGATGGGATGAGATGGAAAGCTGAGAGGAGGCAAAGGAGGGAAGCCAAGAGGAGAGAGACAAAGAAGAAGGGGGTGGGTGGGGAGAGAGAAAGGTGAGGTTCCCCAAGGATGAGTTCTGCATTTGAATTTGAAATTGGAAACAGAGTGGCAGGTCACTGCTCAGCATTGCAGCTAATGCTACTATCTCTCTATGAGAATGTTCTCTCTCCTCCTCCCATCCTCCTCTCTCCTCCTCCTCTCTGTTCTGAGCAGTGCAGATGGTGCAGTGTTCGCCCGCAGATATTAGGAAACCCAGGAGACCGGGCGCATGAGAATGTACTCCATTCTGTGCTACCTTTACTGTCATTCAGCAGCGTGCGCATATTCTCTAGAGAGCCATGCATGCAGGCTGCAAGTATCACTCACATTTGCCTGAGGGCTGAATCCCATGATTTCCACTGATTTCCACACACTGAACATATGCTGGTATACAAGTATTTGAACATGAACGGGCGCGCACACAAGAGTGCTCCCACATTCTTTTCCACACAAGGATGCACAAAGGCGCTCGAGTCTCGTGCCTCTGCTGGTAACATGCAATTATGTGGCTATGATGTCATTGATTTTCTGCATTGGTTGGAAGCTGCGCAATGCCGAGCGATTAGAGAGCACTGGAAAGTGCCTCGCTGTGTGGAATACTAATATGCTCATTTGTGAGCAGTGGCTAAAAGGGAAATGTTTTTCCATGCACCCCCCGCTAATGCTTACCTCCATAAAGTTGAGACTGAAGAGAAGACTGACCGACTGACTGACTGACTGAGCGATTGACAGGCTGACTCAGCCCTAACGGACATGTTGGAATCTGGCTGTCTGACAGGCCGATAGACAGTCTTCAGGTTCCTGAATGGACAGAAAGGAAGAAGGGGAGAAGAAAATAAACAAGAAGGGGAAGAAAAGGAATGAGGGGCTGTCCACGGTGAAAGTCATTGATGGGTTTCATTCCAAATAAGATATCCACTGTTTGGAAACAAAAGTGACAGCTACTCTCACAAAATGATTGATAGCGCAAAAGCAAAGCAAATGATTGGATTTTTCTGAAGTGTAATAGATAAATAAAAGTGTCACAACTTGACTGTATGATCAGTGCATCATGATGATAGTGTGCAATGAATGTAAGAGCTGGAATACTTAATAGAATAAACATTTGGTTAAAGACATTGAATTTAAAGTATTATATAAAAAAAGTCTTTATGTGGCGTAATATTGCCAGTAATCTACATCTGTCTTATAAATTGGTGTGTAAAGTAAGGTGGCAAAATTGTGGGCATTTTCAAAGTTGCAAACTTTCCATAGAAAGGAAGAGGAATATATGGGAATTAACAGAAATAATGTAGTTTGAAAAAACATCTTATAGCTACAGTTGAATATCTCCTCTATTCCTCAATCATATGCACATAGAACATTACATTTCCAAAATCCCCCAGCTTAACTTCCCATAGAAAGTTACCATAAATTTACTGGACATTTATCAGAAATCTTCCACCCCTTTGCAACCCTGGTGGAAAGTGATTATGATTTAGCTATTGAGCAAATCATTTGCATTTAGATATAGATTTACTGTTTGAAATTCAAATTATAAATTAGACACAAGTTATTTCAATTTTAAAGAAGCCCTACAGCAATGTTATATTGAACTCATAAAAAAAGAATGGCTTTAAACCTGTTTGTAACCCTTTCTCTCAAAAATGTGTCTCCAAGCTCAAATTGAGAAGACTCTGTACAAATCTCGATGTTGAGCTTCATCGTACAGAATGATATATGTAATGTGTTTGACACTAGAAGACTGCTTTTACATGTATCTACTGAAACCTGAAAGCTTCTCTATTCTCTATGTATATATGGGCATGATTTGTGACATCAGACCTAGCTTGAAGCCTGTTGTGATCCAGTATACACTTTACCATTGTCATTTTTAGGTGTTGGTTTTAATTAATAACATTTGTTGTGGGAACTTATTATTCCAAGCAGAGTATTTTTATGTCTTAAAAAATATCAGGAGGCCATCTTTAACATGTAAAATTGATATTGCATTTTATTTATTTTATTTTTCTTATTTTATTGCTTTTATCTTTTTATTGTGTACTTCATCTTTTTACTGTGCTTCTATTGTGTTATCTATTTATTCTGTTTTATCTTTTTATGCAGCACTTTGGAAACCTTGTGTTTGTTAAAATCGTGCTATATAAATAAAGTGGATTGGATTGTGTTTATTTTGCCAAACTTGAAAACCTTTTTCTCAATGTTTCCACCTGCAAAACACAAGACATACAGTCACAACTACTAAATAAAACAGTATGAACAGAAAAATTGGACTCAAAAAGTAAGAGGAGAGTGAGGCTGCAGATGGCAGGAACAGGAAAGGACTACTAAGGAAGCGCCGATGAAAACAGTCAGGAAATAATTAAATGAAACAGATGAACCCAGAGGTAAAAGGAGAACAGTCAGGCGTTTGATGGAGAGAGGATACCGGGAAGGTGAATCAGATGTGAGGCGCGGAAGACAGGCGATGATGCCGGCGTACGTGAGGAGAGCGAGAGGGCGATGAAAACCAACCGTCCTGTCTCCAGTTGACAGAATGAAGAGAAGCCGAGTCAAGTCAAAGTTTATTATAGCTGAATAACAGTATAAGTATTCTTCAACATTTCATAAAACCAATAACAAGCAAACATTATCAGACTCTATAAAAATGTCTAAAACTCAGATAAACTACATATGAAGCATTAAAAAGCAACAATTCAGAGTATGTACATCTCTGTATAGACTCATACATTCATAGCTGGATACAAATGAAAACATATACATATAGTAAATCATGTAACACACAGTATATAAATATAAATATTATAAATATATTTAGAGTGAGGCTCATGCAAAAGATGTTTTGAGCCGACTGAGCTAGACACTCGAAATTTGGTAAGAAAACAATTCCAAAGGTGAGCGGCTCGGTATAAGAGAAGGTCCTATACCATCTACTTATGTTTTATTCATTTTTGGAGACGAGATACGTAGGATGGTGCAAGTCCATGTTATATTTTATGAATTAAAAGTAGAATCTTAAAGTCAGGTCTAGCACAAACAGGGAGCTAATGTAATGAAATAAAAAGAGGGATTAATGATTAAATGTTGTAGTTTTCTTTAATATCCTGGCAGCAGTATTTTCAACAAGTAATTTTCTAATAGTTGATTTAGGTAAGCCAGAGAAATGTGTATTGCAATAGTCAAGCCAAAAGACAAATACATGAACAAATGTTTCAGTATCCAGTAACCATGGAAAGAATGGGACAAATCTTATATTTTGTAAGCGGAAATATGCAGTCCTTGTAATATTGTTGATATGTTCTTCAAAGGAGAGATTACGATCAAGTAGGACACCAAGATTTATAATAAAAGGGGCTTTGTGAAAGTTATGTAACCGGCTATGTTCAGAATGAGATCACAGAGTTTATTTCTAATCTGTATATTAGCGTTCCATTTCTCAGGATTTAAAAGGAGGAAGTTGGATGATGCCCATTGTTTGATTTCTGATATGCATTTTTCTAGTTTCACCACAGGCATCAGGTTAAATGTAGATGTAAAGCTGAGTATGATCTGCATATGAATGGGAACCTAGTTTGTAACTACTAACTAATGCATCAAGGTGCAATATGTAAATAGAGAGTAGACTAGGGCCAAGCACATTTCCCTGTGGCACACCATAATTGATGCTCTTGTCTGATGAACATCTGTGGAAAGTAAAGTGAGATCTGTCTGGTAAAATGATCTAAACCAGAAGAGAGCAGTGTCATTAGGACCAATATATTTATTGAGTAATCTGTAAGTAATCATCTACAATGTGGTGATCAATCCTATCCTAAGGTTTAGGAACACCAATATTGAAACTAAGCTAGAATCTGAAGCAAGAAGTGAGTCATTTACCACTTCAGTCAGAGCGGTTTCTGTGCTGTGGCATTTTCTGAGGACAGATTGATGAAGTTCAAACGGATTATTGAATGAGAGGTTATTTATGACTTGCTAAGCCACAGCTTTTCAAGGACTTTTGAAAAGAATGGCAGATTTATGATTGGTCTGTAGTTGTTCATCACATTAGGTTCCATGTTATGTTTCTTTAGGAGAGGCCTGATAACCAATGTTTTAAAGGATCTAGGCACCAATTCCACTAATAAGATAGCAGCTAATTATCCGTAGTAATGGTGGGATGAGAATTGGAAAGAGGTCCTTGATAAACGTAGAAGGAATAGCATTGAGTAAACAAGTAGTGGGCTTTAAGGAGTAGAGTACCAGTTTAGAAAATGTATCAAGGGAGATTATCTCAAAGTGGGTGAATTTGCAAGATGAAAACTGTTCAGATTTAATCACCCCATCCTGGCTGTGAACTGAGAGACAGAGAGAGAGCTTCCTGATTAGACGACTTTTTAAAAAGCTGATTTTTAGAAAGAGGCTAGAAAGTGACAGAAAAATAGTTAGAATGAGACAGACAGAAAAGCCCAGAGGAGAGAAAACCAAATGCCTGAATCTGCTGCTGTGGTGTCGACTCCAGCAAAGCTTCTCTGTTTCAACGATTATGTGATGAGGCAGAAGGGAAGAAGAAGAGAAGCAGGGAAGGGTACTGTAGGTAGAAAAAGACAGCAGGAGAGAGAAAGAGATAGTTGTGGTTTCAGTGAAGAGAGGGATAATAGAGATGCTGAGAGGTGTTAAGAGAGACAGGTTAAGAGAGAAGAGAAAGAGGTTAAGTGAGGGAGTCTGTGAGAGAAAGGCCGAGTGTAAAGCAGGTTAAGAGACAGTGTGAAAGAGATGGAGAGAAGTTAAGCGTAAACTATCGCTCTCCCTATTACCGAGGAGCTCTTTGTGCCCGAAAGAGCTAGAGGGAAACGCTCGTGTCGCAAGAGTGATAAACCAAAGTACTCTGAGGCATCGAGTTTTCAGCGCATTTGAGTGTGACCGACTAATTTTTTGGAGAGCAGAGAGACTAACACAATCACAGCAGTGCAGCAATGTGGAGATGAGGATGAATGCATTATTTGGAGTTGGAATTCAGTATCAGCGTGAGGAGTCGTTCGAGAGTTGAGCTTCAATAACGTCCAATCGCATCGGCTCCGGTAAAAGCAGAAGACAGTTTAATGGAATCCAGGTAACCAAAATATTAATACACAGAGGCACACGTGTTTGAAAAGCAGAGGATTTCTCTTTGTGGTTTGGATTTATGTTTCAGGAGCTACTAGAAGTCCCATCTGTGCCTAAAATTCTTAAATTCAAGATGTCTTCTACTTCACCAAATATGTACTAGGTTTATGTGCACTGGAGGCTTCATATTTAGAAGTCAAACTTGTATAAGTTGTATGCTGGACTATAACTTTCCTCCATACTGGTCATGACAGTACAAATCATACTTGTAGGTACACACCTTTAAAGGACAGGTTAACAATTTTTCAAGTGTTTCTTAAAACAACAGTCAGGTATTCAAATGAACATTGAAACAGGTTTTCTTGCCAGAATCATTCCTCCTGTTCATACTGACCATTAGAAAATCCCTTCATGATACACTTACAATGAAAGCAATGGCAGCAAAAATGTAGATATCTTTCAGTGTTACAGTCTATATAGTGCCCAAGTCCTTCTTTTTGTTACTATACTTCCACCACAGCTCAACAGGGAAACACAAAGAGGGAATATGATGCTAGAAAGACTGTAAATGTGTCAGATATCCACTTGATATGACTAACTCTACCTTCTGATAAACAACAGCAATAAATGTGTTGTTGTACAAAATGACTGTCAACACACTTTGGATTTTGGCCCCAATCACTTACATTGAAAGCACATTAGGAGGGGATCTTTTAGTAGCTAGTATGAAGAGGAGGAATGATTACAGCAAGGGAAACCTCTGTTTGTGTTCATATGAGTGTCTGACTGTTATTTTAAGATACACTTGAAAAAATGGTGAACTTGTCCTTTAAACTCAGATTTAAGATGAGTGCCTAACAACTTTTCCTCTGTAGCAGATGAAGGTGAAAACAGCCTTCCAGTGTCAGGCTTAACATATATTATTCTGCACAGTTAAACTCAAACAATAGAGGGTTACTGTAAACATGTTATTGTGTTACCTGATGACACCTGAGACTAATACTGATAAAGACTGAAAATACAACTAAAATCTTTTCCAGATAAATAGCTTTAAACATTTGTAAAAATACTTTGATTTTGAATTATTTTGTCACAGAATAAACTTTTAAGTTAATCAACATCATTATTTCGCAATAGTATCATAAATTATAGTTTTCTGTCAAACTAAGAGACATGTAAAAATATCTTTTTTAACTTAAAATGAAAAAATAATATGTTTTGACAGTTGTAAAAATGAAATGATTACATTAAATTCAAACACGAATAAGTCTATGTGCACCAACTGTAGGCCAGGTACTAGCTGTGCTGCAAATACATAAGATAAAAGAAGTCCATTTTAATGATCTGTTTGACATGGCAGTAAGTATTATTTGATTATTCAACAGCGTCTGGAGACTTTATTAAACTTAATATGTCTTGACATCTTTGAAAGGACTCAGAATGCATTAGGAGGATGCCTGATAAACTCCATATTATTCACAGTAGAAACTTTCAATCCGTATAAGAGCACAGCCATTTAGTGAGATGCTGATACTGGAAGATTTCTACTAATTCTAACAGAACATAAGGTAAAATCATAATAAATATGGGCTTCCGTCTGACTAAACTGGCAACGCAGCTGTGTTAGCGCTACCAGCAGTGTGGAGTTTGAGGCATAATCACTGTGATTTGATGTATGCTAATGGATGTGACGACGTGCCAGCCCCACCACACCCTTCAAAACATCCAACTAATCCATTTCCAAGCAATTAAATAGAAACAAATGTAGCCAGGTGAACAATGGGTAGAGGTTGTTTTGGGGCTGTGTAGATAGCGTGGTATGATTTGTGACAGCTTTTTTGTGTTTATTAAGGTAACGCTGTCACTTTAAGATCAGCTTAGCGGTAGATAATAAAAGAGTTTGGAGCTTCCGTAAGGCATTAGACACACTTAAGTGTACATGTCCTTATAAACACTGATAAAATACAAAAAATGGTTACCACTGTCAGCAGATGGGAGTCTAGATAAGCTAGCACTAAGGTTGATGAAGGCAGCATAAGTGGTGATAAAGTACACTGATGGATAGAGCCATGTCAATGCACTGGGTCCATTTTGTATGCTTTTGTCTAATTTAGAGGGGAAATAGAGTGTCATGTCAGGTTTCAGGTGTGTGTTTCTTTGGTTGCACACATGAACGTGTATTTCCCAGTGAATGAATGTAATTTACTATATGCTAACTACACAAGTTGTGTGGTTGTATTTGTGTTGTATTTCTATTTAATGTATTTAGAAAGAAACCACCACTGTTGTCTATAGATAATGTCCAGAGTTCATTAGGTTGAGTTATCTGCAGGAGGTATTGAGCCAGAGTCTGTCTACTGCAATCATTCATGTACTGTGACACTCTGGCTGGCCTACCTGCACTGCTGTTTATTAGCACTACAGTCAAGAGTGTGGAGCCAATAGTCAATATTAAGCTTAGGAAAGGTTGTTCATTGGAGAAATATCTGCTTACTCATGGTTTTCACTGGTGTTGTTAATTGAGCTCAAAAACGGGGAAAATACGGGAAAATAGCTATTCTGTTTGGTTATCACTGTGAATGTGATTATCTTAAATGTTTAAAATCACATTATTAATGCTGTTCTTGTTGAGTGCATAGAAGTGAAGAATAAAAGAATCATAAAAGAATTGTTCTCCTTGCTTGATGCTTTGTCTGGATTCATCATTCATCATGACTAAGCCACACACAGGATTACTCCACTAACGTTGGTCAAGACGGCCAATCCTCTGTCATCATAACCTCATAGACCCGCCCCTGAGTCATGTGTCTAGAACTGCTGACGTTGGCACAGTACAGGCCTCACATTCACACAGACAGCTCCAGACAGACGTTCTTCACCAACACATACACACGATATGAAATAAGCGATAGGAAAAACAAAAGCGCTTTCAACACACACGCTCACACACTCATTTGATGCCGACACATTTGTTCATTCAGCACTTTAAAGCAAACTATTAGTCGCTCAATCAGGCAGACCCACAAGGGAGAGGGAGCTAATTAACAGCCATATCGAAACGCCAAGCCTCGCGCTTTATCAAGGTTTTCGGGAAACACGATGGGCCCCCACAAATGCAGTATTGTTCTCTCTGTCAGTCTCTCCCTCTCTCTCCCCCTCTCTCTGTCTCTCTCTCTCCCTCTCTCACCATTCATACAGCCGGATACAAAAATTATACTGCAAAATATATGATGAATGTACAAAAAAAAAACAAAAAAACCCCCCCAACTACCACATATTGATGGTGGACTTTTTACAGTTAGGATGTAAAGCTTATATAGTTGAAAAGGACTAATTAAAGCCATCTATCATTTTTGAGAATACAATCATCTTCAAACTTTTTGGGGATTTTGTGGCTACAGCTGGAAGAGAAATGCAATCAAGTGAAAGTTACATGCAAGTAGTGTAGCAATTTTTATTTATTTTCATTTTATGAGTAGCAAATGAAATGATTATCAGTTGTTTGTCAGATAGGGAATCATGCTCACTGATTACTTCTCCAGGATGCCAGAAACCGGACTCCAAAGGATGATCCTATTGCTGTGTGCCCATTGTTTGTTTTAACAAGAGGCTCATCAAACCTCTTATTTCAACCCTGTCTCCTAGTAACCATCAACTAAATTGTTTTCCCAATTATGTTGCATTGCCAAATGTAATCGCTGACTGGATTATGTTCACAGGTGATGTTTTGTTTTGGGTTTTTTTTTCTCGAATAAATGAGGCGATACATTTATATATCATCCCATAGAGTCCGAGGGAGGAAGCCAGGTTGGATGAGGATGCACAAGATACAGGACAGGATCACATCCTGATAGTGTACATAAACTGAAAAAACAATGGAAAAAATTACTGGCACATTGTTTCCGACATTTCACTCATACAACATCTTAATCAACATTTTTGCAATGTGCCAAATATGTTAATTAACAGCATTTTCACATTATGTTTAGAGGAACCGTTATTCAGCCAGCATGACGTTTCTAACCAAACATATTCTCTGTATCAATTTAGTTGTAAGTGAATGTTATTTTAGGAGACAATGTTCCTTATTTCAGCCCTATGTTCTTGTGAGTTTGCTTCATTGTTCAAAAATGGATTCATGCTGCTTGCTGTTTAAAAGAAACACCTGCTTTATGTATAAAAGCAAGAACCTGGACTTCTGTAATAGCTCATACTTCTTTAATAAAGCGCATACAGTTTTGCATCAATAAATTATTGTTAATGATCCCAGAAAGGCCAATTAAAGGAAAACCTTTATGTGAAACTGCACTGTGTTATGGAGAGGGAGCTGAACTCACGCACAGTATTAATAATTTGTGAATGTGTATTATGATATAATGGATGTTGTCATGTGTTGAGCAGAGCAAGCATAAATAGAGCCAGCTATTGAGCCTCTCATGTAGCTATCTATGACTGACTTGTTGTGCTTTATCCCTGTTATTTTTATGAGGATGTCTTCACCCCATCATGGATTTAACTCACCTCACAGACAGCTTGTCTAGAATGAGGCTCTCACTAAAGAGCTTATTTTCCAAGGCACATTCAAATGTGTTTCTGTAATTATTGTATTGATTTACTAATGTGTTAATTATACTTTAGGTGTACTTTTTAAAAATAATGAACCAAAACACTTTTATATTCCTGCAAAATGTGTGCTTTAAAAGTAGGGGAAGGATATTCCTCATACCTAATTATTTCTATCGGGGCACAAACAGAACACAACATCCATAACATACAGTATATATTCACTGTCTGCTCAAAACTTAAAACTATTTTGAACATTCACAAAGTAGTTTAGAGAGTTTTCTGCCATAAATCACTAACAAATGTGTTGTCTATGATGTGATGAACAGTAGCCATTATGAAATGTCTAGGGGTTACGCTTCAAGTCTGACTGAACACTGAAAATTCAGTGTTTGCAGTGTTTAACAAGACAAACGGCGCATTTATACAATGCTCACACTAAATTGTGGAACTAAAATAAATGTGCTCATTTTCTTGCTGCAAGATGCTACATTTCAGTCGGCGGCCATCACTCTGCCACCACTATCAAACCTGAATTTAGTCATGACTAGCTTGCAGCTGCTACAAGACCTCATCATCATCATAATCACCATTATCATTGTTGTCCTCTTGGTGAAATTGATCATTGTGGGGTCTACAGATGGCTATGGAGACTGATTCTGGATCCACATGGTCTGTTGCAGTGAAGGCATTTGTGTGTCACATGTGGTAACTGTAGGTGGAAAAGTAGTTTTAGTGGTGGATCTGTCTTTTCTCCTTTCTAAAACTTTTTCCATACGCTTATAAATAAGAAAATGTCATATATAATAGAGAATCTGCAGCTGCATTGTGTCTGAGAAATTTGAATTTAGACATTGTTGCTTAGCGAGTCCAAATTTTGCAGTGTACTAGATAATAAAAAAAGAGCTTCTAATTAGGGAGCAGTAGCTACTTAAATCTTTTTCTGAAAACTGGTGTTTCTCAACAGGATTCTTATATGCAGCATGTGCACTGCTTGTGAAAACCAAGTGAGCTAGTGGCCCTTTTGGCTTGGAGGTCCATCGGCCGGGTTTGACATATGTGCCTGTGAATGGGTATGAGATGATTCCAAGTGGCCAAGCACTGTCTGACCACTGTACACCAATCTGGGAGGCCTAGTGTGTACACTAAACACAGCCTGCATGTTCATAAATCACAGAGTGTATGTGATTATGCACCCTGTGTAGGAAAGAATGTTTCCCTCTTTGGATATTGAACATTTTACACCCATCAATTGGGATTTGTGCAGTTTACCACACAACAACTCTTTGCCATTTTGCTTACCATAACATCTGTGCAATATTGTCTGCATGCACATCTTAAGACACAGCACAGTTAAATATTGTCTATACTGATTTTAACCTGCAATCAAATTCTGAAATGTGGTTTAGACACCCTGAAAAATGTAGTTTGTAATGCCACAAAATACCAAACTTTTATATATTCAGTCTCTTATCAGTCACTTATGTTGCTCATAAAATAAAATCATAAAACCATATGTTGACATGCATGACAGTAATTCATCAGAGGTTTTGACTTGAACCACAAACTTGATACAGCACTGAGCAAACTCCTAAGGAACCTGAGCACTCAGCTCTGTCATTGATTCACTGCTGTGCTTCTAATGCTTTTATCAGGACTACTCCTGCAGTCACTAAAATGGGAGAAGCTGAGCCACCTGCTGCCTGCCATGATTCAGAATCTCCTGAAAACAAGTCAAGGCTACTAAGTCTAACCGAGGATGGCTCCCCTGGGAAATACACACCACTGGGAAAATGGCCACTAGTGGTGGAGCGTGCCCATAAATGACCAAATAGTAGTGTGTTTTCCCCAAGCTGTTTAACTTAAGTGTGCATGTAGGCAAAGACAGAGTATAGTTTAGAGAATAAAATATAAATAGAAAAAAGCACTGCCTTACTTTGATGTATCAAAAGATAATACTGAAGAAGTCATCCTTTCCGTCTCATTATTATTACTAATGCAATGCCTGTTTGGAATGGGTTGGTTGCTATGTTTCCATTCCCTACTTCAATACATAGAAAAAACATTTATGAATAATAGGCTGAATAATAGTACTCTAATAATAAATATATGGTATATGTCTTTTTTTTCTCCTTTCAAGAAACAGAAGTGCTGCATTCAAAAATAAAATGATGAGTTCAGATTTGAGTTGGTATATTTGCTCCAAAGATTTGTCATCTATAGTTGCGCTTCACAATCACCATGGGCTCAGAGCTTATGAGACACACTGCCATGGAAGTACTAAAACCTTTATTTTATGTGCTACAGTCATTCTATATTGGGCCTGAAGATATTCACTGCTGATCTACTAAATGTGTTGCTAACGCTATGCTTTCTGTCTAGACACAGGGTCAGAGTGTCCACTCTTGATTAAAAGCTCTGATTATACTGTAGTCTTTTCTCTCATTAAAGCACTTTTCTCCTCCTTGTTTCTGGTCTCTCCCTGACATGTGGGAGTCAGTCAGCAGACTCCTGAAGCTCCATCCTTCCTACAGAGTGGAGCGACTTGCCGATCACTGGTGTATTGAAAGTTTATTAATATTGAATGTATCATGTGTTCAATTTGATCCAAATTTGACACAACACCCCCCCCCCCACACACACACACACACACATACACACACACACACCCTCACCTGCCCCCCCTTTCCACACCAATGCATCTGCCAAGTGTGGAGTTGATCGGATGAATGGTTCAAGAGATACATGAAGGACAAACATACAGATCGACATGCTTTATACAGAGAGATTATATGTCACTGACTCTCCCACCTCCTCTCAGATGTAGGGGTGCAGTTACTGCTTAAGAGGTTTATGCAATCCATTTCAAATTTAATTTAATTTTTCTAATGTTTACTGACAATCATGTATTGTCTGACTGGTAATCTGTTATGATTATTAGTAGAATTAGTAGTATAAGAAGCTTCATAGAGACACAGCTACAGACTGAATGGATCTTTAAGACTTGGAATTGACTTGGCCCACATTTCTCACCTTTTCTTCACAATGGGGTCCTTAATTATATGTGACAGCAAAGACAAGATCTCTCTGTATGCGTCAGAGTTCATTTGGCTGCCATTATCAGTAACATCAGTAGAATCCACTGAGCCAGGTCCAGAGGCACCCATGCGTGCTGCAATCATGATGCTGCCTCCCAGATGCTTCACAGGTGAGAAGATGTGCTCTGTACTTGCTTCTCTTTTTCTTTGCATTTGGCGCTGTTCTCGCTACTAATGAAAGGCTTGCAACCTGCAGTGTATCAATGCATTTCACCTGTGTTAATCTTCTACCAATGGTGAAATATGATGGTTTCACCCATGGATATCTGGTGATTGTCTGCGATTGATGTGCCTCATTCTGTTTTTTCATTTGCAGCTATAATATTGTTTTATTTCTCCATTTGCAGTCATCTTCCTTGGATTCCTGGAAATTTGCTGATTGCACCAACCGCAGTTATTTCTTTTCCATAGAGTCCAACTGCTTTGCAAAGTGTCTATTTGGATATAAAATCTAAAACCTAATCTTCAAATTACTTGTTTCTCTCAACATCATCTTAGAGTGCTTCAAACTCAAAAAGCAGACTTCAAAGTCGAAAACCAAGCCAAGACATGTACAGCTTGTTTGTGCATGTGTAATTACTGCAATATAGAACACCTGAGCTAATAAGAACACCTGTCCCTCATTTCGTGTATGTATGATCAGACAGATTAGACATTGCACCAATAGGGTTGTACTGCCTACTAACCAATAATATACAGAATATTCCATTTTTGTATAGAAAGGACGGACACACTTCTTAGATGCAAAATGTGAAATTCTATGTTACATACTTTAAACTTAAAAATTAAAATTCTATTAAAAAAAGTATTTGAAATGTGAAAAAAATGTGCAAAAAGAACATTTAAAACCACTGAAACCAACAAAGAAAACATGATAGGGAGAACGGTTGTACCAGGAGTTGCTTTTTATGTGTTATGTGAGTGAGTATAGGTGTAATGACCCAAAGGTCCATATGGTAATGGGATTTCCTAACTCATGTACCCCTCCCTCCCATCCCCGCCCTTCTCTGTTGCCACAACATGACAGACGGATGCTTCTAAATGGGAGGAAGCTCATAATGAATACTTGGCTGATAAGTGTAATTTGTCTCTAACAAACTTCTGCAGGATGACAAAACGTCTGAGACCTGCAATCTGTTGGGGTGATGATGACGGAGCAGGATGGGAGGGATAAGGAGAGGAAAGTAAGGAAGAAGAGGAAGAGGAGGAAATTGATGTGAGGGGATTTTTACAAGGTTTAATCCGAATTATACTGTAATGCTTTGGTGTGGTTTGGTTGGATTTTTGTTACTTATACAGGCTGGATTGATTTTGTCTACCTCGTAAGTGGTTATCAGGCTAGAATGCCAGCCTCAAAATGGCCTGTACCATTGTGTTGTGTCGCAAAGGACATGTGCATTTGTTTTATTCAGTGTAATGTGTCATAGTAGAACACAGCCAATGGAGAATCTGAGACATCTGAGTATACTCTGACAAAAAGACTAGCATATCAGTTTTTGGCCATGCTAGTAGAATTGGCTCTAGGGTAAAGTCAGTCTGTCTCTTGGTCCACAACTATATTCCAGACTGAAATATCTGAATATCTAATGGATGGATTTTCTACAAAATGTTATACACACCTTCAAAGTACCCAGGCTGTGTATCTTTGGGACACTTAGGGCCACCATGAGGTTCACATTTGTGGTTGTGATTGCAATATCTCAACAAGTACAGGATGGATTGCCAAGAAATTTGGTACAGATATTTATGTCCTCCTCAGGATGGTTATCTGTGTCCAAACTTCAGACACAAACTAATTTATTAATGACATCAACATCCCCATCAGTCTCAGCTATATGTTGTCTAGGGCGCATGAACAAGTATTGTGTGTAGAATGCTAACATGCTAAACTAAGATGGTTAGCATGGTAAACGTCAACATCAGCATAACATCAGTATTATCACTGTAAGCACATTAGTGTTGGCATCTAGCTCAAATAATGTGCTTCAGTACCGCTTCATAGAGGGGTTAGCATGGCTGTAGACCAAGGATGTCAAACATAAAGCCTGCAGGCCAGAACCAGCCCACCAAGGGGTCCATTCTGGCCCACTGGATAACTTTGCAAACTATGAAAGTTGCTGCTTCAGAGGGATTTTTCCACACTGAATATATATTGTGGTTATGTTTAAATCTTTCATATATTGAACATTGTGCAAAATAATTGGGGAAAAAAACTGAGACATAATATTGTTGAAATAGCACTCATTTTTCATAGTAAATAGAGGGTTTATGATATTAAAATTATAATATGTATATTATTTGTAGATTATTATGCAATGGTTTTAGTGGTTTGGCCCACTTAAGATCAAATTGGCTGTATGTAGCCCTTGAACTAAAATGAGTTTGACAACCCTGCTGTCTCGTTTTGCTCTCCGTTGCCTATTTTGACAACCTCAGACGCATTCTTGGATGTTGACCTAAGGATTACAGAGTGCTCTTCTGCCCTCAGCAGTAAGTATTTTCAGAGGAATTGTCGGTGCTGTGAGGTGGAAGGGTGAAGTCAGTCCCCTCCACTAACCCATGCATGTCACGCAAATCGTGAAAGCTGTTCACCATGTCTCTGGGCCAAATCACAGCTGGAATCTATGACTCTCAGCTTGTCTAATTGATACATTGATATTTTCAAAACTTTGCGTAGTCTGATTGAAGTGTAAGAGCATCATGTTGCACCTGGTGAGTTCTTAAAAATCTTATGATTGCTTGAGTGTCTCAAACGTTCATCTGTGATGTTGGTTCAGAATCTTAATGCAAGTCTATTTAGAGTCCTACCTTTAAGTATATTTATACATCTACTGTGGAATTTAAACAGTTTTAGTCATATTTTATATCTAGTATGTACATGCATGGTATGTACTTAATACTTTTTAATATATTTGTTGTGTCCACCAATTGTAGATAAATTGTGTGATATGTAAATCAAATAATTAAAGAGTACAAAGTGCAGTGAGAACTTCTAAAAGCAAAACCAGAGATATTGGTCTTTGACAGATCTTTTTCATTTAATTTCAATTTTAATTACCGGTACAACATCCTTGCTGTAAACACTAAAAGATTGTGAAAGCAACAAGACACCTCTATAATTGCCCTCTATTCCTTTATAAAAATAATTAAATCTCTATTAAAGCAGACACATGTTGGTTGCAAATTGCTATTCCACTTGAAATGACTTGTTTGTGTATCTACCTTTGTAGTGGTGGTTTACAGTATTGGCCTGAATTATTGAGGCATCATTTATAGCTAAATAATAAAAAAAGGGAGTATCATGTACAACACAAATGAACTGCTAGGGCACCATATAATGCATATATTTTAGATGAAGAATTTGAAGCATTAACATTTAAATATTTCATTCACAAAAGGCGAAAGGTAAGACATGTGCTGGGTAGAAAAAAAGGACAGATTTTGACACAATCTCAGCCCTGTGCTGTACTTTGTTAGACAGTTCATGTCTGTGATGTTCACAGGATAGAGGTTATAGTTCAAAATCCTTCTGACTTACCATTACAATCAAATGAACTTACAGACACCCTGGGCACGAAACTCATTCTCAGCGTGTCTCGTTTTCGCTCTGTCACCGAACTCTGATGTAAAGGGCGCCTCATTTAGACCAACATGTCGACCATTTAGCAGAATCAAAAAGTGCCAGCTCTCTCTCAGACAGGCTGTCTAATTGGGCTGCTGTTAAAACCAGGATAGCATAGCTGAGAGATATAACACAGAGCAGTGAAAGAAACATGAAAAGATTTAGATAGAGACAAAGAGAGAGGGTCATCCACTTATAAACAGGCAACTTTCATAGAAATATATATACATACATATATATTAAAGGCAGAGTCGCTCAGTGTAAGAGAGAGAAAGCTGTACAAAGCATGGGCATGTGAGACAAAGAGAGAAGTGGCAGAGAAGAAAATCTTCATGACATAAAACAGAAAGCTTGATCAATGGATCCCTCAGTCACCTCGTTAATAAAGACCAGCGCTTTTATTAGACGCAGAGCCTTGCAATATTTATACCATGAATATTTCAGAGTCCCCGGTAGGAGCCTAGACAGAGAGTGCAGCGTTTCTGCAATGAAGACACAGTCGCAGCTTTCCCTTCCACCCAAACGGCCAAGAGGAAAATATTTAAGGTCCTTCATCACGCTTTCTTATTTCAGTGTAGTGCATGATAAAGTTAAAAAGGCTGAGGATTTCTTCTTAGTGTAACTATTCTGGGCTGTCATCATGCAAAGACTGAGGAGACACTACATAGGAATGCAGAGAAACAGGGGCTGTGAGGAAGACAACAGAGGAAACAGATCTGAAACCTGGGTGAAGAAGCTTTGGGAGGTACAGTGCAGGTCATCACAAGTCCAGGAATTATGGAAAACCATACCTGATATAAATAGATGATTTTTTTTTTTGATTAAAAAACAGAGCTGATGCGATAGAGACTACAGTCAATCCAGATCCAATCCAATATGCAGTTGAACCAAATAGACCCTAATATGGAGAGACACTAACAGTAGCTTTACACACCACTAATTAATTTCTAACTTCACATTTTTCACTACAGTCATGTGTCATGTTGGAAATGTTACAGTAATGTTGCTCAGTCTGACCTAAGACTGCTGTCAAAACTGTTATGGTTAAATGACTCGTGGGCTCATTCAGACATGAGACCTACGTGTAAATCTGTGAACACATCTACATAATGAGGTGCGTGTCTCGAGAGCTTCTCACACTCAGCTTGAGGTTCTGTGACCGTCAGCCCCTCCCTGCAGACTGCTGTTGGAAAATGTCTTTCACCGTATCTTGCAGCTGCTCAAAGTGCTGCAACAGAAGAGTGATCCCACCTGACTCTGACCAAAGCCCTTGCTATCTCTCTCATCCTACCCAGTGACATCCTGGAAGCCTCTAGACAGCAGAGAGGATTCTAAAACCATTTTGTCCTCCATTATATACCTAGATTAAAAGTTTGGGGTACCACAGGGATCCATTTTGGGACTGCTGCTATTTAGTGTTTTGGCTCGTTTTAGCAAATTTGACTTGCAATCATGGCCGGATCTACCATATGGGCAATCTGATGCCCCAAGAAAGAACAGAAAAGAATAAAATAGATGTGATAATAGTTTTTAAAATATTGAATAGCTATGTTCATCATTGGCCAGTATAAGCTTTTTCTGTCCAAGCGCCTTTAAAGACTTAACAAATGGTAATTTAGCTACAAAGTTGAAAAGTGGCTATTGGAGAAACAACAATGCCAGCATGATATTCCAGAGTCCATCTATCAAAAGTCTGTGTGCCATATGTGATGTGTAATGCTGGCTGCTTTTTTGTGGTCACTTTGTGGTTTAGGTGCATGTGTGTGTTGTGTGCTTTATGTGTCCTTGGCATCTGTCTGTTCAAATATTGTTTTGCCATTTTTTTGTAATGGGTCTTATTAGGTTTCCATTCATGCTTTGATATTGTTTTGTCTGCTTTTTGGAGTCTTGTTTGCTTCTTTTAAAGTGTACCATCAACTTTCCCAGAGACTGGGCAGATGAATATTAGCCTTTTGGCTAAATCAGACACATTTAAATTGTTTTGATATTAATTAATATATTTCCCCAGATAAATAAATGAATAACGTAAAGTAAACATGTAAGCTTGTTTAGCCTTGAGCAGTACCCGAAGGCTAAACAAGTGCTGAGGGCTAAACAAGCCAAAACTGCATGTTTACTCAACTAAAGTGATTTAAACTCTGTATGAATGCAAGCAGACAGCTACCTCTGTCTAATTAACCATTAACATTGTATTGTCTTACAAAGTGAGATACATTTCATGAATCATGTTTTGGTTTATTGAAAATAGATGCTCTAAAAAATATGTACGCTATCATTAGTGTAAGAGTAGTTATTGATTTTACACAGCTTCCTGTTTGGGGTGAAAAAAATGTGTCATACAGTTGGCATTTCAGACTTTTCTATCTCTAATTATTGCAACTGTAGCACCATAAAAAAGCAAAAAACATTCTCTTTAAGACACGAGGTAAACAAATTGCAAATTGATGGAAAATAAATTATATAGATCATATTCTAAAATATGTATTAATGTGAAGAATGATGCATACTTTAGCTATTTAAGCTCAACTAAATCTCTTGATCTAATCAGGAGCAGTGTGAATGTTGTGCAGGACTGTAATTGAGGGCTTTACTGTACATGAGCTGCTGTTGGCATTTAATACAAATACCAGCTATCAACAAATCAATGTCAGGCATCTCCAGTGTGATGGATATCATGCAGTTTCTTGCTTCAGCTCCATCACTGCATCATACATTTGTAATATGATTGATCAAAACAGAAAAACATACAGCAGGATGCATTTTTAGCATTGCCAACAATAAATGGCCACATTTGAAGATTTACTTCCAGAAAATAACAGTTTCCTGCTCTGTTAAAACAAGTGTGTTGGTCTTGAAAGAACAGTGTTGATTTTAACACCTCACACACTGACCTACCTTTCTTTGAGAAAACCCACGCTTGATAAAAAAGGTTATTTGAGGATTACACTTCCTCACACTCACTATTTGGATGCTTGCACCTATAATATATACTGTATGGGTCTCTGAAGTGTTCCTAACATACAAACTGTGAAATAAGACACCCGGTCAGTTTGGTGTGGGCTGGCAGGCTCTGTACTCTTGTGATTGAACATGCTATTTAGATTTGATGCCTCCTTCTCACGTCACATGGAAGTATTTGCATCATTTTGAATTCACAGGTGAAAAGGACAAGAACAACATAGTGAAATGCAAACTGCGCCTGGATGAGTGTGTCAGAACTCTACTTTGAATTTGAAGAAGCACCTACAAACTTAATACAACTCAACATTGATGATGAGGTGTCACTCCAGGGAAATTAAGGAGCTTTTAGCTTGGTACGTGGTGGAGGAGGAGTTACCAATATCAACTGCAGTGTCTCCATCTTTCCATAACATCATCTCTCGGATATGGTGAGAGAACTGGAAAAAACCTTTTGAGGGTTCTGAATATGTTTCCACCACTGCTGACTGGACAGCACACAATAAGGCTTTTATGGGAATGACAGCACATCCCATCACTCTCATTTCAGCGCATGAAAGCTGTCGTTGCATGCAGGCAAATGAGAGCACACTTACAACTCAATTACCCATGACATCAAACAGATACACACATCGCGTGGCCTAAGCAGGAAAGCAACTGGCACCATCGCTGACAATGGTTCCAGTTTTGTCAAAGCTTCCTGGTGTATCAGAAAACTGGTTCAGATCTACTTGAAGCACTTTTCTCTGGTGAAGATGACAGCAACAATAACTTGATCTATGTCACACACTCTCTATCTAACATGCACTATGGACATAGACAAATAGCAAATTGTAAACTTGAGTAGGGGGGCATCAGGTGCATCACAGACAGATAATACAAGATTCTAAAAGGGTACCACAAAGCTTAGAGCCTGATACAGGTACGGATCAGTGCTGAATACTGGAAAGATTTAACAATAAAAGCATTTGCAGATCTAGAAGTGAAGGTTTGCATCAAAAAGTGTTTATGCATGTATCAAATATATGACTCACACATTCATATCTATATGCACAACATACAAAAAAACGAATGAAGGAATTCACACAAGCAAACAGCCAGACCTCCTACACACTCATTTACAGATCACACAATAGGTGACTGAACAACCACTCAATTAAAAACTGGATAATTCCCAAATGAATCAGACTCCAGACAGCTCATTGTAACCCTTCAACAGCTTCATTGTCCAGGAAAACTACCTACAGTACATTATATGATCTTTGCTGTAAGGAAATAAAATCACACTACAGCCACAGAAACATTTAACCATCAGAGAGGAGCTATCTAATCCATGCCATCATGTCCCACTGCATTTGTTGCAACATGTTAACTGTTGCTTTGGCTGTTGGAATTACTGTAGCTTTCTGGTGCTCAATAAAAAAGGGAAATGTAAATGTGAAAACAGGACATTTGGAGCCTGTTGAAAAGGCCTCAATAAAATGTAATTTCTCAGCAATATGTTCAAAAGTAGTTTGCAATTTGCATGTCATAATTTCTTTTCTACTGTATGAATCTATTCATTGCTTTACCACCAGTTAATCACACTCACGTACAATACAGTGGTAGAGGAAGTTAATAGTGGACCCATGCAATGTTGATATGTTTTGGCCAATAACAGATAAGCATGGAGAAAAAGAAGTACATTAATTTGATATAAGAGATGTAACCTATAGGAAGGCAGCAGGAGCCCATCCTCCTCTGCTCTTCTCTCACTACTTCACAAACACTGCTTTTTCCCCTCTTACCTGCCCTGCAGGTGTCACTGTTGAAGTAGTTTAATCAGAATTTCAATAATGTCTAAAGAATAAAGAACTGGTAATGGTTTATTTCAACTACTCTTTTTTTGTATTTTGATCTCCTGCTTGCCTCTCAGGAATAGAGAAGGAGAAACCTGCTCTGCCTCTATGGTCCAGCCTCCTCTGTTTTATGAAGTTTTGTAATATAGTTGATGTAATATATCTTGCATTCTGGCCAGTAAGTAGGCCTGGCTGGCTGCGGCGACCGTTGCCAAGCTCAAGCTTGCGTTGGTTGAGGGAACAGGTGAAAAAAGACGATGCTGAATGCTGCAGAGAGCCTTCCTGCTGGGGATTGTGACCCACTGTAAGAAGTGCTGCTGCCTGCACCGGTCCCCAGTTGAGACTCCAAGGGTGGCTCTTTTGGATTTAAGACGAAGGATAGGGATAAGGTCTCAGAGTGGGCAGATAGTGGAATCATAGAGTATCTTCAGTCAGGTCTTGAGATGGATGTATTGAACAAATTCACCCTGATCAAATTTTAAAGACCCCAACATCATCCAACACCTCATACAAGGGGCTCTTTAGCCTTGGAAGTCTCCTCTTTACCCCCAAGAACTGACACTTCAACATGCTATGAAAAACTCCATACTATATTATAATCAGTACTTTGAGTGAAAGACTAAGAGTAAACTATAATAGCCAAACAATTCTGTTGGGATATTTTCTTTTTGCAGGCTTAGATTATGGTTTGAACTCCAACTTTAATGTTTTTTGGGGGGAAAACTGCAAAATTTGTGTGAAACAACTTCAAACTAGACACTGTGCGCAGGAGTAAAAGAATAAGTAAAGACAAACTGACATTTAAAGTACTGCTGTCAGACTTACTGCAATGGGAGCAGATCTTTTAAATATGTGGTGAGAGGAGCAACATTATTAACAAGTTTGTGTTTGTTTTATTATTTATGTTTGAACCAAACTGGTTGAAAATGTAGTAATCTCCTCAGTAAGCCGCAGATGTGTTAAATTATTAGCGATAGCAGAGTTAAGCTAACCGCTGGTGGAGTGAGACAAGGTGCTTTGAGAGGTCTCTGTACTTTTATAACTTGTATGCAGTTGTAGTTTCAAATACGTTGTAATCTTTTGTCGCCAGGCCTTGTCCCCCTGCCCTCCAACATGTTACGCATAAGCTTTAATAAAATATAACAGTTTGTTGAATCAATAATGAGCTGTAAAGGTGATATTGCATGTCATACCTGTTATTAGCCTGCAGAGTTACACATTATGGGCTGTAGATTAGACTATGCAATATAGACTCATGTGACAACATGTGCAAGCAATTGCAAAGGGACTTTCATTTTTGTGAATGCAAAAGTACTCATAACAAGTTATGTTTTAATGGCAGTAATGTGACGTAACGTAATTTTTTAAAATATTAGCCTAGAAGACGTCATTTTTCCAAAATGAAAATTGGGGAAATAATTAAATAATTAAATTAATATATCAGACATAATCTCTTATACCTCTTAATATTGACTCAGTGATAGCATTTTCATGGTTTATCAAACTAAACTGTATATAATTTAAAATATTGTACTACTTTAACACTGCTCTTAAAATGTGTAAAAAAACCACACATTTAACCTCTAGGTTTATTTAACCTTGCTGTACCTTTTACACTGAAGTGATACTGAACTATTATTTGTGCTGTGTTTGGAAATGTTATGTAAAAACGTATTTAGTGAGGTGCATTTTTGAAAAGAACTGGATTTCTAAAGATCCGAGGAGAGATTCCACATCCACCCACCCTCTACACCCACTTCCACTACTGAAGGTCATCAGAGAGGTTTTAATATGCAATTGTACTACATTAAGATTAATTTTCCTTTTCTCAGACAAGATAGCGATGTGTGGGAATGAGAACTCTCACTGCTTGCACTTACCTTCTAATGGACTGGAATGGACCATTAGAGGTCAAACTACTCCCCCAGCTTCCCCAATCAGCAGATTTACATATTGCTGAGTATTTAAGAGAAGTACATTATGACTGCCTTCATCTCTCAATAACACTGAGATTCTACTTGTTAAAGAAAGATCCAATATGCACAGTTTCAAAGCTGATAAATCATAGTTATCTCGTTAAAGGAACTACTGTGGATTTGTATGTCCTTAGATTGTCTGCCTTGTTTATTTAATAAATGTAAATTACATTAGCCCTGACTTCCGTATGCCTGTTTTTCTTACTAAAAAGTAAAAAATGCTTCAAAGATAATCTGAGGAAAAATAAGCTGAGACAAAATTTCTTATCTCAGTCTTTATGCAGAGTAACCAAAAGCTTTTTGAGGCTTTGTAGTAAATGAACTATGGTGAGGGTGAAATCGCTCCCAGGCCCCATGGACAATCTCTGGCCGCTCCTTCACCTCCTCCTCATCAGTATTCACCTCCTCTCTCTGCACTCTCTCTTTCACTCCCTTCATTCTCTGTGGACCTGGGAATGACCTGCAAGGCTGACCGCTTCGCTTAGAGTCCTCTGAGGACCGACCGATGTTTAAGGCCCAAATGGACGAATGTAAAAGTCTCTCCAACTTAGTTCCGTCTTTATCTCCTTCCCTCCCAATTTCTCTTCATTAATCTGGTCTTTCACTTTCTTTTTATCCCTCCTCCTTCCTCCCCGTCTCCTCTTTCACCTCCTCCACTCCCTTCCTCTCTCCCTACGGACCATTTCGGGCCTGTTTAGGTATGCATCATCAAGTGCACATTTAGAGATGTCAGAGAATTGATTGTTCCTCCCTTTGCCTTCATCTCCACCTTCCACTCTTTGGCTTGTACTCACATTTCTCTCTCTCTCTCTCTCTCTCTCTCTCTCTCTCTCTCTCTCTCTCTCTCTCTCTCTCACACCCCCGATTTCTTTTCATTCATCTCTCTGGTTTCCCAGAATTCCCTGGGGCGTGACAGTCACTGCTGACATCTGTGACACCCGCCACGGTCGTCATTCTCTGAGAAATGAGCTGCCGTGTGCGTGCGTGTATGAATGTGTCTATGTATTATCAGTGTGTTATTTTTAGTGTGTGTCTATGTTCAGGAGTCGGCGAGTTAATTTGAGTGATCCGTGCGTTTGTGTGCGTGTCTGTGTGCCAATTCATTAAAGAGTGTATGGATGATTGGACGTCCTTGTTTCTTTTTCTGCATGCAAAGTGATGTATCCCCTAACCTGCATATGTGCACTCATTCATTAACATACATACATTTTTGTTGCTTCTGGATATGTGGTAGAAAGGGTATATTTGGTTGGTTGGTTTTCATTCACTGAGTCTTTTTCAACTTTAAGCACTGAAGAAAATACTAAGTGACGCAATGTACCTTTGTAGAGGATTGACAAGGGGTTGACTGTTGCTGTTCAGACAGGTTAAAACTAGAGGGCTAGGCTGACAGCCTGAGCTAAGGCATTAGCAGCAGATCAGTAGCGTGTAGGATCCAAACCATCAAGTGATTGTGCACTCACTTCCAAAATGCCCATGTCCATTTTTATTTCATCACGTTTGAGTACAGAGCACTTTCTTGTAATTCTCAATTTACTGGGTGGAATAAATTTCCATTATCTCCAACCCTCAGCCCCTTCCTCATTTAATTGCTCTGTGCAGGAGATGAAGGCACAATTAGTTATGAGGCAAAAAAGAGAAAAAGAAAAGAAAAGAAACACAAATTAAACATTTTAGTGAAAAGCTGCCATGTAAAGTAGTTATTATTTGATGATTTTCAAATATAGCCTTGTTTACCATAGTAACAATCACCTGTATGATTTAATTTAATTTTAGTCATTATTTTTATTGGTTATGATAACATTGTGCTCACCAATGAGATTGCTTATAACCTCAATAAGTTTACATGGCAAGAAACATGACAGTCTCAAGGCCATTTTCTGGAGGGAACTCTGAAAGTAAACACATCCAAAATGTAATTATTGATCCCTTATTGGACAGAAAAAATGTGTGTGCAAAGCTAAAGAAACCTTGGAAGGTAAACTGAGACAGACTGTCATTCAGACCTTGCCTTCCCTCTCAATCCAGCAGTAATTGTCAGCTGTGCCCCACTCCTGCTTGGTATAAACATGTGATAAGTATCTGGACACATTGCCTGACTAATGACATTTGATTTATGCCTCCTATTAAAAAGCATTCTCATTGTCTGGATTCTGCCCGCATTGTGATCAAATCTCAATATGCAATTAGTTGAGCGGTGCTGGTGGACTTAGTTCAACCCACGTCAAGGGAGGCAACGTCAGTCAGATTGAGATCCAATGACCACCTCCAGATGTGGTGGATATGCTGCTTTCTCATGGATTCAGACTGATGGTAGATGGCAGACGGAAAACACCTTCTGGAAAAAAAACAAACAAACAATAGTCCAACGGCAAAAAACGAAACATGCAAGGTGATATGTTTCTTTGGGGGTGTTGTATTGTTTCCTGTTACTTGTGTGAGGGAGCTGCATAACATCTGGTGGAAAATCCCATCTCAGTGGATGACAAAAAGTTAACTTTTGGTGGTAATGATCTCTACCATTACAACTGTATTTTCTGCTAGCCTTATCTAATTTTACCATCCTGCTACTGTCCACTAAAATAGCGATATCCAGTTTGCCAGATGTTTGTCTACCGTCTATCTGAGTTCATGTGAATCCAGCATGAATCTGATCACATTCCTTGCAATAATAGATGTTGTGATATCTAGCTAAAGATTTCAAGTTAATATCAGATGTACAGTAAGGGGTCTTGGTTTCCACCAGTTCATAGTTATCTGATCCTCACCTGCCAGCACATGTGACCCTTACGACCCCCACTCAGCCTACTTACACTTGGCCTCTGGCAGAGTTATGCTATTGTGCCACCAAAGCCACAAAGTTCCAGTCTTTATTCTTGTCTGCCTGCTCTCTACTTTGTTTGGCTTCTTCACTGTTGTAAACTTTTGCGTTAAATCAAGATCCAGTAAAGCTTATTGTTGTTGATTCTTGCCATTGAGTCCAGACATCCCTTACCAGAAACAGTATACCATTCACCTTTGTTTTCTCTTCTGAATAAGTTTGACTATCTGGGATGCTCTCAGGAACTAGCAAACAATTCGGTGAGTACTCTGTCACAGTTAGAAATTATGGCCTAAGCTACAAAAACCACCTGATTGTTAATGGGTTTTTTTAAATTTATGTCGAATATAGCAGCCTAAAAATACAGTCTGGTAGCCACATAAATTGAAATTGTATAGCCAATAATAGATTGTGGTGGAGATGCAGAGAGTGTAATAGTTTTAATCAGAGTGGAATGTAGAAATGATAACATCAAGATGTGATTTGTTTTGTGACTTTTATTCATAAAGAAAGTCCTGTCATTTCAAGTTGAATTTTATTATTTGAAAGTAAGCTCAACAACAAACGCGTTGCACATGATTAGTTTCTAAATAAGAGAAGACTTGCAGCTACAATTGTGATAAACCACAGTTATTCTTTAAGGTGACATACTGTAATCTCAGATACAGTTGCAATAACTGATGTACTATTGTTATTTTATACATTTCAAATGACCAAAGACAGTTAACTACTTGAAAAAGCAACAATTTGGCTGCAAGGTCTCCATGAATTTTTAACATTTTTTGGGGAGTTCAAGGTAAGCTTCAAGTCAGAATAATCAATTGTGCTATGTGAAAGAGCTCATACTGTTTGCTATTTTGAAAGTAATGGTTTTGCAGGACGCAGAGAGAATGAAAACAGAACTGAGAATATAGGCTCAAAGGCAAAGAGTGAGAGCAACAGGGACCAAACATGCAATTCAACCCGGGTAAGCATCATCTTGACTCCAAGCTGATGGCAATTTTTGAGAAACAAGTAGAGGCTGTATTCAGTTAAATAGCATACTGCTAGAAACAGAGGTGATGCAACCAGAAAAAGGAGAATATACAAGACTCAATAGTCATTCCACTACAAGAAAATCTGTTTTCCTGTCTCTTCCTGCTGAATCTGACAAACTTTCCCAATTTTGACAATTACATTGGCAAAACTAAATGTCCAAACTCTCTCTCTCTGATTCTGCATTGCATTTTGGAACCAATAAACAGTACTCTGTGCACAGGATGTGGATTAAATTGGTAAAGTAGCCTACATAATTTCCAGCAAAGTCTATTTCACTACATTTACTCAAGAGTGCTCACATATACAAAAAACAATTTGCTACCAGAAACAATTCAGTATTGCAGCATTGCAATTAATTATGGCAGTTCAGTATTTTCATCCTTGACTGATCAGTGCAAAAAGATGCTTACAAAATCATTCTTTGAATGTATGGCTGTATTACTGGCAAGTAGATCTGGAGTGTATATACACTGCTTGCTATTTTTCAGAAAGTATACAAAATAGGACTTATTTGGGTTGGTGAGAAATTCTCTTTTGGCAATGGTTACTTGAGAGGAAAGTGTGACAGAAACACACCTCCTCTGGAAGGCAGGCTGCCATGTGTGACTGTGTGCCTCCTGCCCATTTAGCTGGACTTAACACAAACAACACTTACTCGCAAACACACACATACACACACACACACAAAGTAATGTGTAAACAACAACACACACACACTGTTTCCCTTCTGCTCAAAAAGCACAAAAAACATTCAAATTTTACAATTATAACCCCAGAAAACACAATTGGTGCATGCCAATATTCTATTTGAACATATGCGTCCAAACAATACATAAATACCAATATTTATAATAGGATTAACAATTCTAAGACATAATGTAGCTTACAAATCATCCCAAAGCCAGTCATTTCACATTTCAGTTTCTTTGTTTTATGAAAACTCTGATATTCCTCTACACTGCTCACAACATGAGGATTCTTTGCTAGTCAGTGCATAGATGTAGTGCTTTGTGTTTTGTAATGTAGTGCTTTCTCATGTCACCATGGGTTCAGCCCTTTTGCCATTTGTTCAGCAAAAGCCTTGTTTACATGAGGGAACATATTTTGTGTCTTCTATTTAATTTAATCCAGTTTAATATTATAGGATCAGCAGCAGCTTTATACGTTATATTTCTATGCTGATGACACTTTGCTCTATATGGCTATACAAGCTAAAGATTTCATAGTTCTCTGAGCAACTAAACATGATGACAGTCATGGAAATAAAGACAGAACACTGTAGTTTCAGCAACCAGCAAAATACATTCACTTTTTACATGACAAAGATTTTCTTATGTAGGTTTGAAAGTGGCTCTCACATCGTCTGGCTCATCATACTTATACACTTTTATCAAAAGGACCAGTAGTACTAAGTTGCCCAACTATTAATTAAACTGCAACTTTGAGTCTTGTCAAAACAGGCAGCAAGGAAAGGAAAATATGGCATTGTAACAACCACTAATATATCGTATGACACAAGTACATGGATGAATCTGAGTTTGAACAGTCTTGAACAGTTTTCAAGTAGTACCAAACAATTTTAGCAGTTTCGTCAGAGCTTGGATAGCTTCAAGACCCTGATAATAAAAGAACACCATCTGCACTTACTAAGTTAGCTACAGTTTCTACACTGACAGTACTCAAGTGATTTTCTACCATTATTCTATTCTACTCTGAAACACCTTCATGTAGCTCAAGTTAGTGTGGTAGTATATTAGTGTTGGGCTGTGCTATTTCCCAGAAGCTGTTTGTACTAGTGCAGACCTGGTACCAAACCAACAAACTACATTACTGTTCATAATTTGATAACTTGCAAAGTATAAATTTACAGCCTTTAATTTTGAGGAAACCAAGTGGATATAACAGTTTACAGGACCATTTCAGACCGGTTTATACCCATTTGGTTGGCAGTGTTATTTCTTTCTTTCTTTACTTTGTTTGCTTGGTGAAGAACCAACCAAAATGTTTGTTTACATTAACTTCCAGGTAGGTATGGTGAGGAACAACTGATACTATTCCAACTACCATGTTTAATAATATATCTTTAAAAGTTTGCCGATTTCACATATTCACACAATTCAAATCAACCGCCAGTTGTCTACCCAGAAGTGACTGTTGTTGTTAGCCTTACGTCATGGTGATTGGGCAGAACCTGGGAACCAAGAACATGAACATGTTGGCAAGAAATGTGAATATAGACAGCATATTTATTTGAAGGTCGCAGACATAAAAGTCAAATATATATGCAGATCGTGCTAAGTGCAAGGCTTCTCAAGCAGTGTCTTGACACCTTACACCCACTTCACTCTGAATTTGAATATTCTGAATATGAATCTAGGTGCTACAGATCACTCCAACCAACCAAGAACTTGTTTAAGAGGTGTTAACAGCATTTCTTTTTTTGACTTATTTTTGATTCTTCAGTATATTGCTGTCTAATGCTGCTGGTGTTTCCTACTTAATACTTTTATCTTATTTTGCAGTGTTTTATCTTATTTTTTGTCAAATAAATCATCACTTCTTAAAACAATGAAATAATCTTTAACCCCCATTTACCATGTGTGCTAACACCATATGCCCAAGAGTCTTTCTATATGGAAAATGTCTACTGTTCACATGGAATAAAGGCAACCATACCTTCATGTTTTACTGATTACAGCAGCATCTTATTTTTTCTTCTCAGTCAAAAAATCTATATTTGAACCAGAGTGCTTGCTGAAACATTCTTAAAACTAATCAGAGGTGACATGTAACCCCTGTTTTAGCCTCTCAGAATGGATTTTTAAGACTCCTTTAATCACCTCCAAGTTCTTAATATGACCTGGCACTTTCTTATATCTGTGACTAGTGAAATCCGTACCCCCTGACTGTGTTGCTTAGATCCTCCAACCATCCATAATTTCAAACCATAAACCTCCAGTTGTCTTTCAGCTCAGCACATACTGTCAAGTTATGAAAAGGTTGTTAAAATCTATTTGTTTTGATTGGCTAAGGATTAGTTTAGGACTTGTAATTATATAATTTTTGCTGTCTTTATGATATATGGTATTTTTTTCCCACGTCCACTCTCCGAAACACTCTAATTCTTAACTTTCTCTCTCTCTCTATCTCTCTCTCTCTCTGTCTCTCTCACTGCTTCAAGTACTCTGTCAGCCTTACAGCATAGTGAAGAGTAGAGTATCCTACACACTAGGGGTCAAATCTCCAAAGAATGGATTGCACCCACTGATTAATAGCACTGTGAATTGCGCAGCATTTGCACATCTGCCCTGTTTTAAGGTCCTGTCCACAAAAGATTTTTCGTTAATGATATGCCGGTGCAACCATGCCCATAAGGTTTTGCAGCTGAGTGCAATATTCCCTTTTTTGCATCTGTTTGAGAGAGCGGAGAGGTTTCCAGTGTTTCAGGCTTTTATCCACATATCTGCACACAGATTGGTCCATAATGAAACCTGCAGAGAGCACAAAAGCCTGAAATTGTGTCTCTAATTCACAGAGGTACCCACACACAAAGCTCTCCTTGACCACAAACCAACTTTTATGTATTTTGCTTCTTTTATTTCTCTGGTATTTCACATCCATAACATAATCTACTTAAGTTTCAAATGTCAGGATAAAGGTATGAATGTGACTCAGGTAGGTCTAAAATGTGTTAGATTAATGTCTGAATCTTACAATAATGTTGTTTAGGTGTCACTGAATGTATACAGGATTTCACAGAACATCAGTACTGATGTTCTGTTTGTTGTCCACAGCTGGCTATGAGTTACAGCTGGCTGCATCACAAATGATAAGTGCATCTCCCAACTCAGAAAGAGGCTGTGCACATTTACGCTCATGGCACAGCAGTGGTAACTTCATAAACAACCAAGATTTCAGCCTTGATATCACTCAGTATCAATTCAGTATCATTCAAGCCTCACAAGCTTTAAGGGCCAAATCAACATAAAGATTGCACGGCTTGTGCGGCCGCTAAACCTGTGCAAATGAGACAAAAAGATAGCGTGTAATTCACAAAGCACCCACATAGGGTGAAATGCACCACAAAATGAGATGCTAAGCAAATAGCATCATGGTGTGCCTGTACCATTTACATGTCTTATCTTTTTGTCTCATTTGCACAGGTTTAGCAGCCACAAAAGCTGTGCAATCCTGTAGTCTTTTGCAATGTATATC
Organism: Scomber japonicus; assembly: GCF_027409825.1. Classification (NCBI taxonomy): domain Eukaryota; kingdom Metazoa; phylum Chordata; class Actinopteri; order Scombriformes; family Scombridae; genus Scomber; species Scomber japonicus. The sequence continues at coordinate 31,702,896 of NC_070586.1, read as the reverse complement.
AAGTTTTAAAAACCAGATATAAGTGTTTTTGGATTGACATTGTAGATGCCTGAATTTCTGATCATTTACACAGCATGAAAGTAATAGTATCGTTTCCGCAGGAAACTTAATTTTGCCAGTGTGGAGCAGCTTCTGAAACAACATTTAAACAGCCTTGGGACATTGAAACTCTCTGCTCAAACCCGTCTAAATGCATAATAATGATATGAACAACATGAGCACATTTGTGCATTGTGGAATCACTTCAGTGGCTCCCATACACAACCAGTATGGATGAATTATACAAGGCCTTGGAGGCAGCCGCTACGCTGAAAATTTCAGCTAGTGCTGAAAAATCCTCCAACAGCTGCAGCCTGCACAGCAGTTTATTGTTTTTCTTCGGGTTTGATTTTGCAATAAAATAGCACAAAGATGAAATGTTATTTAACAGCCATCGTCAAAACCCTGGTTGTCAGATTGAGCAATCACAATATATGTGCTGTATAATAGTTATTTTATGAAAATCCATGATCATTATATCTAACTAGATACTTCTCGGTCAAAGGACTCTTCAGTTGTCCAGTTTACCTGTTACCTGAATCTTTGCATTACTTCTAATGAATACACAGAGATTTTGGTAAGATTGCTTATGCTTGTATGAACAGAACAAAATGTTTTTTGCCATTCCATTGACTCTTTAATGTATATATCCACCAATATAAACATGGATGGATGAAACAAACAACACACACAAAAATTGCAAAGATGCAAGATGGTACAGAAGATGTCATGGGTTAAAGAAATGCCTACCATTTATACATTTTGAAGGCCTCTGGGACAGCATTACACTTTCGCAATGATTTCAGTAAAGTGGCCACAGCTGCAGGTTACACGAGGCCCTTGGGAGCTAGTGCAACATTTTGCCATAGACATCCATTACAAAAAAGGCTGTAAAACTGAGAGAAAAAAAATGCCACACACATTACAAGATTGCTCTTTTGAGTTGAATTTTCACAATTTGAACCATTAGCTCTAATATGTGTTTAAAAGCCTCTAAGAGTGGCATCAGAAATTAAGTTTCACATGCGGGACATGAAGGTGTTCAGCCTATTTTACAGCAATCTGCCTATCTGACAATGAGATACTGAGTGAAAAACATCTTGTTCTTCGAGTGGAACAAGATGAAACTTGGTGAGTGTCTAAGATGGAAAGGGATACATGAATGTCATTACGTGCCCATTAAATTCAGTTTTCTTTGTGTTATAGTGAAAAAGCTAATTACCTGATAGATGATAAGGTAATTTGTAAGGTGAGGGGGTTAACAAAAGGATTTAGATTCACTTGTGGAACCATGGATTTCCAAAAGCAACATTAGCATGGTGGGCCTTCACAACTGATAGAATGACCAAAGTACTGGTCAAGATGATTTGACTTAATCACTGTGCTTGATGAAAGATCACCAATCATGGCAGCAGTTGTTGGGACATCTTGTTCTTGACCAAAGTGATGGATAGACTCAGTTCTGCTGGTGGGGTAATTCAATTGGTCAATTCATAGAAGCCCAATTCAGCCAACATAAGAAACAATGGAAACACTAAAATGATATTCCTACCTGCTTTTTGTAAGATAATAATAATAAAAATATTTCCTCCAATTGTACATATGAGCATATTTCTTACTGCAGTGTAAAAATGCATCAAAGTCAGACCTCTTTGAATTCCAGTGAGTGTTTTTATTAGAAAATAATGATTTCAAGACTAGATCTCTAGACCAAGACTGCTGGAATGCTTCATCCCTTTTGTCTCAAAGGTATTTATTCCTCATCCCCCCTTTTACCCAATCAGGACTACGCCGGATTTAATTAATTATTTACAAACAACCCAAACAAACAAATAGACCAATTAATCTGTATTGGGCCAGGATTGGTTCTCTGTAGCTCCATTACATGCCCAGGACATTCAGCAGAGGAGAGCTGAGAACTCCCAGAAATATAATAATGGCTGTAGATAATACCAGCCGGGCCCTGAGAGAGACATGCTGTTTGTTCTGCTTTTATTAGCCCCCCAAAAATAAGATGTTGTTGGCTTTTTTGTCCCTGTGAAGAGAAGAAGAGAGTGATTATGATGGAGAGGGGATACTGGCTCGGTGTAAAGAGGCCACAGAAGAGAAATTTGAGGTGTTAAAAAAGTGATGGAATAATCTTGCTCTCTGTCTCCTACATCCTCGTCTTCCCACTCACAGATGCCGCCTCTGCAGGAACAGAACATGTTGTGCTGAGATGTGACATTTCAAGTTTTGTCTAAACTGATGCGACAGCTACCTTTATGAACATTAAGATAGCTCTGGATATGTCTAAACTTATATCCTGTTATAATTATAATAGCATGAAAATCACTTGTTTATCTTACCTTGCTTTATGTTTTCTCCTCCTCTCCATCTTTGACACTCATCCTGTTTTTCTACTCAACCATTCCTTTACATTTCCCTCTCCTCTCCCTCCTCTTTGTCATCATCAATCTTCCATGCCCTGATCTTGTAATTCCCACACCTTATCATCTCCTCTTTCTCCATTATAGTACTTCATCCCCCTCTTCTCTATCATCTCCACCATCTCAGTCATCACAGAAATCACTACTCTGCTCTGCTTAACCATTCCTCTTACATTTTCTTTTCACCCCCACCCCCCTCCCCAGTCACCACCATCGACCCCTGGCTGCATTCCTTGTCTTCATCATTCCCATCATCACCCTCATCATTTCCCCCACAGTCGCCGCAGCACAGTATTTGTATGTACAGTATGTACTGTACTCTATAAAAGCTGTATGCTAATGCAGCAGAAGGCTGCCAAGCATTACGGTGAGTGGACCAATTTCAGGAGTGCTTGGCCACATTTTATTACAGCTCATAAGCCCAAGGTCAGCTGCAAAAGATGAAGAGGCAAGAACGTCCCGCGCAGCACTCAAATCATTTATCACTGCTCTGGTCTGCTCTGCTCCTTTTTTCTCGTTCCCCTGCTCTCATCTGCAGCCCACAGCAGTTCCCCACCTATACTTTTTGTCTAAAGCTTTTTATCCTGTCAGGTTCTCTCCCCCCGCCGGCCTCTCTCCACATCTCTCTTCATCTTTGTATCTATCTCTCATGTTTCCATGTGGTATTTTCTTTCCCCCCGTCCCGTCTCTACTCAATCATTACTTTCAATATTTCTTCCTCTTTGTGCTTAAAAAGACATTTACTGTGAGCACATACTCTCTGCATGCTTATAATTTTTCATCACTTGTTGACTTTATGGCATGATTTCTTTTTATCAGAAAATGTATTGTTTAAGCATAAAAAATGATAGTTTTCAAATGTAAGTTGGCTGAAATGTTTGCTTCTCAGTTTGTTTTTTTAATCTACAAGTGAATATTAAACATTAAAACTATGTGCAAACTCTTATTTAATTAGTTTGTTTTCTACAAATACAAATCTATGCTGGTTGATGTTTTTATAATTATGTTCCAGAACAAACTGTAATTGAATCAATGGCATATTATCACCTCATGTTAGCAAGCTGTTTACTTATCCGACAGACACAGAGCAACATTATCATTCATTTGGAGTCATGTTGTAAGTCCAAACATTCACACTCCTTGCAGCTCAGTTTTTGGTTTCCACCATCTCTTTAGTTGCTAAATACTTTTTGTTTTGTTTATCAGGGTTTTTTTTTCATTAGACCAGCTGCAAGCTGTGAATTCAAACTGTGTTAATGGGAGCTGTAAAAGCAAAACCATTCGCTAAAATATGCTAAAATGCTGGAGGAAACTGCAGACATTTTTATCCATTGTTAATATTAATATATTGATAAGTGAGATTTAACCCATGGGTTTAGTAGCTTAACCCAGAGTTGGGTTCATGTGGCCGTAGGTTTTCATTCCAACCAAGCAAGAGCACACCAGTCTTAACTCACTTTATCAACTGACCTGAGTCTTCTGCTCTTGATTGGTTGGGACAAAAACCTGCAGGCACATGGCCTTCATGCATTGGTTTGGACATGCCTGCTTTAACCTTACAACATGTGCAATGGATTCCTACCCCATTAACTGATGTCAGATTTCTGGCTTCATACAGCCAACCACCAACTGCAACCACCTTCCTACTGTACAACAATCACACACTTGATTAGAAAGAAACAACATTGCCAGCAAACGTATTAGCATCAGCAGCAATTACATTTCTTCTAAAATGTACCACACACAGTAAATTAGTGATATATGTATGTATTTTGTTTTGGTGTCGCAATAGCAAATACAATCAATACACTGTTATTGTAATGTATTAAACCCTGAAATCATGTCTCTGTATTTATTTTCAATGACCAAAGAGCCATACCAGCAAAGTACTGAATATAAGATATATAAGTGTATGTAGGACACACAAACATCTCTTATGTTATTCACTCAATTTGTTTCTGCCCCCCCCCCTTCCCCATTTAGCCCCATTTTATTTCTCTCCTTCCCTTACACGCTCTGTCTCTGCAGGGGGGAATTGGTGTGATGTGGCTCCTCTGCAGCCACATCACAAGTTGAAGCAGCACACAGCATGTTTTTACACCCGGGACAAGGGTGTGTATGTGTATGTGTATGTATGAGGAGGAGTCTGTGAGGTTTTTATTTATTTTTTATTTTTGGGTCAAATCAAAGGATTTGTGGGTGCTGAGAAGTAGTAATGGACTCTTCACATGTGCATACTACAGTATATAAAGATATTATATGTATGTATGTATGTATGTACGTATGTATGTATACATGTATTATATGTATGTGTGTGTGTATGTGTTTGAGGCATGTGAGTGAGTGAGAGAAAAAATGTCTTTCTTGTGAGTGTTCTTATGCAGTGTTTTTCAGTCTTGATCCTAGGGCACCGTTTAGATGTTCCCATTTTCCAACACACCTGATTCAAATTATCAGCTCCTCATCAAGCTCTGCAGAAGCCTGATAACAACTCGTTCATTTTAATCAGTCGTGAAGCAGTGAAATATCTAAAACATGCAGGGCAGAGGTCCCCCACGTCCAGAATCGAAAAACACCGCTTTAGTGTAACAAATATGCATTGTGTGTGTATGTGTGTGTGTGTGTGTGTGTGTGTGTGTGTGTGTGTGTGTGTGTGTGTATGTGTGCGCGCATGTCATTTCATTGGTCTACCACTTTCTAAAAGTGACGCTGAGGAAGCTTGACACTGAATGTGCGATGGTGACAGAGAGGGTGAGAAAAACAAAAAGAAAGACATGAGAAAGAGAGGGAGAGGGTGACGGAGAGAGAGAGAGTGCTGACACGTTGGCTGGCCAGGTGCCACTTCTTTTTTTCAGGAGGTCGTTTGGAAGCTCATCTGCTAAATGGACGATTTGATTCTTCTGCTCCAGCCGTCTCGTAATTATTATTATTGTCACGGCTAAAGCTCAGGCGTAATAGCTTGTAGCCTCTGCTGCTAAATGACTTAACACAGGTGAGAACATTTCCTGCTGCGACCCTCCCAACCTCTTCACCTACACTTTGATCGTCTTTTCATACTGTCTCAGCATTAAGCCGGCCACATTTATGTATGTATGTTTCACATGTGAGCACATTTTCAGGTCAATTTCATTAAGAGCTCTGTCCACACTAAATCAGAATCGGAATAGCTGTATTCGCCAAATGTACGTTGTAGACAGGAATATTAGTGGGTGATATAGCACAGTGAATAAAAGATAGAAGAGCAGGAGAGTGATGGCCCAGAGTGAGGGGGAAAAATTGTTCAGGTGTCTGGAGGTCCTGGTGCTGATGGAGCAGAACTTGCTGCCAGATAGAAGTTTTCAGACAAGGCAGTGATCCGGTGAGTGTAATGGGTCTGCCATTATCCTCCTAGCTTACTTACTGCCTCTAAGTAACATGCAGAACACTCACAGTTACCTGTTTCCTGGCCTCTGAGTGACCTGGTGTGTTTCCGTCTGAGCTTGGTGTGGGCAAAGGATGCAGTGTACCACACAGTGATGGAGGAGGGGAAGACACTCTTAATGGTTGCTCTGTATGAGCTTGCTTGATGACATCATATGAGTGTGTCTCCCATTTCAGGTCGCTTGTGATGGTGGTACCCAAAAATCAACATTCCACCACCTTTATGGCTGCTTTGTTGATGAGTAGTGGGGAATGTGAAGGTGGGTATTTCTGGGAATCCATGTCTATCTCCACCGTCTTGTTAACATTAAGCCCCAGGTTGTTTCTTCTTCAGACAATGCTGCCAGCTGTGACACAGTGTTCCGGTAGGTCAACTCATCATTGTATTGTCCTTGGCCTAGGACCGTGGTGTCATCAGCAAACTTGACCAGCTTGATGGAGGAGTGGCTGAAGATGCAGTCTTTAGAGAGTACAGATATGGGGAGGCAACACAACCTTGTGGCGCTCCAGTGTTGGTGGTGAGGGAGGCAGTCAGGTGGAAGCCAAACCTCACTGATGGTTTTCTGTTGGTCAGGAAGTCCATAATCCACTCACAGATGGGGCACGGTACCTACAGTTGCTGTGCAGAAAGTTGGGGATGATAATATTGAAGACTGAACTAAAGTCTGACACTGAACGTTACGGGTGTAGTAAGTGCTGTAGTATGTGGTGGAGATTGATGTCAACAACATCATCCATGAAATGGTTTGCTCTGTATTCGAACAGTAAAGAATCCAGAAGGGGGTCTGTGATAGGTTTGAAGAAGGACAGAATGAGTCCTTTGAAACACTAAACAGCTACATGTGTCAGAGCGATGGGTCTGCAGTCATTCATGCACGTAATTCTGTCCTTCTTTGGGATTGGGATGATGGTGGAAGCTTTAAAACAAGGTGGCACATGTTATTCATAAATGGATTGAAAATGCATGGGAACACTGGTGAGAGGTGGGTGGTGCTGTCCCTCAGTACTCTAGGGAGACACTGTCAGGCTCTGAATTGTGTTCCTGAGATGGATTGGGGGTAGGTTGATGGTCTTCAGGTGATAGGGGTGGCCCAATCACTGGGCCATCAGGTAAAGGACCTCTCAAACTTCATGAGTCAGTTCAGGGGATGGGGTGATTACAGGGCTTTTCTTATTGTTATTTGTGATTGTCCTGAGTGTGTTTCAGGCAGCTAGAGCCTGACTATGACTTTACCTGTATGCTTGTTCTTTGTGGTGCTTGATTTATCTGAATTGTTTGGAGAACCAGGGGCTAGTTATTAGGTTATTGTACCTTTATGATGTGTTTGGTTGGGAGGCAGATAGCTCACAGAAATTGATATATGAGCATACAGTGTCAGTAAATTACTTCTTGTTGTCCTCAGAGGCCCTCAGAGATGGACTGTTGATTCTGGAGCATCTCCTTACTGTAGTCCTGGATGGTTTAGCATCTTCAGTTGCTGTCTGTGTGTTGGGACTATCTGTTTTATGCAATGATCTGAGTGTTCAAGGGGTGCAAAGGGGATGCAACTGAATGCATATTTAATGGTGGAGTAAAAGTGGTGCCGTGTATTACTGTCACATGTGGCGCACATCAACAGCTGTTTATAGCTTGGCAGTTCATGTGAGAGAATACACGAGTTGAAATCTCCCATGAGAAGAACCATCATGTTTAGCCAAGAATTTTCCACAGAGGAAATTTCTTCAGCCAGAATGTGTCGTGCTTCTCGTATGGGGGCTTACAAGGGGGGATGTAAACGCCCGTGAGGATGATAGATGAGAATTCTCTCAGGGAGTAGTATGGTTTGCGCTCGATAAAAACTGATTCCAGGATACTGGAGCAGCGTTGGTATGTTTTTATGCCATCTGGGCACCAGTTGCCAATGTTGTAAAAACACATATCTCCTCCCTTTGATTTCCCACATGTTGCTGTGTCTTGGTCAGCTCTAATATGTTGGTATCCAGATAAACCCACACTAAAAAAGCCATAACAAGAGAAACATAAATTAAACCCTTCTTCATAGTCTTCTTTCATTTGACAACCAATAAAACTATGCATGTGACTGACTCTCATCTGAACCTCCATCCTGCTCTCCATCATCTCACATTATGTGAGTGTGGACATTAGTATCCAACTTTTGAGTCTTATCCCTGTTTTGGTCTTATTCAGGATTTCACTTTACTGTGTATCATAAGAAACCTGGTTATTCCTATCACCCCATACATGATTCTAACAGTATACATGTTTCTGATCCGTGCATTTGTGTCTTGATTCTACAATATCTTAGCCGTGGTTAAAATGTGATTACATGCTACAGTATCCTTGCCACAGTATCCATGTGCTGCAGGCTCATTACTTGTGGCACATGACTGATTGTGAACAGGTCTTAGTGACTTAGGAGTGCTCTGTAATACTGCTTACTTTTTACAGACTTCAGTTTTAGCGCTAACATTATTCATGATCAAAGGCATCTAGTTAGAAGCTACTTTTAGCTTGAGGATCTTTTGTGAATGCAGCCCCAGATTAGCAAAGATCCAATGTATGGCTGAAGTGAAAGAGAGAGAGTCACCTACTCACTGTGACACTGTGGAGCCCTGCTGTGCTCACCAACCCCCACATCACAGGAAGTATGCTCACTATCTCCCGCTACCCACTCTCCATATAGCCATACACATGCCACCTTTTTCACAAACACACACACACACACACACACACACATATACTTCAAACACATACAGCCTTACCAATGTATCTCTCAGATCCAGACTCCCCTCCCCTGCAATGCCACCTCTGGTGATGCCCATTCTTGTTATCTTCCCATGCACCTCACCCTGTCTTCTCCCCTCCTCCCTTTTCTCCCTCCTCCAGCACCCCTGAGAGATTGGAGCTGTTTCTTGATAGCACAGCCAGAGACCAACCGCATCGGAGTGCCAGAGATGATACCGATGAAGCTGGCCTATCTAGGCCACAGTGAGCACACACTCTCATCAAGTGCTCTCTAATTAGAATTCACCAATACTGTAGGTTTCCAAGCGCTCGAAGGAAAGCCTTCTATAGATAGAATGAGAAGAATGTCTAATTAAGGTCTCATTCTTCTCTGAGTCTGATTGCATTGCATTTTCTTCTCCCCCTCATTCTCTCCAATTATGAAACCTGCGCTGGCCTTTCGTCAATGCACGTGGGCTGCGGGTTTTATCTTGCCAGTACTGGGGTGTGAGGAGACTAATAACAACGCTGATGGAAGATCTGCAGGGCCAAACGCGTGGGCAGGTGAGAGGAGCATTTCTGTGCGTGTGTGCGTGCGTGTGAGTGTCAACAAAATAATCAGACAGAGAAGAGAAATGAGTATGTCTTGTGAGTATTCTTCAAAAGTATTTGAGTTTGCATTCAACTCATAATGAGTTTACATGAGTACAGAAATGTATCCGTAACAAACTTTTGTCAACTAACTGACACAACTAGAAGCCGGTCATGATTCCTTCACTGTCCTGTCCTTTATTGTGTGATTTTTCTTGTCGTCTCATTGTTTCCTGAACTCCTCTCCAGCCTGCTTTTCCCTCCACACCTGTCAGTTGTTCAGTTTGTTCAGTTTGATCGGTCCTTGTTGGATCATCTGTTCTGTTTAGCTTTGACTGCCTGTACCACTAAGTCTTGTTCCTGAGTTGAGAAATAAATATTATTTTTTTCAGTTTCTGTTGCCTGAGGTCTCCTGCAGTTGGGTCCACCTGCTCCACTCCCCATAACAGAATGATCCAACCAGCTATGGAACCAGTAGAGAGTGACCAACTTCCTGTGTTCCAGTTTTTAATAGATCCAAATTATTCTGATGGTGAACCCATAATCAAGCTTTTTCAGTTAATCCATGTGGAGAACCCAGCTCTGGCTAAGAGGTTGGTGGCAGTTTGCTGGGTGTCTTTGGGGGTGGAGGCTCCATTCTCAGTGTTACCCAATAGTGAAGCCGTCCTGTTTCCATCATCTTCTGCAGCCTGCCTGTCCTGAGTCAGCTAGCCTGTTACCTGCATGTCCTGATCGTGGATTCCCTGAATTCCACTAGCCCAATATAGAACAACTGAGGAGTACCCCTGAAGTCCAGCAGTCACTGTTTGAAGGGATTCTCGCCTTGACACTCTAGCGGGGTACAGTGGAGTCTCCAAAAGCAGGTGTGTGGTCTCCATGGCTCCTTACACTTCTGGCTCTCTCAGCACAGAGTCTCTGCTGCCCAGTGCCACAGCTGATGCCAAGCATGTTCCTAAGCCATTTGGCCACCTTTGACAACGCCCAGCCTGTTCCTGAACTGCAGCAATCCTGAGCTTCAGCAGTCCCTCGCTTCTGCTGATCTACAGTAGTCCCCTCTTCCTCTGGACTTTGGCTCACCTGCCTTTCTCCCAGTCCCCAGCCTCAGATCCTGCACTCCTCCTGCTGGACCCTGGTTCTGCACTCCAGCCACCAGTAAGACTAACAATATCACTACAACACTCTCTAATTATTGTAAACCAGCTGGCAAAACCACAAGAGGACCTACAACTGGCAACCAGTTACCTCCTCATTCACCACTAACAGCCAACCAGCAACCTTTGCATCCAGCACCTAAAAGACACCACAAGAATGACTGTTGCGACAAGCCATCACTGTGCCAAGAAAACTTTGAATGCCTACTCTTGACGATATCACAGCCAGTAGCCAGGTCCCTCTTGAAAAATCTCATACTTTTGCACAGTTAAGAATAGAGATAAAAACAAGTACTGCAACTAGCAACCAACTAACCATGAGTAGGTTTCCAGGCGCTTGAACGAAAGCCTTCTATAATGAGAAGAATGTCTAATTAAGGTCTCATTCTTCAGAATCTGATTGCGTTGCATTTTTCTCTCCCCCTCGTTCTCTCCAAATATGAAACCTGCGCTGGCCTTTCGTCAATGCACGTGGGCTGGGGGTTTTATCTTGCCAGTACTGGGGTGTGAGGAGACTAATAACAACGCTGGTGGAAGATGTGCAGGGCCAAATGAGTGGGCAGGTGAGAGGAGCATTTGTGTTAGTTTGTGCGTGTGAGTGTTTATGAAATAATCAGACAGAGAAGATAAATGAATGTGTTGTGAGTTTTCTTTAAGAGTATTTGAGGTTGCATTTAACTTGTGAGTTTACATAAGCAGAATTGTTAGTATCCTTACCAAACCTTTGGCTACCACTTCTATCAATTCAAGAACACTCTCATTGTTAGTGTCTTGTCCTGATTGAATTGACAATTAATTGGGAAAACTGTGAGATGAGACAGGCCAGGCAGCAGTCAATACGCAGGGTAATTGACAGATACGTGGCACTCAAATGTTCATTTAATATAAAATAACAAAAAGATTTCCTGGATCATTCAACTGTTTGTTTTAACTGACAACATTCATAATTTAAGTGAAGGTTTTTGAGTTTAATGAAGAAGACCATATTGGATTCTTATTCTTCTATGTCTTCATTCATCACAGTCCGTAGCCATGCTTGCTTCTCTTGTAATAATGCTCAAGTTGCAAGTCTTTCTTTACTTACACCATCCAGTAAATCAAATAAACCTAAAATTCTCTTTGGGGTGATATTTACTGAGGATTTCTGGCCTTTCTTAAGGTCAAATTGCATACCAAAGTTTTGTGCAGGCAAAATGGAAAAAAGTAGCACCACTGGAAATTGTATGTTTGGGTTCATGCAGTATGTATTTTAAAGTGTTCCTGTTTGGAGGTGCAAAATATGGGATGTGGAGATTCACAAACAAACAGACTCTGTACTCGATTCATCACTGCAGGCTGACCACTGCAGCAGAGATAACTGAGACTTAGTGTCTGGGAAAAGCTGGTGTAACATCTGCGCCCCGTTTTATCAGACACACGCAGAGCCAGAGAGACTAGCTGGGTCAAAACTGTGAGAGAGAGACAGAGAAACAGTGAGACAATGTCTCAACAGCAGCAAAACAGATGCATTATAAAGTTACAGGTGCTTTCTGTTCAGTACAACACAATAACACAAGACAAAAGAACAGCAATGCAACACACTCATTTATTTACACAGTGTTCTGTTTCTGTCGGTGGCCTCTTACTTTTTCTCCCATCTTTTAATGGCTCTCAGCAGATACAGTTCAGTGCAATATGACTGATGCAGCCTATAATATTAATCTAATATATTAAATCTAGTTTTAGGAGTAAAAAGTTTGACCAAAAACTTTTTTTTTTTCATAACATTCCAAGTACAGTAGTAGAAAGCACTGTTCTTGCTCTTTTGCTTTCCAGATTTGTTTAGGGTGGGGGTGGGGAGTCAGAATCTTATTTGACAGATTTTCATGCAAATCAGATGCTTATTTACATCTGTAGTTGTACTAAATACCCCACTAAACTGAAAAGTTGCAATGATGCAACATTTGGCACCCATGATGGTAATTTGTGGCAGGCTTGGTAACTATCCCCCTTTCTTACTCTGAAGCCAATCACTAACAAGCATGCTCATTACTACCCCAATTAGCTGCACCTGCAGCACACTGTGTCCAACTTCTCACACTAATGTCAACATCCAGCCAATGCCAGCATTCAGGTGCCATCCAGTATCAATGTCATATATTATGGTTAAATATTATATTTAACCCCATAAATTGAGATGGAGTTTACACCAAAATCTCATTTGTGTTTTATAGTGCTGGTGATTTAAAGCCATGCAGCAGCATATTCTGCAGTCAGATGCATGTATTGTTACTGTGAGATAGCATTAGTATATAGCATAATTCATTCAATCATTTTCCATTCTCCCTTATTCCTATTACAGTAAATAGATGGTTGCGCTGGAACTATTCACATTATGTATTTTGACAAAATCAAGGAATGATCCCCAGTTAACAGTTCATCACATCCAGAGTTCAAGCACAGGACTCAACATCCACATATTTGCTGGAATTGTTTGCCTAGTTTGTATTCCTTTTTACTAGAAAAATAATTAGAAAACTATTTTGTTAGCTATTTTGTTTATATTTTTAGCTATTTTTAGCCTGTGCACTGTGCACCTATTTATGCATTAAAGGGCTAATAGAAACACATCACTTCTGCCTCTATACTGGCTACCTCAGAATTCAGGAAAGGATCCTATTCTTACTGTATAAAGCTCCTAATGGCCTGGCCTCCACAGTGTATATAAGACATGCTCTGAATTTACAAACCCAGCAGAACTCTCAAGGCACCCACTGTTCCTCCTTCTTGTCCTTGGAGTTTACTCCAAATCTGGTGAGATTGCATTCGGCATGTATTCACCTAAAAGCAACAAACAATCAGCCTGGCAATTTAAGACTTACATCTAAACCCTGCAGCCTCATGTTATCCATGTTGAAAAGGTCTGAGTTTGTTATCCATGTTAGCATTCTCATACTCTCATATGCTGTTTTTAGTGCAAGGGCCCTTCTCTTCTCCCTCTTTGTTCAATTATATGCTTTGCAGTGTTAGTTTTCTTTTAACCATTGTCATGTACAGTACATTTAATTGCAGTTGGACAAAATGCACATAAATGAATTCAACTTGAACTAACTACTGAAGTGCAACCTTGAAAACGCAGTTGTTACAGGAATTAAACTGGAGCAACTTTTGGATCAACAGCCTGCAGTTGTTGATGGCTGCTTACCGTTCACCTCTGAGACTAAATTTGATTCCACTAAATGTCAATGAAGCAATGTGCAACATCTGTAAGATGCATTTGTCCACAAAGTCACACTGTGCAGAAGGCATCAACAGGTGAAAAATACTCCACAGACTTGAGGTGACTGTGATAACAAGACTAAATCCTTTATATGCACAAATTTGTAGATATACTAGCAGCTTAGCTCATGGTAGTGTTGGTCGGTCCACCAGTGTGGTCCAGACTGAAATATGTCAATAAATATCAGAATGATTGCCTTGAAATTTTGTACAAACATACATGGGCCTCAGAGAATGAATTCTAATGACACTGGGGATCATCTGACTTTTTCTCTAGTTCCACCATGAGGTTAACATTATTGTGTATTGTGTGTTTTGTCTAGACAACTATTGGATCGATTGCCATGAAATTTGGTGCAGACATACATGCCTCCCTCAGGTTAAATGGACAGCAGACATTTTGACTTGCCAAAACAGGAAAATGAATTACATTAATGGTGGCCTCTGGTATTGTTCATGTTCACTCATGGACTTTTCTTACTTTGACATGATGGAATGAAGCCATGGTTAGTGTTATTACTTACGGTTGTGCTTCTCCTCTTTTGACAAGTTTAAAAGCTTTAAACTCTAAAAGCAAAGTTTAAGAGCCTGTTACAATCACTTTGGTGATCCCTTAACTGTCAGCTATAGCTTACATTAATGTTAATTAGCAAATGTTAGCATGCTAATATGGGAAACTAACATGTTGAACGTGGTAAACATTATATTTCATTAACATCAGTGGGCAGGCATCAGTAAGTACAACCTCACAGAGACTCTTAGTCTTATTTGATATTAGTTTTAGAGTATTTGGAGTATGTATGACTGTATTGGAAACAAGACTTTAATCTGTTATGATCAAGGGACAAAATCTTAGATTGCTCATGTGGCACTAACATGAAACCCAAATTTGTGGATTTATATTCTGTAAGCCTCTACACTAAAAATGGCTTTGTGTTATTGTGGGGCTAACATCTATGATTATCAAGAAAACATGGATCTGTTAGCGTAATTCCACCCTTGGTGCCCATCTGCACCTAAAAAGTCAGCCCCTAATCTACATCCAACCCTCTTTTTTGCAGTTTTGGGAATGGCTTGTTCATGTTCATAGATTTAGAGATGAATAAAGATCATAGGAATAACATTTATATGAATTCTTTTTAAGGGGGGCTTTGTGCTATAAATTCTGCAGCTCTTATCTGTATAAGGGGCTTTATTTCTTTAGTAATCATTCTATTAATACGTGATTACACTGTATCCCCTGGAGTTTTCATTGTAAAAAGGCTGATAGTCTTTTAATTAGACCTAAAGGGGATTGGAGCAGTGCTTTTACATATTCCACTAGTGCAATGAATTATACAACATTGCTGTATGGACTCGTATGCCTCACATTACATAACCACATGCCAATTATTCAGGTTTTTATCTAAGCTGTGAACTCACAGTCTTGGCTTTCTCACATAACATCAGGGCAAAAAAACAAGAGTGTACATCTGGCCACAGCAAGGATACAGAAGCACTCTTCAATTGACATGTTCACCACACTCCATTGTAGTCATTAGTACTGGACCCGGGTCCCTGTAAACCAGCAGGTCATCTGCAGGAGAAGGTTTTTCTGTCATGAATTCTGGTCCTTTGTTTATTTTCATCTACAGGTATATTCTTTCTGTTGCTATTGCTGCTGCCATCCTAACAGGCTTTGGCTCAGACGATGCTACAGCAATACTGTTGTCCTGGTAACAAAGCCTAATGACAAGATTTGATATGATCCTCAGATTTAGAACAAAGCTGCACTATGCTGCTGGGCATTGTGAGACAGTAGATGAGGGCTGGTTTTATTTGTGTGTGTGTGTGTGTGTGTGTGTGTGTGTGTGTGTGTGTGTGTGTTCTTGTACTACTTTCATTAAGAAGACAAAATGCACTCACCAGTGTAGAAAAATGCAGCAAATGTCCCATAGCTGAGGAGATGCAGTGTAATGCGTGGTCATCAGTCCTGACAGTGTTGCCTTGGTGTTAGGCATTGTGCAAAAATACTCTCCTGTGCCATGCTGTCATGCCTGGCTGCATCAGCCATACTATATATGTTAACATTACTCAATTATGACTCCAACATAAACCAAAAAAGTAAGAAATATCGGACCTGACCCAACTTGACCTGTACTAACTAATAGACTAACTAATAGAGTATAGCTCAGACTCAGAGCTTCTGTGCAGTACAGGGAAACCCTGTATGTGCCTGGGGAAATTAAATAATGTTTAAAAATAAATGAATGAATAAATAAATAAATGAATAAAAAATTCAAATTGCAGAGGTGAAAAGTATTCATCACCACCTGCTCAGACCAACTGGTTGGCAAAAGCACAAACTCAGAATTTTCCAAAATTGTGGATGCTTTTACATGTATATATTTTATACACATTTCATTTACATATATCATATAATATATACAGGTACAATGAAATACAATGCTCATTAAGGACTCATTAAAACCTCATTTAAACCGCCCCCTACTAACCCCAACCCCTGGTCTTAAGTACATTATTTACCAATACCATAAAAAATGAATAAATCATTATTATTATTCACCCTTCCTTCATAATATAGTGGATATGTTAATGATAAAACAAAAGAATATGCAAAACAACAGAACTGTAAATGATTTCAAATGTGTTTATTTATTTATTATTTATTGGCACAGTGTGCATCAGTGGTGAGTGCTTCATTTGTCCGTTAGTGTCTTTAATTTGACCATGTACTGTAATTAATCAGGGCCCTAAAACAGAGTTAAGTTGTACTTAACTTTATCTAGGTTTAAGAACATCATGACATCTTTGAGCCTTAAAGATGGTTTGTCGCCAAATGGTGACTTCCACTCCAACAATATCCTTCCATGTTCCAAAAAGGATGCAAAAGCTGTTTCCTCCTACTTATTTGCTGACTTGGTGATGATTTCTGCACACTGTGTCTATGTGTTTAAAGCCTCAGCAAGGAGTTTGAAAATAGCTGTCCAGTAACTTTGTAGAATAGACAAGAACAAAACATGTATCATGTTTCCTGGTGACATCTATTATAAATATCTGTGATACTGAAATAGATGGACAACCTTAAATTTTAACAGAGTGAGCCTGGAACAAGACATACTTTCATTCACTTGAATTAATGCACCATACCAGTAATTGCCATGTATAACTTGGGCAAATTTATCTACCTAATCATTTTTGATTTCATCAAGAGAGGTCTCTGTGATATGTGGAGTAAGGTGTTAATTTTTTAGATGAGGCCTTTCTGATTCTGGAAATATTGGGGAAGGTTAATGAAGTTATGGACCTGGATGTATCAGAGTAGAAGAGATTGTGGTTGGTTACATTTTTAACACAGTTCACTGAAGCAACAGAAGACATTATCAGTGTAAAGGTCCCTTAGCCTGAAAAGGTCTGACCTCTGCCATAGAGAAAAGGCCATATTAGTGCCGGGAGGGAGAAAGACATGGTTATTTCGAATTGGCCTGGTTAGACAATCCCAGGAGTCCAAAAGCCAGTCTAAATTGAGACCAGATCCTTAAAGTGGAAACAACAGTTGGGTTACATGAAAATTGTTGGTTGGCCAAATGGGTACTTTGGATGAAGGCAAAGCCAAAAGTGAAGTAGGAAAGGATTTGGCTTCAAATTCACACCACCTTGATGTCCCAATCCAAAGTGTCATTTTCTCTAAATTGACTGAATAATAATAGTTTCTTCGGTTAGGAAGTGCCAATCCACCTACAGATTTTAAGTGAAGAAAAAAAAGTCCAGGATATAAATTTGGGACTAATACCAAACTTCTTAAGGGCCTTGAATAAATACCCCTACTCCACTCCACTCGAATGCTTTATCACCATTCAAAGATACCACCATTTCTGGTGTCTCAGTGGATACAGAAGAGAAAAGAATGTTGAGAAGGTGATGGATATTAAAGGAGTGTGTTTTTTTATAAACCACGTTTGGTCTAGTGATATAATGTTTGGCATGACCAATTCAAGCCACAGGGCTTCTGCTTTAGCTAGAATTTTTATAGTCAGCATTTGAAAGAGAGATGGGGTGATAAGAACTGCAATCAGAATTTCCTGTACCTGGTTTTAATAGTAAGGTTACTAAAGCCTCAGTGAGAGTTTGAGGCAAGGTTCCTCGATCCAGACAGTCATTGAACATTTTTACAAGTAGGGGGATCAATATATCAATACTTTTTATGGAACTCTATGCAATCTAGACCAGGGGCCAATTTCATTAGGTTCTAGAAGTTGATACATCTGACTCACATGAAACTTTACCTTGTTTGTATCATCAGCGGGGGATTGTGAGGTACAGCTTAGAGTAGAATGTTTTATTGATGACAGATGGTACTATTGTGGGTTCGCCTGAGGGGGTTATTTGTTTACTTTGCTGGGATGCTGATTCACTATTAATTTAGCGTGACAAAAGATGTCCTGCCTTCTAATTATGCTTGTAAAGAAATCTGACGAAAAGTTAATTTTCAGTCTCTTGAGAGTAAATTATAATTCATCTAAAGAATAGTCCAGTAAGGCCTGTGTCCCTTTAATAAGTTCAGCGTCCACTAGCTGATGGGAGAGACACATTGGTCATTGAAGCACTGGGTTTTTAAAGAGAGTAAAACTAGTAGTTGTAATTCCAGACCAAAACTTGGAGCCAGAATTTTATTCCTATCAGGTCTGGAGAGTTTTTGATGACATTGAACACAGCTCCCAACTTGGAGCCACTGTAATACATTTTGTGTTGCCTGGCCCATCATAAAACTTTCTATTTCTCCTGGAAATAGAGTAATTTGATTTTAAAGCCCCCGGTTTCACCAGAACAACATCTCCTGGTCTGGGATCGAAAGAGTGGTGGATTTGCTCTATCTTTCGGAGTGTATATCAGAGTTTCCACCCACCAAAACTTCTGTTTTAGTGGGATGGATTCTGTTGATTGTTGTATCAGGATAGTCATGTCAGCTTTGAAGCTATCACGTTGTTTACTGAGTAGAGCCTCAAAGTCATTCTTGGTAACTGGGTCAGCATCGCTCCTGCTGTCAGTGGCTTTTCATCCATTGCCAGCTGAAGTGGCGGCGGCAGTGGTAGGTAGCATAGCTGAGATGCTTGAGTTGTTGTTTTTGGCCTTTTCTGCTTTGAGTTTCTCATTATGCAACAGAGTCATATAAGTGTAAATAAGTAAAATAAGTGCTGATAGCTTATTAGATTTGGAAAGTATATGAAAAGTTTAACCAGAGGCCACCAACTCACACATCTGCTTACTATACAAAACGGCAAGATCCAAAATTGTGCATGTTATACCAGGAATTAACAGCAACTGACCTTGAATGCTATCCACACTGGAAAGCTGTTCCAAATCTCCAAAACACCACTTTCAAGCTCTTTGGGGATGTGTATAAGGATGTGGTGAAGAGCCTGTCCAGTCAGTATTTTGCATTTTGACTCATTTATGGTCACTGGATTGGATTCTAAGGACATGAGCAGCAACATTGGTCCTAATAATGACACACACATTTTCTGTGTTTCTTCTCATTATTCAACATTTCAGAAAACATCACAATATTGAATAATATGAAATATAAGTTCAACTTTCTAGACACTCCAAAAACAAGATCTTTTTGGGACATACCAAGTGTTCATTAAGGGGTCACAGCACTTCTGTTTAAGGTTAAGTTTGGATCAAGGCTATGGCTAAAGCTAAGGTTACATCCTAAGCTTAGCAACAGGAATGGTTATACAAATCCAAACCACATCTTTAAATTTCAGCCTTTGCTAAAACTTTAGTTTATATTTGTGAATTGTTCCTAACTATTAAAGGCTGTAAAAGGGTGCTCCGGGCTGCTTTGAAGAGGCACTTTGAAAAAGAAAAGAGCCTTTCTCAAGGAAGCAAACATCTCAATGAAGTCATCCATCCAAAACAAACCAGGGTCACTTGCTGCATCACTTATGGGGTCAGTAGAGTCATCATCATGTGACAGGAAGTCACAGTGAAGTCATTACCGGCGGTGATAGAACAATGAGGGCACAGTTGGCCTGAAAGCACCGTGTCTGAAATAGCACACATCCTGTTAGACACCCCCCTTCGCTCGCTCGCTCTCTCTCTCTCTCTCTCTCTCTCTCTCTCTCTCTTTCTATCTCTCTCTTTTTTCTCTTTTTCCCTTGAGATCTCCATAAACTCTCCACTCTCTTTCTTGCCTCAGCCATTACTTCACACCACGATCAGGACCAAAACCACACATTTGCTCCTCCAGTGTATCTGAACTAGCAGCAGCAGAAAATAACAGGTTGCAAGGCAGCGGGAGAATGGAGCCAATCTCGGGCTCGGAGTGTCTGTGTCTGCAAAGCGGCAGGACGAGTGGAAAGGTGAAGAAGAAGGGTCAACTCTGCAATCACTGAGGCTGCCTTTGACATCAGGGGAGCAGCCAAACAGCACTCTTCCCTCCTCCATTTACTCCACCTTTGCCTCCTTCACTCACTCTGGTAGAAAATATAATGAGAGACCAACACTAGTGTGAATGCATATAAAAATCTGAATGATTGACACAAATCTGCATTTCTCCAATGCCCCAGTTTAGTGGAATCTGCCTACTTATGGATGAGGCATGCTAACACACTCACACATACACACATACACACACACAAAGTCTAGAAGAATTGCTGGGGAGTAGAGACAGTGAGTGGACCTTAATGAAGACCCACAGAGTAGAAGGAGTTGCCCTGGTCTCGACAGAGGTTTATTCTCTGCCAACAAGGCCCCAGGAGTTAACACGACCCAGCAAAGGCAGACGGTGCTCATTCCTCGTCT
This sequence comes from Scomber japonicus, assembly GCF_027409825.1. Classification (NCBI taxonomy): domain Eukaryota; kingdom Metazoa; phylum Chordata; class Actinopteri; order Scombriformes; family Scombridae; genus Scomber; species Scomber japonicus. Next base: position 31,682,473 of record NC_070586.1, on the reverse strand, counting down.
TCACTCCCTCCAGCGACTTAATTTATGCAGCATCTTGCAGTGTCGCTGAGCTTGAATAGCAGCCATGACAAGAATTTGAATTTGGGAGTTGGGGGGTACTTTTCAGAGTTAGAAATCACTGTGTTCTTGGTGGTTGTGTGCGAGTGTGCGCAGGGCTGTGTGTGCGTCCAGGGTTCTGCTCCAGTAAATACAGAACGAGGAGCTCAATTTACAACACTGTGACTTTCGCTGATCTCGTCGCTGAAATGGGACTTAATTTTTCAGAGCGTTTGGGAGGGGGAGCAATGTCTCTCACCTCAACTCTCTGAGGCTTTAGCTGGCGACCAAGAGGAATAAGGGCAACAGTTAAACATTTCAGCTTTTACTCTCTGTTCACTCCATCCCAACTACTCAGTCAGGTCTGTTTCATCCTCCTCCTCCTCCTCCTCCTTCTCCTCCTCCTCCTCTTCTACTCTTTCTGCCTTCTTATCTTATTTCTCCCTCTCCTCAGGAAGCAATTTGAAGTAAAAGATGCTTGGTTAAGGGCTACGATGGCGCAGTCTGCTTTGATATGCTGCTTTGCCTTATGAGCTGTCAAGACATGCGGACGGAACGGGATGGGATGGGATGGGATGGGAGGAGGAGGAGTGAAGAAGGGGGGAGGTAGCTGGGAGGGGGGAAGGAGCTCAGCCGTGATTTGGGAAAGGGATATGGGGGGGAGAAAAAGCTGAGCTAAGTGGCATCCTTCCAAGCGAGTCAGTGTGGAGATACACTAATTAAGGAAGCCATAATTAGAGTTAGGCCTGACACACAGAAAAAGGGTATCATCCCTCTTTCCCCCCTCACCCCCGTCTCTCCCACATCCACTTTGAGTGAATTTGCGCTCATCCATATCTACCCACTATGCCGGTACAGTCATGGGCGTTTCATATTCTCAGCAGAAATCTGCTGCACTAGTTTTATTTCACTTGAGGTACGAACTAATGGAAGGAAAAAAAAACACATCTTAACTAGGCCAGAGAGTATTCCTCTCCACCATCCCCTCCACCAGTTTTCCATTACTCATCTACACTCTCCCAATTGAGATTGTTTTCATGTAAAGAATCACCACAATTTCATACTTGACTAATGATAGCAAAGATAACTCCACCAGCCGTGCTGCCTGAGGAGGACAAAGCTAAGGTGAATAATGTTATTCCACTGTCACTTCTGCTCGGATGTAATCATCAATCACATCGCCTCATAAACATTGTGTGTTCACACAAAAGATGTGATGCATTTGTCCTAAATTAGATTCCACCACTCTGTCATTTATCAAGTCTTTCTCATATATAAAGGCTACTGTACATGGCGACACAAAACAGAAGGGTCTCTGAGCTTGGTGCCGTCAAAATGTCCCGCAGCTATGTCCTTCCTTGAATTACATTTCTGGATAAGGGTGAAGAAGAGGAGGAGGAGGGGGGAAGGGGGGAAAATGGCTTTGAGTTTCAAAGGACTAACGTTTGTTTAAGTGAATTCCCAGCTCCTCTCATGTTGAGGGGAGGGTGGGCATCAAAGCATGGTGGCATTGACAGTGAGATTATTTTTTGTTGTGTATTTCTACAGGAGGGTGTGTGTTTTTTATGTTTATGTATGTGTGGACTCATAGTACGTGTGCACGTGGCTGCGCGCCTGCTTGGTGGCGGACCTCTGCTTGAACAGTACTCGAAATGAGAGGAGCGGCAAAACTCTCACCGACCAGGAAATTGATCAAATGAAAAGGGGGCACGTTGTTATTTCACATTACAAATTCACCAGCGTACTGTGCATAAAGATGCATAATCTGGGGTATAATTTAAATGCAAAGTACAAACATCCATCTCCTCCCTTCTCTCCCCTCCTCTCTCTACTCTCCTCTCTCACATAGAACAAACAGAGCACCATGGATAACAAGAATCATTGGGTTATGTGCTGCTGCAATAAGACAGAGGGTTGCTTTGTTGTTGGCCAACCCAATTGCTCTTCCTCCTCCTTGTATCAGCACATCATCTTCTCTAACTGCTTGGGGCATGAGGCAGGAAGGAGAGAGCTGAGTGCGTGTCGCAGCGTCTGGTTCCTTTGTGTAAACCGGTGGCCTCGTATCCCCCCGGCCCTCTGTCTGTGGAGTGTGTGTGTGTGTGCTCATTAGGAGTCATGTACAAATGGCTATATATGCTGTATGTCCCAGTCTTGGACACTTATTCTGATTAGTTATGCAAATACGAAACCTTCAAGCTCAGCACAGAGAGAAGGAAAAAACAACGCAGCTGCTTTCTGAATTGAGTTTAAACTGAGAATAATGAGAGCTGGCACAAGCAGAGTTGTTTGTTAATGTGAATATGTGTGTGTGTGTGTGTGTGTGTGTGTGTGTGTGTGTGTGTGTGTGTGTGTGTGTGTGTGTGTGTGTGTGTGTGTGTGTGTGTGTGTGTGTGTGTGTGTGTGTGTGTGTGTGTGTGTGTGTGCGTGTGTTTGGTGTGGAGGGGGTCTAGAGCAGAGCAAGAGATGACTATCAGCCAGGCAGTTTAGGTAGCTGCTTCCTGAGTGCTGATGTGGCCCCCGTGATTCAATTGGCCAGGCTGCTGAGTGACTGCAGGGCTACCGGCTTTCTGGTTGGTCAGCCTGGGCTCTGTTGCAGCACAGCAACGCCATCCTGTGGAGAGCCACTGAACTGCAGCTGGAGGATGAATGGATGCTGACCCCTGCAGAGGATCCAGACGCAGCCTGTTGGACTTAGACACAGAAATGATATTTCAGTCATAAAACTGAATGCTGCTGACTATATTTTAACATTTATTTTGTTATAGGTGGATCCTCTGAGCACTACTGTCTGCTTCACACCCCCATTAAATGCTCCACATTTAATCAACAGGTTGAGTGCCAGTCTTATAATGTAGAAAGTCCTCCTTCACTAAAAATGATTGGAGTTAAGTGGTAGGATGGGGAAACAAGATATTTTCTTAATCTGTTCAGGAGACTAAACTTTAAATGCAACAGTGATATCAGTAGTGCTTGTCATTTTATTTTAATATAAAATAAGTATAAGCAATATCAAAAACTTGTTTGGTAACACTGTGCTGCACAAAACAATCTCAAAGTTCACTAAACTTTTGTATGACATTTGCAGAAAGAGTCTGGGCCAACTCTTTGCAAAAAAGTTCAGGATGTACCTCTTCCATACTTCTCCATACATTAGTATTCTCAGAGGAGTGAGCTCACCGAGAGCCAATTCCCAAAACCCCCGGGCCCCCCCGCTGAAACGCTGTTACCAGCACTTACAGTAGATGGCGACAGACGTCTGAGGCAGGGGCGATAAGAGCCTCTCAGCAGGGTGGTTCCTTTGAGAAATACATCCAGGACCTGTCACGCCTTCTGCTCTCCAGGACGAAAAAGAGGTCTTCTTTTGATCCCACACTCACAGACACGAAATATTTCCACTGAATCTTAATGTGGACAGAGCCACGACGGGCTAAAATAATAAATCATTTCTTTTTACAGAAATCATGAAGTATATTGAATTAGCCAGTACTCTCCCAAAGATACTTCACAAAGACACCTAGTCGTTGATGGAGGCATTGATGGATTATCGATTAAACCCGTAACTGTCTGATAATAGTAACAGATGGATGCAGCAAGACTTTTATACCCAGCTCCTCCTGTGGGACCTGACCTGCTGAAATCATGCAGGTGTAAGATATTTTTATTTTCTAACGTGGGTGCTTTAGCTGATGGAGTGTGGGATAAAAAATTGTATATAATCTAGTACACTATTGCAGACACAGCTTTTTTTTACTGCTAAGTAAGATGAAAACCAACTGGGCCAGAAATTGTGCAACATCATGGAGTTACAAATTGCAGTTGAGAAATCAGTGAGGAAAATGGACAATTTAGACAAGTTTATTTTTCATTTTAGTTAGTGCATCATGGGAGACAAATTAAAGGAAATAACTTTTTCATAAGCTCTGAGCATTTTAACTCTCTTTCAGCTCCATTTCCTATTCAAACAGGCAGCTGTTTTTATTGAAAATCCTCTGATAAGATTACAATAATGTCCCATGCCCAGCGCCAAACAGCTGGCAAACTCAGCCACTAGCTTGTGAGCACAGTGGAGCATTTAGCAGCTAAAGAGTGTGATGTTTTTCTCCGTAGTTGGTTGAGACCAAAACAGAGCTGGAAATAGGGTCAATATCAGACTTTTAGACTGCTAATGTCTGTATGTTGTGTAAATACAAACATTTTGCTATCATGTGCACTAGCAATGAGTTGGAATGGAGCGATAATACAGCTGTGTTGTGTTTACAGCCTGTTGCCCTTCCTCCATGTGGACAAAAATGTCCATTAGTTGTGTTTGGATTGTTGACAATTTTCTGTCTTTATGTAATTATGGATGCAGCTTTGCAAACACACACACACACACATACACACACGCACACACATACACACACACACACAGTGAGAGACAGAAATGCTGTAAACAAAGTCTGAACAACTTACTATGGACCTTAATGAAGACCCACATAGGGGAAGGTGGGGCCCTGGTCTCAGCAGGCGTTAATTATCCACCAACAAGGTCCCTCAGAGGTTCACTTGTGGATGCACTGTGGAAAAAAAGGTTGTTGTGCAAGTGAACAACATTGTAGCTTTGCATGGAAAATAAGCCAAGAAATACAGCAGCTCTGTGTACATTTTATTTAGCTTTCATTTATTCAATAAAACACTTTATTTGGATTGTTGGGTCTGCTCTAAATACATTTCATCATGTAGATTTAACACTGTGTTATAAATTTACCCTCTAATCTAAACACAGTGAGGACTGAGTAGTGAAACATTTGCATCTCACTTTTGAGTGACGAAATGAGCTCAAAAGGCTTTTACTCTGAAATCTACTACTGCATTGATTTATTACCACAATTTTCTGCTTTTCTTGACTGTCCACAGGATTGAGAGTGTATATTGAGGAGTTATGCTGTTGCAGGTGAATCCAGGACTTGATAAACATTTCAATGCAGGACTCTGATGATACCTCCCTCCTGTCACAACCCTGCTGATTGAGATGTTGACATACTGGTTGACACAAAGTTCATTGTTACTTTGTTTATTTGACAATCACACGACTGCTCATTGCTCGTTGTTCCTCCCACAGTATCATTTGTCTCCCATAACACTGTATTATGCTAATTCCTCCCCTCATGGATACTGCAGAGCCAGACATCAGTGCTGTCATTCTCCGGTTTGACAGCTCCGAAACATGTGCTCGATGGGTTGTCATCTCTAGCAGAAACACTGGTTCTTTTCAGACACGCTGCTCTGTTTATGCCTCACTCTGAGATTTAAACATGACAAAGCTGGCAATTGACGTAAACCCACTCCCACCCACTGGGACACACACACATATACACATACATACACACTCACACACACACCACCAATGCCAACTGAGAAAGATCAAGGTTATATAAAAGGAGAAGAAGAGGTGGAAACTGTCAGTTTTCCCTCATGTTTGAAAATGAAAATGTTTCTCCTAGTTTCTTTTTTATTTATTTTGAGAGTAAAAAAAATGCCTATTTTACTTTTTGTATAGTTGACCTTAAGATAAGACATCAAAATATGGCACTCTAAACTCCTAATGTTTTGTCTTAACAGTGTGTTTGCACATATTAAGATATGTCTATGTAATGTGCACCCAGCAAACATCTACCAGACTCACTCTGTAATCTAATGATACATATTGTATTTTCTATCTGAGCACTGTAGGGCTGCAACCAATGATAACTTCCATTATCTATTAAAATATTTATACATAGTACATTTTCTTGATTGTTTAGACTATAAAATGTTTTTTAAAAAGTGTGGAAAAAGCCTCCCTGTGATTTCCTAGAGCTTATAGTGACATCTTTAAAGTGCTTGTTTTCTCTAATTAACAGCCCACTATCCAAAGATGTGTTACTGACTCTCATAATAGACAAATAAAAGAAGAAAACCCTCACATCTGAGAAACAGAAACAAAAAAAGAAGTTTGGAATATTTGTTTGAAAAATCATTTAAAAGATGAAACTGTTATCATCAAAATAGTTCTTTAAAACTCTGGAGCACATTAACTATTAGTAACACTTAGCTTGATCATAAAATACTGTACGCTATTTTTCCAGTCAAAGGTTTGAGTTCAGCCACATGATATGCATTTCTTTATTATACATCCTCAATACAGTGTAATAGTTTTTTGAAACATCAAGTAAATCTATATAATTAGATGTTATAGTCCACTTTTCACTCTGTTCTGACAGTGTGCCTCTTGCGTTTCCCATTTATTGCTAACGGCACTATGTTCTGTGCTCAACAGCAAAGCCACAAGGGGGCACTGACTTATCTAAAAATAGATAAGTCAATTGTTTATGTAATCAATTATGTAAATGGAAAGCTTGTGTTTGTACAATATGCTGTTTATGCTTTTGTGAAAGAATCCCTAAGCGTTTTAATATTAGCATTAAAGGTATACTATTCAGGATTTTACTAAAAAACGATTCATTGACTCAATACAAATGTAATCCTTCTCAATGAGGTGTGGGCGTGTTTATCTGTGCTTTAGAATGTATCTCTCGCCAGCACTGCTAACTCTTCCCATTCTTTCTCTGGCTCGCTTTACCACCTCTCTCTCTCGCTTGCTCGTTGAGCCAGGGAGAAAAGACCAATTTTGAATGCTGTGTGTTTACAAATGCCAAGTAACAGATCCTGCATATTATACCTTTAAATAATTACTATTTCTCAGAGAACTGGTATCCTGCAGTTTGTTTTAAATTATATCGGGACACTTACTGAAAATGACTATGGCACAGCTCTGTTTTTCACCAGCCGCCATTGCCCATCTGAGCTGATAGCAGCACAAATCCTCAGTGTGATCATTGCTAGGCTTGTGCTTGAATCAGCCGCTACATGGGTCACAGCCAACACACCCAATTCCCCTCTACCCAAAAAATCTGTCTCCACCAGCTGGACCCATTACCCCAATTCCTCCCTGGGTAGGCAAGGGCCACTCCTCCCTCATATCCTCATCAGCCAACAGGGACAGATGTTCATTACAAGGCCATTTCCTCCCTCCAATATTATATCTATTAGCAATGGTGCAGAGCTGGTTGAGTACATAGTAGTCTATTGTCTCTTATGACATTGGCATTGCTTCATATATTAACAAGCAAATGGGATAAATGTGTTTAGTGGTCACCTGCTGGCAGATCCTGGGTAAGAGCAATATGCTCAATGTAACTGTAAGATGATGGCTGACTGTGAAATGATGAGGCTCATTAGTAGCTTATGGCCATGGGTACCCAGTCTACCAAACTGATGATCAGGAGTATTTTTTTGAGGTCACATCTAGTTTAATACTTATAGAGCCAGCGGGCTGCATTTATATCATCTAAATGACTCATCAAGTTAAAACCTTAATGTGAATTTAGGAGGTTTAGGAAATGAAGGACTTTCCAAGGGAACTTGAAATACCCAATGAAAAGGCAGGGTCATTATAAGTTAGTTTGCTTATTCATTAATAAAGTCAGCTCTACTCAATAATATTTGGTGCAGCGTTTAAATGGTTGATTTTAAAGTACCACAATTATTGACTAAAAAGAAGCTGTAAACTCACTCTTATTCATTCAAATGTTGAAAGTTAGTCCAATATTCTCCCTTCTTCACCTCTCGTTTTGTCTCCATCAACTTCTAAAGGAAAATCTGGTTAATTCAGAAGGATATATCATACTGTTACTCTACTACATTTATTTTTTAAAGTGTTATACATTGTTACAATTTTAACTACCCAAAATGTACATCTTATTCAAATCAGTACTACTTTGACAGTGTTAAAACGTTTCCTATGTAATAATCAATAATAATGTTCCAATATGCTCATAGTGGAGTCATTTTGCATAAATAGCTAATGCCCTTTACCATTTTGCCATTTTTTAAATGAATTCATCAATTACTTGTTTCAACACTAATTAATGCCAAAAACGATATATATATATATATATATGATCCCAGTTTTCTTTTCTCTTGTTATTTACAATATAACATACACACAAGACAGGGCAGGGACTTCATGTTGAATAGCTAGAGGAACAAGAAGTCACTGAGGTTTGATACTCAATAAAGGGACACAAGTGTTCAAGCAGTCCTGTTCAGCCCTCGCCCATATCACTCACCAGAAGGATCCAGTGCACCAAAGGAGGGGACTTTAGGGGTGGGATGGGGGATAGTGCACCTCTCTAACCCAGAGAGAAGGCCCTTGTTCCTGGGTGGCTGATGAGAGCTGGCCTGCTGACAGAAGGCCCTCCGCTGCAGGAAGATACTATTATGTGTGGGAGCTCTTCACCACAGAGGAGTCACTTCCTCTGAGTAATGTTTCATTCAGAGCTCCCTGCACTGCTTGGTACTGCTTTGTGTATAGACACTACAGTGAATCAAATAGTGCAGCAGAGCTCATCAAATGCATGTGTTACAGGATGAGTGTTTCTATGCACCCATGTGGTTCTAACATGTCATTTTTCTCCCTTTATGGGAATATGTGTCTCCAGTTTGTTTTCCATGCTGCCCTCTGTGTGTTTTTTATCTTCACGAGTGGCTGTTATCGCTCCGCAGAGGGTTTTCGTTCTATGAGTAGTGATTTCGCTTGTCTTCTAAATGCTATGAGACTCTGCTTTCGAAGTGGGTATATTAAAACTGTCAATATTGTTGCGCAGAGGAATGTTTTGTGTCTGCATATATATGAGCCTGAACTCCCAAAAGGCAATATGTACTGAGTGTACAGTTACCAAAGAAGGAGATACTGCAGTGTATATCCTCTGGCAAAATGAACAACATATCCATATTAACAGTAATCTTATAACCTTGTATTGAGTCTAAATCAGGGATGAGAAAAAACAAAATAACTAATTTACTTCAAACTTTGCTCATCTGTAACCTTTCACCACCCACTACGTACCCATGAGATGTGAGTACAATGTAAAACTTTAAAAGACTGCAGGACAACAAAACTTGACATGAATATTAACACATACTGTACTGAATATATTGATAGATAAGGCTCTTTTTTGGTTGTTTTTAAATAGCATGATGCTATGATTGTAAGCTAAATATGAAGCCACCGCTAGCAGTCAGTAACTTAAGTTAATATGCTAATTAGTGAGGTTTAAAGGTTCTGGTAGGTGCATGTTTTTAGCTTTAGAGAGCCAGGCAAGCTCTTTTCCTCTCTATACAGTTGTGTATTAGCTATTAGCAATTTATTAACATGTGAAGGTAATAATGTACTATTAATCTATCAATGTGGTTGGTTGGTCAGTTGTTTGTTTACCATGATGAACTGAAAACTGTGCGAGTTCTCAAACTCAGAGGAAGAATGAAAAGAGAAACTTTCAGAAAAATGTTCTGGCTTTAGTTGATATGACACTGTTGGTGTTGGCGGAATAAAAAAGTCATAAAAATGGTTATGTTCATATTTTTTCAGATTGTGCTGCCATATGAAAACCTTTCAAGATCCATCGGTATGATTATGAAAACATACTGTACTTCTCAAGCTAAACACACATTAAGACACGTTTTACCCAGAAACAGATGCTGTTGTGCTGCAGGTTTTTAATTTGTTAATCCTGTGTAAAGGTTTTATTTTTATTTATTTTTTAGGAAAAAAAATCTAGAATTTAAGGCCAGAGAATTGTTAAAATTAGTGGAGTTTTTTTTTCAATACAGTGTATGTTAAAACCTGGCAACGCTACACCGAATGAGCAGCCGGCAATGGTTTATTGGTGGTAATTGCTGCTTTTCTGGCATTTTATCAGCCCATCTGTTGCTGACGATTGGAGCATGTGGTGTAGTACTATCCAAACACACACACATGCACGCACAAACACACATACACACACGGGACAGAAGTATATGCATACAAGTGTTACCCACAAACATGAGTGCACACAAATATATACAGGTTACATTCACCTAAATGCACAAACCTAGACAGGTGGACAAACCTCAACATGTGCACACATCTGTCACCTGCACAAACATGTGCCAACACACACACACACACACACACACACACACACACACACACACACACACACATATACACACCTACATAGAGCCTGTACTGGATCCATTTACTGCTCATTTTATATTTAGGCTATGCACATTTTACACATTACTATTTAAATACTGCATCAGCAAACAGACCACATTTGCTACATTCTGCTACACGTGTGCACACAAATAATATTCTGTCACAGAGCACATGGACACCCACGCACATGAAAAGGAAAAAAAAATCAGTCGCTACCTGATCCAAACACTCGACTGGAAAGTAAATAAAGAAAACACAGACCATGCACATACAGGCACGTGCATATGTAAATGAAGACTTTACCAAACACTCACACACATGCACACACACATACACACACTCTGATTTGTGACTTTGATAAATGGATTTTGGACATTGTATCCTTGTTGGTGCAGAAATGGGGTACTGGGGAAGAATGTGCACACAGTTACACCCTGCTTACATACATACTGACATCAACAGATAAATCAACATCATACTGTACATGTACTTTAGTTGCATGTATGCACAGATGTATAAATACACATACAGGGATCCAGTCTCTCTGCTCAGGGAAGCCCAGTCTCTGCGATGATTAATAGGGGTTGTGTGGTTCCCACTCTTTACCTCATACTATCTCTGTGCTGAAGCTGGAAAAATAAGCAAGCTGTCAGCTTACATGACACAGACAAGAAAAACTCCCTGGCTGACCAACCAGCCTGCATACAGTGTGAGCGTGATAGCACTTAGCATGCAATGTTCTGGGCTCAGCAAGCCTTGGAACCAGCACTATGGGCCACAACAAGCCTACTTTGCAAGCCTTTGTACTATTTGCCTTTATTACATTGCCCCATTACTATTATTGATGTTACTTTGTAAAGAAATGTTGATTGTTTTTTGTCCAACGTACTACTTCTTAACCTCTTCAAAAATATAATGATGTCCTCAAGTTACAGTACACTATCATTCAAAAAACTAACTTCAACTTTTTTAGCAGCAATGCAGAAATGTGAAAACCACTTAGCAACAAACAAGACTGATGATGAAGACCGACCGGAAGAAAACACTCTCTAAGCCACTTCTAACTAGTTCTTGAAGGCATGTCAAAGCTCTAGCAAGTTAGCAAACACTATAAGCAACATTTGTAGCTCTGTAATCCTGGAAGTAAGGGACATACAAGGATCCCATAAACTACAGCGATGATTATATTCCCCACAGATATTTATCTACACCAGGTCAATTTCTTGCCCCAACACTACATTCATTTTTAGGCAAATCATTGCAGATCCACCTGGTGACTTTTGACAATAACCACAAAGAACTCCTGATGCTGATGAGAATGCATGGAGACATTTCATTGGAAAAGTGAAATGTTTTACCTACTAGCGGTGCTATAGATTAAAATTCAGATCCAAAAAAGTTAATCTGCCAGTGGCACTATCTGATTAAATATTACAAAATCACCTAAATCAATAGGATTCATCCTCTTTGGATCATGAAAGCCTGTACATTTTTTCATGGTCCAATATCTGGACCAAAGTGGTGGATCAGTCAATAGACTAATATAGCCATCCCCAGGCCCAAGCTGCTAGGTTGGCTAAAATGGCTAATTTTAATACACACAACAAGTATTACGTTAAAGAACCCTATAAAGAATGGACAGTTTACAATGCTTGACACATGGATAGATCTAAACAGAAAGCATGACAGGTCTCATATTTGTAGGTCGTTTTTGTGTCATTTTTTAATAGTTACATAGTATAAAGACAGCAGGAAAAAAAGAAAAGATGAATGACATAAATAGGATGACATGAACAATGACAAAAAATTACACCCATGTTGCCACAACTACAATCTTGGCTGTTTGTGTTAAAGGTTCTGTTTTAAGAATCATTGGTGACACCTGTGACCATTAAATGAACTGCAATTAACATCCTGTTAAGGCCCATTTGTGCTCAACGTTACATACGGATACGGATACGGACGGAGACTTCTGTCCGTGCTCTGCGTTCATTTCGTCCGTATTTCTGCACGTTTCCATAAAGCTTACGGATACGGACCAAACGGAGCAGTACCACTGGAAACCATGGGGGGGGGGGGGCAGTGTTGCTGTCACTACTCGATATGTAGCTCTAGTGAGACACGAAGAAGAAATAATAATGGCAGAACTTTTTGAGGAAAGGTTGTGTGAGTTGGTTAGAAACTTTAAACATATCGTTTTTGTCTTTTATGCAAGAGGAACATTATCAATATCTCCTCCACAGTCGCGATGTTTGTTTTTGAGTTTGTTGTTGTTATAAACGTTTGATTCTGTGCTGCCCCCTGGTGGATGTATTGGTTAACATCCATGCCAACGTAAAGGACACATGGAAGCATGAGAGCAGTGACGGTAACATTGTTTGAAAAGGACGGATACGTTTTCGTACGTACGTTGAGCATAAATGGGCCTTTACTCACTCTTACTCAGGAAGCATGCACTGTGGCTGGGGAGCACCACACTTCAGTTTTGTTGTGAAATGTGTGCTAATCGCCACCTATCGCCACCTACCAACAGAAAAATCTAAAAGTGTAAGCTATGTTTTGCTATCACTCTGGAGACTGCTTTATGCTCCTTTGTTGAGGACTTAATGTTGTTTTAGTGTTCTGTGTGTTTGTGAGTGGGCGACTTGTCATTGCGGGGGTGTTTTGTTGTGAAATGGGTAGTGGTTGATGTAGGCAGCTAGCCGTCTCATTAGGTGGAGAGTTAGTATCTGCAGGGTGTTTCTAGTCAGATAACATTGTTTTTGTTGTCTTGTGTCATTATGCCAGTGGTTTTACATTAATGGGAGAGAGACATTTGGGAGCAAGGAAAAACATCACATCCTTTGGATAGGTCCTTCACATAGAAATTACCACAGGCTGTTCCAGACATCTGAGAAAGTTTGGGAAGGTCACATTTTTTAAGTTACAAAGTAATTAAAAAAAAGATTAACATATGTAAATTGCTTCAACGGTCTACATATACAGGTAGAACCTTTAACAAAATTAACTTTGTTGTAGGAATATCAAACTGACAGAGAGTTCAAGGGTTCAGCTCAAGACTGAAAAGGAAAAGAAAAACAAGAGTATATGCAGGGGAGCAACTCTACAAGCATCCAATCACAGACTCACAGCCAGGTCTAAGCAGAGAGCATGGCCAAACTCATGTTTTTCTCTGAGATTTCAAAATCAAACTGTCAGAGGAACCTAGTGAACTTCCCACTGACCATGAGGTGAGATCATAAACATGTAGCCAAAAGTGCAAGCATTTCAAATCACTGTGACATGAACTTTTACTGTCACAGTTGTTTGTAAAGGCTAAGAGAATATTTTCTTATTGGTATGTCTTGGTTGTCTGCCCCAATTTTGCAATTCCATGATTCCATTTTGGTATTTTTATTGGGTGTGCAGAGAACATATTTTCACTTAGACCCAGGTGTTTGGCAGCATACCCTTAACTGTCAGTCCATGCATTCATAAGAACATGACAGGCCTCTGAACTGTTTGTTTAACTTCACCCCATTAACTGGCACTGATTGACAAGCATTGGAGTATTTGGGAGGAGAAGGTGAGGTCAGGAGAGGTAAGTCAGGAGAGAAAATGTCTACATTTCATACCTTTCCCTATTACTACATTTTAGTGCTGTCAAACTCTTAAAGTACAGACATTACCAAGAAAAACATTTGTGTGTGGGTTTGAATGATAATAACTTTCAATTAAGGTACTCATATGTTTGGGTGGAAGCTGCTAATGCTTTGTTTTGCTTACATAAGCTTACATTGTTATGGCCCAGTCATGATGAAGTCAATTAATCCAAATTGCAGCAATCAGTGTATACACTCACAAAGTAAGTCCACAAAACATTTTCATGTCAAGTTCTATTTTAATGAACTTTTACGTGCCATTTTTTACTATTAACCACTAGCAAGCACTCTTGTCAGTGACCTTTAAAGATTCTAGAGACTTTATTTTCTGTCACCTATTAACAGATTCCTGTTTGACGTGGCTCAATCGAAGACAAAAGTAGACAAACAAAAGTTATTTTTAAGATGATGGAAAGCATGAGAGTGTAACATGGAGGAAACTACTCTGTCTGTGTTGCACCATCCAGTTTTATATAACCCTGCTCCATAAAAGAGGACTATCATCATCATATTGGCTTGAATATAAAGCAACACTGATTACAAGATAACCCGCAACCACCAACACCTACCTTTTCCAACACCTGCTTTTGGAAAAAATACCTTTTGAAGATACAACACAGTGTAGTCACATACTCCTTTCAAGCTCTTGGAAGTGGTCAAAATTATTTTAACCAGCATTTAGCATTGTCAGACTGTCTTTTTGAGTTCCTCATTATCTGTGATTGCAGTCCATGCAGTAAAAAGACATCAAAAGATGCTTTGGACTCATTTTCACTCATCATGAATTTATATCCTGTGTGCCAGAAAAACATGTTACACAAGCATTGAGAGACTCCTGTGGATTAAACTGAAATAAAGAAACACTTTTAGGACCAAGTTACTCTAACACACTCACTATAAACAAACTCTAAGACAGATGCAACACTCTCTGATCTTGTGAGCATGTCATTTTGTTGTCCTCCCCTAAAGAGACCCCCACTTTTTCCCACAAAATTTCCAGAATGAAAAATTGTCTTATATTCTTGACAATCCATTAGATTGCAGACAGTTATGAAACATGAGTTGATGGTTCAAATACACCTATTAAATGAACTGTGTGAATGTATTATACCATTAGCAACTAAGCAAGGCTAACTAGCTAATGAGCAGTAGGGGCCATTGGAAGTCAAGTAGGACAAGAAACACATGCATTCAGAGGATGCTTTGATCAACTTCATCCAACTCTACCTACCATAGTTGCATGCCCACAGTTTTCTTGTGAAATGGAGGATTATTATTGACATTTCCGGTGTGCTCACCTTTAGTTTTACTTCAAAAGTAGTTTTAGATAAACTGGCTGAACTGTTTGCTTGTTTAAGATCTGTGTGATCTGTGTGTGTTCCCCCTGTTGGACATGGGATGTCACTCTGCTCCATGATTTCATTAGTTAAAGTATATTGGTGTTAGATGGAATATTTTGGCCAATTATAGACACATTGGCCAAAACTGAGACAGTAAGACCCAAGTTATAAAAATAGGGATTTTCCTTTGATATCCTAAAAAAACACATACCACTTTCATGCTATGATACTTCTGCTACTCACTATGACTTCTACTAAAATGAGGGTTATGTAAAGAAACAAAGCTATTCATGCACGAGTGTGGAGATACATCAAGAGCAGTTATACTTGTTTTTAAAATGATAAACTCTACATCATCCAACCAAGAACTCCATCTACTAATTGGCACTCCAAGAAGGGAAGAAGTCATGTGGTTAGATCCAGTGCTGAGGTGATATACTGGAGTAAAACCCTGCAGACTCTATGTTTTTCATGGCACATGAATGAGCAACCTACCCTAGTTTTTAATAAAATGTTAATATTGGTTTGATATCTGCACACTGACATAGTGTTGAAATTCTACTTGGCAGATTGATAATACTTTATTGTACTTTATTCTGTGATGAAATTACTGGTTATATTGAAGGATTGTTAGAGGAGTTAGTGAGGAAAATATCTGATGCTGCTGTTGTAAAGATAACAGCAGAACTCTCTTAGAGGCTTTGACCAGGGGGTATTTTGTGTGTGCATGCATGTGTGTGCGGGGGTGTACTGACATGGACAGAGTGCACACTGCACTAAGACATGGGTCTTTGTCCTTCCAAATGATGGACGGGTTCATGGCCTGAGCTGCAGAGTGGACACACTCACACACACACACACACACACACAGAACTCTTGATCTTATCTTGCAGTCACTCATATAAGTGCCACTGCTAGTTATGAAGAAAGAAACCTGATCCACTGTGGGCAGTTAAGTAGAAGTCCTGCTCTACATTCAGAGAGAGGCAGACAGAGGGGGATTTTTTATTTAGATGCTTAGTCACCCAAGAAAAGTCAGTGACACTACACACACAGATTAAGAGCTGGGGACTGACCGATAAAGCCACTGGTGTTGCTGCGGAGTGATGTGACTTGCTCAAGGACTCTAAGCCAGTAGCTGCTGATGGAGTGGAGGGTGTTTCACTTTCACCACTGATAACTTCCAACACAGCATTCAACTTCACTCCTGTTTATCACCTCTATGCAAAGGCCACAGCTATCCACACCCTTGTTTGATAAAACTTCACCAGACGGCAGAGGTGCCTGCTTACGCAAATCCAAACTCCTGCAGTGACCTCCAAAACGTTTAGCCGACGGGCAATAGTGGCATAGCACTCAAGTCAGTTCAGTCTCCCTCCAGTCGCTGTCAGTCCTGTGTCAGCTGCCATCCATCACGGTCCAGCTATTCGGGTTCACCTGCAGCCGACTGGGCCGAGACAAGAGGGCTTGTCAGTCTGTCAGTCACTGAGTAATGACACAAGGCCTCGGTGACCTCCAACACTTGCTAACGAAGCACAAGTTGCCTGCTGTAGAGTGCAGTAGAGTAAAGTAAAAAGACTGGACTAGACTTGAAGTGAAAGGTATGAACTTGCGGTTCTTCAGTCATAAAAAATGTGTATACATGTGTAGCAGAGTAAAGGGTTAGCTTCCTGTAGCAGAGAAGTGTCAGGCAGTGAAAGTTTGGAGGTTTCTAATTTTGAATGCAGTAGTGCTAAGGAGCTGAACAGGCAGGCTCAATGAAAAATGCATGACAGGCACAGATAATTATTGTAATCCTATTTGAGAAAGAGATAGGGAGGCAGCAGAGGGAAATAAAAAAGATTATCATTATGCCTTACTCTGATCAATAAATTGTCTATAATTAAATAGTGGCTCCAGCTGAAATAGGACTACATACACTGCAACCCCTTCCACTGTGCCTGGCATTAAGCCCAAGAACTGAACCCACCCTATCTCCTCCCACGGGTCTGACGCCGGCATCCACAGACAGGCTCATCCTGCATGGAAAAATGATCAGCCATGGAGCTGAACGCTGCCGGCCTCATAAATAAGACAGAGGCAACGGTTGAGAGCGTGTCCTGACACGAGGTATCTGACTGTCCAGTTCCCTCGACCCAACCGCAAGGGCGTAAATCAGACATCTGCTGGTCCGGGGATGGCGAGCCTGTAGGGTAAAGGAAGGAGAACGGAGGTCCCGGGCGGTCCTCTTCTGCTCTTTAACTTCCATCTCCCTAGAGAAGGATTTCAGTGAACGTGCGTGTTCTTTGTCTGCCACCCAAAGTCACATCGCTTCAGGTACACTCATTTACCATAGGGCTTCTGGGTAAAACCACCGTCCTCTGCTATTGGCAATTGAGCAGCACCACAGGCAAAAGCTGGTGGTGAAGGAGAGGGCAGCCAGCGCTTATCTGCAGGGAACAGAAACTGACAAACATTTCAGTCAGGGCCTAGCCAGAGGAATTCTGGTTCCCTGTTCAGCACACACATGCAGATAAAGCACAAAATTCTACAGTTTCTAAAGACCTTCTGCACCCTCCTCCTTGCTTGGCTACCATCTTTCCACTGATTTATCTCCCCCTTGGCTATCATCAATAACCACACACTGAGAGTTTATATTGTTCCACTGCACTGAATTTAATCCAAATGACAGGTCCACTATAAGTTACACAACAGGATTTGACAGCTTGAAGGCTAGTACAGATATCTTTGGATTGAAGTTGTGAATAACTGATACTGCGAGCTTTTCCCAGACCTTTATTTATTGAAGGGTGGAAAAGGGAATGGATAGCTAAAAGTATTCACTGCAAACTTTAATTCTATTATATTCAATCATAACATATATTTTTAACATTAAGCATTCATGACTAAAGAGGCTATTAAAATAGTTAAGTAGATGTTATTTATGAGTAGTTTAACAATCAAAAAGTCTGCTTCAACAGGTCTGTTTAGTTGTGGTTTGATCAGATCTGATTGACATTGACCAGACAGCCTAACAGCTGTCAGCAGACCAGTAAGACGAGCTCAGAAAAACAGACAAGTTATGCATACTTTAGCAATAAAATAGTGAGTTTATGTGAAATCTGATCATTCATAGTAAGCCTAGTAATTACTTGTACCTATTAACAAACAGTGGATATATATTGGAGTCATGTTTTGGGCCTGATGAATTCGAGTTCAATACTGACTCTCCTTTTTACTTGTTTTATTTTCACCAGCTCCTGAGGGAAAGCTGTTTGGATTTATGCTCTGCTATGTTTACTAGCTGCTGCAGATGCTGACTTCTTCAGCTATCTGCCATTTTGGTGTTTGCAGGTAGTGATAAGTGCTTTTTAAAAACATGTTTTTAAATCAAAACAGCACCCTTCTGCTGATAAGAAATGATGCAAATGAGAACAGTAGGACGGAAACAAAATAATGCAAATTTGCAGGCTGTAACATCCTGAAAGACATGAAAACACATGGAGCTGAGTCCAACTGCAGATAGATGATAATTCTCTGTTGTCATTGTTATGGGTTAGGGTTAGGGTAACCCTAACCCATGTAATCTGTTGATAACATAAAAATGTTAATTATAGTTGCATCAACAATGATAGCAACATATATTATGCTTACTTGAAAGCTAATTAATATCTGGCATTCAAATCAAGCAATATGATACTACCCAAGCAGTGCAGCATTAATCAATACATGCTGTAGCAAAGACTGATTAAACAAACTAATAAATAGGTTGCAAAATTCCCATCTATCATTCATTAACTGGCCCATATTCAATTCTAATATAAGGCCATTATCTGCCTCATGTATTAATCTGACCTCTAGTTAACACGGCAGCAAAACAGACATGAAAAGGGAAAAGCCTTTACTGTAACTGAAGGGTCACAGGCCCAAATACCAACTGTAATGTTCATGAGTGGATCTCCTGCAAAAAATGTCAGCAAAAAAAAAAAAAAAAGAAGAAAAAAATGAAAAGTGAACACTGTACAACAGCTGCATTGTAATACATCTTATTTTACTGCTGAGCTTTTAGTCTTTGGCCATTAGCAAAGCATCTGGTATGGCGTGTCCTGATGATGGTCCAAACCTGAGAGCTCGGCAAGCATTAAATCAAGATATATTACAATGCAGCTTCTATGAGACATTAGCACATTACATTTGAGGTATTTAGCTTCTCCTGGTATGTATTGAATAACTTTAAATGATTAAATCAACAGTTGTGAAAGAGTCTCAGTCTTAGCACCAAATGCTATTGAGCCCCTTGAACATTTAGTTTGTATGGAGGATGTTTTTTTTTCTTTTTGTTTTGTTTCTTTGCACCTGCATCTCAGACAGATTAGCTCTACAGGCATCGCTGTTTCCTTGAGCTTTCCAACTTAAATCATTCATCATTCAGTAGATCGTGGTAGTTCATTGTGAATTTCAAGTTGACAGATTAAAAAGAGACAAACATGAGAGTCTTTGGCCCGCATTGCTTCAGTAGGCCAATGCTTGGTTGACCCTGAGGAAGTAAAAGCAACATGATTCCACAATTTACTGGCTCAGGGTTAACAAGGTCTACTTGTTAGGCAAACAGCCTGTCCCTGGGATGCAGTAAATAACAGTAAGTGCTACAGTGTGAGGCCACAGGGTTTGTGTAGGTACATTATGTTTGCATCTGGCCTGTAAGTATTTTTATGTGTCTGGGTGGTAGTGTATGTGTGGGCAAGCCAACTTAAGATTGATATGGAGGACAGATGAAAGTAGAGGAAGAGTTTATTTTTCTTTCTGTATTTCACTTGTAAACCTTGCATACAATCAGGTCAACTTACTGCCTCTTCTGAGCAAGTTTACATCAAATCTGTTTATGTCTATGCCATTTTTATGTTTGATTATATAGTATACAGTTTTGAAAGGGTACAAGAGGCATCTGGGGAATTTGAATGAGGGTAAGCTTAATAGATGGAAAAAAACAAGCCTGCCTTTGAAAGCAATTCATTAAGTATTTAGTGTCTGATGGATGTGTTTTTGCATTTTGATGAGAGAAAATTCATTTAATGAACTGAAAATTAAGGACAGTCGATACAGCCTCACTTCAAACACATTGGCATCACCATTGTAAAACTCATCTGGATCGAAATGTAATTCTAAGCCACATTTCTGATGGCCTGCTGAGCATCTGCTATTTTATGCTGCTGTTTGTGTGTATTTTTATGATAACTGCTGTGAAAATTGGAGATTCTGATTATCAGTAAATTCTTCTTGTCCTCATGTTGATGCAGCAATCAGAAACCACTTGGGAGGTGAGAAGGGGCTTTGTTGAACATAAGAGAAAAAAAAAATAGAGATGCAGAAAGACTTACTCCACACCAAAGCGTCCAGCTTATTATCTGATAGGAATCTACGTGGCCAGATTCGATTGCGGTGACCTCGCAATGTCACAAACTTAATCACAGCTTCTGCCCCCCCCCCCCCCCCCCCCTACACAGATTTACCCCCTCGTATCGTGGAATCAATTTGGCTGTCACTGAAACATGGCCCGTGCCTTGACAGGGTGCTCTTTGATGCAGGTATCTGGAATTCAGTTGTATTCCAGTGGAGAAATCACATCTGGAATGTGCATAAAGGAGGGATAAAGCAAGACAGAGACATGGGGGTCAATGTGTATGCCTGCCTATTAACTTTGTTTTGACTTTTTTATAGCCAAGCTAGTAGCATGGATTTATGGAATTGTTGGTCTGTTGGTTGCTCGGTATTAGATGCATTGCCATAAGATTCTGTACAGAGGTTCGTGGTCTCCATATGATGCATTTTAATGGTTTAGGTGATCCTTTGACATTTCATCTAGCACCACTAGCTGGTTAAAATGTCTGTTATCCAGTCATATAGCAGTAGATATCAACAAAATTGGCTACTAATATTCATGGCTCCCAAATCCTAATGGGTTTGTTGTTCCCCTGAGTTTTCCTCAAGAGCCACTATGTGGTTGAAATTCATGTTTTTGAGATGACACATCTTGACAGCTATTGCATGGATTGACAAGATATGTTGTAGATTAAAGATTAAAGATTGTAATCAATATTGTACAGACAAATACAGTATGTCCCTCTCAGGATGAATTGTAGAAACTTTGGTGATCTCTTGACTTTTCTACCATCATCTGGTCAACATTTTAATTTATCCAAAACTGGTGTATGACCAAATCCAATACCTACAGAACCAGACATTCCCATTAGCCTCAACAGTGCAATTTAGCTAATATTGTACCTGCTAAACATCAGCATATTAGCATTGTCATCATGAGCATGTTGCCATTCTGGTGTTAGCATTTACTTTAAGCAATTGTGTCTTAGTACAGCCTCACAGAGCCACTAGACCACTAATCCTTAGAATCATGATAAACAAATTAATTTAATTTAAAACAATATCTCAAGGTTTAAATTGATTGGATTATCTACAGCAGAGGCACTCAGCCCTTAGGCCGTGTATTGGTAACACACTTCAGAAGAGTTGTTACTGGGCTACAAGGAAACAATATGATTCAGCCAAAAAATCAATAAACTTAAACACAATTGTATGACTTGGCTAAAAATATAGACTTTATTTTGCCGTAATTACCTTGGACCTGCCACAGTCTGTGCTGCATTAAAACAACATACTTTAATTAGAAAAGGTCATCACAGCAGGTGACCAATCCATCACATCACATTTCAGCATTCAGCAAAACATAAAATGTGTGAAGTCACTGAGTTTTGCTTAGTTTGCATTTTTGTATTTTATTATTGTAACCACAAAGAAATACAGAGCAAGTTCTTGTTTCTGTTAAGTTTTGTTTTTATATTTGCCCACACTCTCACATGTGCCCCCCCCCCTCTTTTTCCACTCTTTTATATGCTGTCTCGCGGTAACAAGGAACATTGGCCCCAGTTTGGAGGATAAATATAGCAATCACGCCATCACACAACCACCTCCACATCTGATCTACAGTACATCTTTTATTCCCTGAACTCACACTGCCTCTTTCTCTCCATCAGTGTCTTACTAAGGGAAGGAGACTGTCAGATATCTTGCATTTAGTCATTTATTACCCTGTAATGAGACACAAAGGTCCATAAAATAGTGAGTTGCTGTCCATTCCAGTGACCTCCAGCTGACCTGTTTCTGGTTGCTACCAGTCAATTAACATTTTCATGAGTCACTGGTGTCAATGAACCCCCCTCTTCCCCCTTCACCCCATCACCCTGGCCCATCACTTGGCCCACTCATGCATGGGACAGTTGGGGTCGGCTGCCAGTCCAATAAATCTGACCAGAGAAGGAGGCTTGCTCACCCCTGTTTACTTTAAAGAGACCTTTCTGACTTTCAGTCTTTCTCTTTCTCCCTTCAACTGATTCATAGCCTCGGGCGTGAAGGTTGATAGCAGCCTGACTGAACAATGAGCACCTGTGTGTGAGTGTGTGTGCGTGCATGTGCCTAACCAAGCAGCAAGAACGACCTTGCCCCCCCCGCACCCGATGTCTCCAGTGACTGTTAGAGAATTCACTGACAGTCGTTGTACTGCCGGTGTATCGGTATTGTGATTTAGAGAGAAACCACACAGCTCCTTTCTATTTACAAGAAGATGCTCCATGAGTGTGTGCAGGCAGCAAAAACAGAGAAAAAGTACAGGTATAATTCCACAAAACCTCCCAGAAGATCCATCTCTCATTCAAACCAGCTCGAAGGATAATGAAATATTTCAGACACATTATAAATAAACAGATGTGTGCTGTTTTACTCACTTGCTCATTGGTGTCCTATCTCACTGTCTGCATAACTGAAGATTCTTTCCAGTTTACTGATGAGTTATGATGCTTACCTTTTTCTATGCTGTCTTATTTTATCAACCATTGTAAGCAGGATGCTTGAGAAATAGTTTTTTTTTCCCTTTCACCATCCCTTATGCAGACATCTCAGAGCAGAAGTTAGTTTTACCAAAAAAAAGCATCATAATGCTGACAGCTGCTCGTGAGAGAAGGGGGAATTATTGTCGGTGGCCAATTTGTCTTTGGTCATCCCTATTTTCATCATCCACTATATGGTAGCTGGAGACAGCCAGCCTTTAAAGGGGTTGTCATTTTGGGACCTTTTGGGAAATAGTAGTATAACTATAGTGAAAATAGCTTTCCTCTTTTTGTTGCAGTGATTTTTCATAATGGACTCAACAGAAATTATATCAGTTGCCAGTGATGATTTCTATAATAGTGCTTGAAGTGAATGATGTGGAACAAAACTTTAGAAGTCAAGAAAATGACAAAAAAACTAAACACAGGTTACAAAACTGTTTTAATAATACATTGGTATCTTTTATATTTAAAACAATTCAGCATTACTTTAAGTCCTTTATATAGGGCTGCTTTTGTGGATCAGATGTTAATTAAACAGATGGTTTTCACATCCTGTTGCGTGAGCTCAACCCAAGTCAAGCTTGATTTATATATGAATTTCTATATATATGTACATATATGATTTTTTTGATTTATACAATATAATATAATATTAAGATGCTGACCATGTAATTAAAAACTTAAATTACATCAGTGCCATTGGTTTCAGTTCAGTTGTTACATGCCATTCCTCATTTGTCTTCCCTTTTCAGCATTTTCATTTTCATTACATCAGTAGTCTGTTAATAAGTAAATTCTCCATTAATTTGTAGCTGAACATATCATAACATCAGCAGATTCTGTTCCTAAGTGTATTTATCTAGTTATTCATTTGTTTACTTACTTTAAAAAAACAACAACATTAACTTGTATTCATATGGATGGTTTTGGAATGTAGGGACAAACGTTTTCACATCTATAAGTATGAGGACAAACTGGCCTGGACTGTGTTGCTTTACGTTAATAACATAGTTTTTAAAATAGAGAACATTTCAGGGTCCTCAGAGACAAGCAGCAACATAAAACCATTAATCACAGTGATATGTCTTACATGTGTTTATACAATCCCTACTGCAAATTAATTTTCATATGTGTGAGCGTTAGTAACATTAGGGATGTTTTATGAAGTTGAAGTTCACCATGTTCATTCATCTCTCTCTGTCCTTCTCTCAGTCTTGTGTGTGCTGAAGAGTAGCTGACACCTCTAACTGTTACTGTCATCACCCTCTCTAATATCAGACCCTTCGCTGTGCTAAACAAGGCCACATTTCAGCACCGTATCGGGCCCCACGTCAAAGACTCGGACACCCAGCGCTTTCAACTCTGACACACCTGTGTGTCCCACAACATCACAGACCATTTCCCCTGGTCTCCGACAAACAAGGACAACCAACCCCCCCCCTCCACACACACACACACACACCCTCCGTAAGACAAATGATGACATTTATTTTTCCTTTGTAGGGGATTTTGTTGATGAAGGGTAGAGCTAGTCTTGTTGTGTTGAAACAATACTTTGTTTGCTTTCTCATTAATCTGAGTGTCCCATGGTGGCCTATATCCTGTTTCATATAGTGTTAGTAATAAAACTGAGAAACTTTGGGAATAAAACTTTTAACATTAAAAAGAAATGTTTGCACAAAATACATTTCTTTTTAAATCAGCTATAGCCTTTAAAACACATTAGGGATTCCATATCGGAACAATGTAGAATGCACACATTTGTTTCAAGCCATGATAGAGTTCCCACATTTTGAAATAACTCAACTTAATTAAAAACAATGAAACAACTTTTTATAAAGGTGATCTCTTTTTGATTTTTGTTGTCAGAAAAAGCAGAACAAATGATGCTTTTTCAATCCATAGCCTCAGTCTGTATAAGAAATAACTCCAATTTGCCACTCTATAAAGGTCACTACTCTGGTTAAGTGCTAGGATGCTGCGAATGTGTTGTCTGCCAGGTGAAACATCAACATGATGTTTCCACTTCAGACACAGTCTCTCTCTCTCTCTCTCTCTCTCTCTCTCTCTCTCTCTCTCCCTCTCTCCCTCTCTCCCTCTCTCTCCTCATCTGTGTGTCTAATGCATATTTTAACAGCTTTTATTCAGACCACTGAACCACTCTGGATTTATACGTGAAATAAGGTCAACCAGAATTACGGACATTAAACGATAAAAAAAAAAAGCATCATTTCCTTTATAGACTCGCACAGAGACACGCACACTCTCTCTTTCCTTGGCAGTCTTTGAAGCTTTTTGCTTGGGTTGAATGTTGCTTCAGAAAAGCCAGGGTGCGCAAGCCTCCCAGTCTCCACTTCAGCCCACATCATTCTCCATGCATCATTACCGCTGCAGAAACCTTGAGCCAATAAACAGCTCAGTGGCCCTGCTCTTATTTAAAGGCAAGAGGGGGAAATGGAAAAAATACACACGCTCTCACACGCATACACACGAAAAATAGTCAGCCTGCCAGTCTATTT
Source organism: Scomber japonicus (assembly GCF_027409825.1). Lineage (NCBI taxonomy): Eukaryota > Metazoa > Chordata > Actinopteri > Scombriformes > Scombridae > Scomber > Scomber japonicus. Next base: position 31,656,997 of record NC_070586.1, on the reverse strand, counting down.
GACACGCGTGTAGTATATGCTTAAAAAACGATAACACAGTTCAGCATTTTGCATCAAAAACACATGCGAGAAACACATGCACAAGCCCGCAAACCCACATTAACACACAAGCACACACACTTCTCATTTCCGATTCAGTTCCAAATGGACTGAATTTAGATCTGAGAGCTGTAATTAATAGTCGGAACATACACTCAACGCTATTAAAGTCACCCCTCAGGACTTTTTGCTGTAGAGGAATTTTCAAATAATTAAAACTTGTAATCAGATACATGCACAAGTGGCCAGTGTGTGTCTAAAGATAGATGTGCGTTCCTTGTTTTCCCTCATCCCAAGACAATACTTGGCCCTGCAGAGGAAAGGAAATGAAGAATAAATAAAAGAAGACATTGGCAGCGTCGGAATAATTATACGCCACTCTATCCAATCTACATAAATAAACGCTCACTAGGCGAGAGAGAAAGAGAACGCTTACAGTTATGGTTAAAATCATTTTTCAGGCCGCGGTCCACCACGATTTGAAGCGTGTTTATGGCTGTGAGCGTGTTTTACATTGTAGATGAAATATTTGGTTTAGTTTGGCCGGGCTATGGCCAGTGACTCACGGCCTGGGATTGATGCGGAGTGTGTATCCTAATGTGACAATAACCATTCATCTCTGACCCACAGCATAGCAACACGAGGAACCCCAACAACATTTCCTTAAAGCATTAATGGACAATCTATTTTAATATGCCTGAAAGACCCGGCCTGACCTGACATGTAATAATTGTTTCGAAAGATTGGGCGGACCTTGTGGGGCTTATGCAAGGGTGATTGGAAGTTTGAAAGAGGTTCTAGATGGATGTTGACCTTGCAGCACCCAGGTCTCAATATATGATCAAGTTCTTGGGATGCAAACATTATTCAGGTATGTTCCACAGGTGTGCGCCTCTATAGCAGGCAGACACGGATGAGCTGAAGTTAGGGTCTGCCTCAAAAGTGCATGCAACCACCAGAGTTCTAGATTTTTGTTATGTTAGCTTTCTTTTTTTTCCAACCTAACTTTATTTTCATCTGGAACTTCTCCGATTGCATGCACAGCCTCTTTCTCTTAAAATATGGGCCAATAAGCTGTTATGGCCTGTTTTATGAGCTTCTAGCTGTCCCTTTTTCTATCACAGACACTTCATTCGCCACAAGAAGAATCTGCAATTAATTTCTGGTCTCATATGGAGTTTGTTTGTTCTCTCTGTATTTTCACATATTTTTTCCACAGTCCAAAAACATGCAAATGAGGCGAATAAGAGTCTTAAGCGCCTGCGGGTGTGAGTGATTGTCTGTCTGTGTCAGCTCTGTGATAGACTGGCAATTTTTTAAAGTGTTAAACGCGCAAATAGGATGACACAGTATAATAGCACAACAACACCCAACTTCAAAGAGGAAATCCAAATGTTCTTTTTCTGAAGTGTTTGCACGCATTTCCAAAGACTGCACTGCACCTCGTGCATGAAAAATTAGCTTTTTGCAACTTTTCTAACAAAAGCTAACTCACAAATAAACATCCATGCTTAAATAAAACAAGGTTAACTCAAATTAAGATTGTGAGAGACAAACTTTAAAACTGATTCATTTCACATAAATATGCCTCCAAGTAAATCCTTAATATCCGTTACATCAGATTGCAGTAACACTAACAAAGCTAATTTCAGTCTAAGTGGAGCTGCTCTGCTGATTAAACCATAGAAATCCAGAAAGTGAAGTTACAAAGTTGGGGTTTTCATGTGGCATTATCCTTCCTGCTCACACCACATGTCCAGTTTATCTGATAGGAAGCTATGAGTCAGAGTCCTTGTTCACAGTTGCTATCTGCTTCCCTGATCGAGACACTTGTTGCCCTTAGCTGTTTACACCAATCCTGCTGCTCCAGCTCCAAGGCTGCACGGGGATGCTAAGCTCCCTTGGGCTTAGCATGGGCCTTGATCAGATAGCACACACACACACACACACACACACACACACACACACACACAAAGGCCAGCAGTAAAATAAACTAATATGTGTGCACACTGATATACACAATCAGGTCAAAATATGCACTCACACTTTGATGAGTGGTACAGACAGTGTGCTTAGAGAACAAATCTGCATACGCTCTCTCACACACACACACACACACACACACACACACACACACACACACACACACACACACACACACACACACACAGACACACACACACTCTCTCAGACACAAGCTAGCAGGGGTCCAGATCAGCACCAGCATGCATCGGTGGACTTGTAAAGCAGGGCTAGTTGGCTGGATGGTTCATTGGCCTCCGCGCTCCATCAGCCCCTCCATCAGTCTGTCCATCTGTCTGCTCGTCTGTCTGTCAGTGCTGAGATGAAATGCTCCGGTGTTCTGTCCTGAGCCCGGTTGACAGACTGAACAGGCTTCACATCACTGCGGAGCAACAATATGTAAGAGTGTGTACATGTAATGTACCTGTTCCACAACATAATTCAGAGCCACGCTAAGTATCTAATCATTTTTAATGTGTTTGCGTTGGAAACTGCGTATGCAAATTCAATGGAATAACACTATGATTCAGACATATGAGGATGGAGTACACTGCACCTACCAGTTGCAAATGCAGCATGAATATGAACTAACATGATGATTTACTTAAGTTTTTTTTTTTTAAATAGCTAAATCCCAACGAAAAAACACTGGTTTTGGTTTATAAACGCTATGTCACTGTCATCAATGGAATAAATGACGCTCCTCCATTTGTTCTTTTTGTTTCATCTCAAAAATATGCAGCAACAGCTCAGATACTCTTTCAACAAAAAAAGGGCTCGATTTGCATTTGACATTAATGCATACTGCTTAAGATAAAACAATTTCCACATTTTGATGTCTGTACATAGAGATAGTAAAATCTACAAATGAGAAAAAGAGCCATCAAGATAGTTTAGACTTTAATTAGTCACAAAATCTCTAAGTAGTTAATATTGATTTATAATTTAAGATGACAAAAGTCCTGGAGTTACCATCCCCGGCCAGAGGGTGGTGTAAGAGCCCCATGTGTCTCTCCCCTGACCTCCTATTCATCTGTGAGGGCATATCACTCCCCTACGTCTAAGGCTCATGTGGAACACCCTCAACCATGACTATATAAGTACTGTATGTATATCTGTGGTGATGGAGGCAGGTAGACTGGAGATGCCCCACTGGTGAACCTTAGCGTTTGATTGACACCAGCAGCCTGTCCCGCTGGTTTGGATTCCATGCGGCTGTTCCCTCAACTTAAAATTGCTGCCTTACTCATTACTGCAGCAAACAGACAGATATTTGTTAATGAATCCACATGCTCCAGTAACCCTAGCTTCCTCCGAGGCGCTGGGAGAGCACCCACTTCTTCTCAGAGGTCTCTTCTTAGACCGGGAGGTGGGGGTTAGATGATGTGGAGGGGGTCGGGGCAAAGGTCAAGGGCGGGGTCACAGGGTTTTAAGCTGCTAGGGTCCACCAAACAGAGGTTATCTAGGCCTAATGGACTGGTTAAAAGCAAAGACAAAACAATGCAGAGTGTCACTGTAGCATTCGGTTCCTCTCATTTACACAGCAGAGAGAGAGGAGGGATGACACACATGTTGCATATAGTGTTTGTATGCACATGAACTGTATGAAATTTTTTTAATCTCTACATTTCCTCACTTTAAAACGCATTGCTATGGCAGCAGATGTTTCCTGTCGTTCAAATAGAGCATGAAAGACAGCTGCAAGATTAGAAGATGTGTATTATTGTTGCTGTAATACAACAGTAATGAGTTTCATGATGAGATGTTTGTGTAGTCTGAAGAAAAGGAGAAGATGGATTAATTTCAACCACTGCAACACTGTAGAAGATTAAGCAAAGTGCTGATACTATCTCAAAGCATGCAACTGCACAGCTCATCACAAACAAACTGCATTGGTAGCAGTGGCTTATGTAAAGTGATCCTCAAAGACAAGTGCCTTTGATTCCAGCCTTTGAACTGAAGCGAGAATGGTGCCTAATAATAAGCCACGTAGTGATGTGATTACATCCATTTCAATCAGCAGGTGCCAGGTGAGTATTTGTGGTGGTTTGATGTAATGGGATTACACTACTGGAACTAAAGAAATCACAATCATTTGATGAATGTGACTCCAGTGAATGTGATGACCGCTAAATCTGGACCAAACACCTATTTGATCCTGACTGAAATGTCCCAACAGCTACTAAATCCACTGTGAAGAAATGTTGTACTCATGATGCTAAGATGCTAAATTAGATTGATAATGTGGTCACTTGGTAACTTTGATGATCCCATAATTTATAATCTAGATACAATTTTATTTGTCCAATACTTTGGTATATGAACAAAACCTTGCAAAAACCTTCTGCCTCAGCTAAACACAAACGATAATGTACATTGTACACATTGTACCTACTAAACATGTGTACATTAGCATTGTTATGGTGAACAAGTTAGCATGCTGATGTTACTTTTAGTCACTATACATAAGTACAGCCTCACAAATCAGCTTGCATCACTGTAGAATAGTCCTGTTAGACTTTTAAATGGGTACCAGTGCAGACTATAACAAGGAACGATTATGTAAATTCAGAATATTATTGCAATTCAACACAAGCTGTAATCTACTCACAATAATAAATCACATTATGTTAAAGCAACTTATTAAATAAAGATGCTGATGCATGGCTGTGTTACAGTTCTCTTCTAAGAGCCACCGCTGAACAGAAACAGAGTGGAGTTGCTTTTGAATCACCAGTCCAATAAAAGCTTTTTTAATTTTCTTCTCCATTTATCTCAAAAGCAATAAACAACAAACCTCCACAAACAGAAACCCAATAGAGGCATTCTTTATCTTTTCGTCTTTGAACTGTGATATTCAATGTTAAACACTGTCAACAAAACATCTGTGTTTGGAGGTGCGCAGGGGAATAGTTTATATTAAATTCTGTGTAAGTATAATGAAAGTAACCTTTCCAACACTGGTTGGCACACAGCTTGGGAGAAGTGTGCAGGAAGGGGCTTTGGTTCAGGATAAGGCCAATCATAAAAGGCTACATCGATGGTGTTGAAAGACATAGCAAACCTTTGTGCCACCGACAAGCTAGCTATCAAACAGTGTTTTTGGGGAGGATCAAAATATCCTGCAGTTTCCTTAAGCTTTTCCTGGCCCTAAATCTTGCACATGCTGACATTGTTTCCCAAACACATACTAGACTCAATGCTTTTAATCTTTTGATCATTAGACCAAATAAATTCATATTCACTGCGAGACCACAGGGTGAAAAATAATAGGAAACGACCCAGAGGCGACGGTGGGACACAGCTCACTGCATACAGATACAATGTGTATGTTTGTGTATTTGTGTTACTTTGTGCATTTTTATGCATGTTCAATGTGTTTGTCTGTTTGCGTGATCCAGTAAAAGATATCCCACAGAGCTTAAAAGGCACATCCATAACACAATACTTCCAAAATTACTACAGTGTTTGCATAAATCCAACAAAGAGACTTGGCAAAGAAAAACAAATATGGGCCAGCAGCAGAATATACTTCAGTACTATCACTGTGCAACGGCTCATAAACAATACGACTTCTCAGCTTAGTGAGCTATCATCCACACCAGCAAACCTGTAGTCTGAGGCTGATGAGAACAAATTTATGCTGCCTCACAAATAGGCTTGGAGGCACATTGAAAAAACAATCGATTAATAACCAAAATGAACACAATACAATACAATACAATACACGTGATGTAATTCCACACTATAATGGGATATAACAGGACAATGGATGCTTAAATGACCCTTGTACCTTATAGCACTAATAGCTATAAGCAGTTATCATAGTTCAAAATGTAGCTGTTTCCCATTATAACTACAACTGTAATGAGTTGCATGATGAGATGTTTGTGTAGTCTGAAGTCTCAGTGGACATTAGGGTAGAAGATAATCTGAACTAACATTCATGCCATAAAACATTCTATTCAAAATCCAAGTTGTTTATAATGAAAATAATATTCTAACCATGATAGCAAAACAAAGGAGAAATTATGTTTATCTGGGACATGATGAAAAAAACCCTTCAATTATTTTAATGTATTACACTGTAATTAATTCAGATTAAGATTTCTGACAGTAAATTAATCTACTATTCATCAATTAAGTCAAACTCCTGCATTTTTCTAATCAGAGAGAGATTGTGTTGATTAGCTGATTTCTTTTTAATTAAAAGCCAACATCAGACAAGTATATCAGTCTAGATGGATTTATCAGTTATTCTCCACCCTCGGCTCTCTGAGTCTCACTCTCTCGGCAGAGCTGATTTGTCTTGTTCATTAGCAGAGGTTGCTGTGGCCTGCATGAGAGAAGTTAGCCAGTTTGTCTTTGGTGCGGAGGGAAGGTGAGCTAAGGCTCTGAGGAGCGAGGCTCATCCATCCAGGTGGCTGCTGACAGGGCCAGATAAGCATCTCACCCTGGGCAAAAATAACACAGCGTCCCATTGAGACCTGATAATTACACAGGCCCACTGCCACACCGGGCCTGATGTATGGCCCCAGATAGCCATCTCACACCCGCTAAGCTGCTACACACACACACACACACACACACACACAAACCCACACACACTCCAACACTTGCACTTAACACGTGGATTGAATGAACGCACACACACTCACACACACACACATACCCAGTGAGATGGCATATCACTTCTTTTATAGCTGTGGAAAATGCATCTGCAGCTAACTTTAGCTGGAACAGGACAGAGAGGTACATTATGAGATTTCGTTTCACTGAAAGCATTAGCACAAGTGTTGAAAAATAAAGTTTTAAAGTGTTACATTGCGCTGTGAAGCTGCAGGTGTACAAGACTCTTTCAACACAGACTCTCTCAAGATAAGAAATATCACTGACACCTAGCATGACAGGGAGATGTTGGCGTGCTATCTTTTCTTGTCACCAAACATGCCACTTGCTAAAGATATACACTCAACAACCTACTCAGGTCCTTGGTCCAAAGACTACTCCTCCTCAGTCAAATATTAACAACGGCAAGCAGTAGTTATTAGCGTGGAGAAGGAGTGTTTTCTCCAAGCCCTTCTTTTTACTAAACCTTTCACTACTGCCTTGAGTTAGAAAAACTAACAGAAATTATTGGAAATTTTAATCTTTTGTTATGCTATTGAAAAACGCCACAAGGCATTTTTACTAGACTCTCTTTGAAGAACAGGCCAGTGAAAAATACAGTAGATTTCTATTGGCGGCTGTTGTAAACTGATAAAATGTGTAATTTTCAAAAAAAACAAACAAAAAAACAACAACAACAAAGAAAAACTTTAAACCTACTTTAAATCATTTGTTTTGGCCACTTGGGGCAGCAGAAGCTATACATGTATGCTACTTTAATTTTGACCTGGTGAACATGTTAACAGCTGCTCATTTACACATCGAGAACACACACACAGGGCAACATTAGTAATCATTTAGATTCATGTTTTTGGCCATCTGGTGAATATACATCCAACATTCATCGTCTAATTTTGTCAAAATGCTGCAGGTTCTTGGCCAGCTAGTTGCTACTAATGTCTGTCTGCCGTAGTGCTGGAAATTTCAGTAGTGAAAAGTGGGTTTATGAGAACTCCCTGCATATAAAAACAATGCTGATAAGACTTATGAGACTGTACCAAAACAGGGAAGTTCCAGGCCAGGAAACCAAAACAATGAGTTAAAAGCAGCTACAATAAGATGAGAGAGAACTACAGAGTGAGATGATAACTCTTAATGGGTTCGTCACTACGAGCTACAACTTTCAAATCCATGTAGTGATTTAATCCATTGCAAATATGAATATATTAATTGTAGCAACTTAAAGGTCAGAGTCAAACTAAATAAATCCTGGATTTATTTTGTATATTATTGTTGTTGTGTTCAGAGATCTACAGTACACACTGATCTTTGGATTTTGACTAAACATGGCTATCATTTCAACATCAGTAAGTCAGTGTAGCCTTTTGTACTGTGGAAATTTTGAATTACAAACAAAATGTTTTTATCATAAAAAATCTTGAAGACCTACTGTGAAATGAGGGCCATTATATTGTATAAGATTTCAGAGTACATCACAATACACATCCAAATTATACTGCTCTCAAGAAGTAATTAACTATGGTACAAGTGGTCTCTGGAAAGTTAATGTCAGCTGCTCTAGTTTGCTACATGATTGGCAGCCTTCACAGGATTACATTAATGCCAGTGTGACTCTTAGAAGGGTTTCCTCCCTTGCAGCACTTTACGTAATCCCCAGAGTGTGAAGTGCAAGGCCGGACTATTGTGTGAATTTGCAGGTGATCCATTCTTTTCTAAAGTTGCCATCCTTCATCTGATGAGCTGACGTGCTGACAGTGACAGCTAACGTGGATCATTGTGCTGTCCCATGGGACCAACAACATCTGATATGGCCACCTTGGGGCAAGTTCACAGAAAGGGGGAGAGTTCATGGCTTGTCTGCCATTGTGTGGTCGTCCCCTGGGTGCAAGAGCCTATGATTTATTGTAGGGTACTGTACTACTATCATGTAGCTGGTCACTTCCCGATGTTAGCTACAGTCAGAACAATGACTCAGAGATTGTAGTGATAGAACCCAATATGGGAAGAGGAGAGGCAAAATCAATACATTCCAGTAGCACTGACTTAACACCTATATGACGTCAGTTGGTATTTCATGCTAACAGGCATCATCTCTCTGTCAGTGTACCATACATTATTGTTACCTGTGTTATCTATTGGTACAACTCTATATTCTTTTTTTGCATTTGGTTAATATAAAAATACACCGACCTGGAGTGACTTTTTAATCATCGTCAGATAGCACTTCGATAATAATAGATACCCAATCCAATCCGACATTTGAAAAAAAGACAACAATCATTTCACTCATTTTTACCTAAATATACTGTTGATATGTTGATTCATCTCGCAACTTAAAGTAAATTGATACGGTATGTAAACTCTTACGACCTCCCTGTAAGCTGAGTTATGGCCAGGCAGTGTGTAGGACAGCCTTGTGCAGCCTGGGGTTAACAGCATTGCACACTGAGAGGACGTGTACAGCTGTAGAGCAGAGACCTTAGAGGCTCCCAGCCACAGAAACAGTCTTCATTAATCTCAGCCACCCTGACAGGACCATTGTAACCTCATAAATAGTCAAGACCTATATCTGATACAGCACAGTGAAGGGTGGGGAGATGGAACAGAGATGTACAATACCTGGGTTGTACGTAGGTGATATTAATCTATACAACTATGTAAGCACACACACACAGAAAGTAATATTCCACCAGTTCTCGTACACAACAAACTTCTTGCCACTTGCCACCTAGTGACTATCACAAAAGAGTAGAGGATTGGATTACTGTGGTTGAACCTGAACCTAGAGGTTTGGTTTCTAAGCACATGTTTTTTAGTATAAAACACATTGCTCTAGGAAATGGGAAACAATAGTTGGGGCTATCAATGGCATGTCCAGAAAAAAAATTACATCAATTGTGGATGAATACAATGACAAATTGCCACATGGGAAGCTAAATCACTTGAGATGAATTTGATTTAATCTCTCAGTTTTTTTAACCACCACATTTAAAAATGTGAGTCATGTTTTGGCTCACGGAAGCAAGACAAACTAACTACATATTTCTGTTCGTGAAATGTCACTCATCTTGATTAGATGTATACTTTGAAGCAGCCTGTACTGTAGCTCTATAGCTTGATGTAATTGGCACTTGTTGAATCACCACAGGTGTTAGAAAGGCAGACAGTGAAGGCAGCCAGTCAATATGTTCGCAATCTTGGCAATTTGTATTCCATATGTTGAACCTCTATGGGCTTTTAACACTTCTTCAATTCATCTTTAGCTTTGCTGTTATTTTTCTTTTACTGCTGTCACTCCATAGTCACAAGACCTTTATTTGACCCAACTTGACCAAACAAATCATGACCACATCAAATTGATTCCACCCATAAACATCTTGAAAAAGAGTCTACAGCCGGGTATGCCGATCTGTGAGACTTAATTAGTTGCTTTGAGCTAAACACTTACATTGGCTTCCTAACATATAATGACACTGTTAACATGCTGGTGTTTACACTCTATCTACCATGGTCAGCCTCTTATTTTAGTGCTTTAGTGTGTTAACAATTACTTATTAGCAATGGATACAAAGTAGAGATCATGCTGATGGGAATGCAGGAATGTTTTTACCAATGTATGAATTTGAACCAATCCACCCAACAGATGTCGAGACATTCATACATGTCCAAAAACTTCAACTTTACAGTGACTTCATAGATGAAAAGTCAGTGGATCAAGTCATTAGTCATTAGTCTTTACAAAATTTCATGGGAGTACATATGCTAACTGTTGAGATATTACAGTCTGGTGGACCGACCACCAGACGATGACAGCCATCCCTAGAGCCACAGTGTCAGCATGGCTAATATGAATTTCACACAGTAAATCAGACATAGACACATAGACTGATGATATATTGTAGACTGTATTAATTTCACTAATCTTTTGAATAGTTCTTAAAGACTTCAATGATCACTTCTTTGACATCTAAAATCATCCCATACTATCTTTGTCACAGTTTTTAAACCTTTCCTCGATGCTTTTTTGAATCATTCTTGGCTTCCTATTTCTTGAAGACAGCCACTGTTGCTACTGTTGCATTATCTCCCGCTGCCATCATCTTACAGTTTAACTGACTGTAACAGCTTTTCCTTTGCTAAAAGTCCCTCCCCTGCTGTGTCCTCTCCCTTTTCTCAGCATCTCGTTCCTGGCCGATACACCTCAGCACATGGCTGCCAGCAGGGGAGGACATCCACACCATTGACCCGTGAACCTGCCAAACCAGCCAACTCCCACTGCCAAAGAAACTGCACCCCCTGCCCCTACCTTAATGGCAACCAGGACCAGGATGTAGAAACATTGCATTCAGCTGTCAAGATGTACATGGATGTAGGTTAGCAGTGGTGTCAGGACAGAACAAGGTGTGAAACACTCCAATTAGGATAAAAGTTGTACTGTTCACACTGTAATCCAAACTTGTTCTTTCTCAAACCTGATCTACTCTACCGAGGGTTGATATAAAATGTTAATCGGGTTAGAATAACAGATGTTGGTCGTATAAAACAGTATATTTTTTATTCAGCGATCAGCTCCAATAAAATTGTTTCATTCCTTTTATTATTCTACAGGGGGTCAATAAAACCTGCCTCACCCTGCCTGAAGGAGCTACTACCCACCCAAAACCAAACATTTGTATGGCTTTCATTGGAGACTTTTAATTTCCTTTGGTTTAAATGCTGTTTTAGATACATTTCCAACTCAGTCAGGCATTAAAGCAAGACTGACTGATTTGAAACAAAAAATAACATATTCTTCCTCTTGCAAAGGTAGGTTGACTTCATAAGCAATAAAACACACCATCGCTCAGTTCAGTACACTCAGGGGTTTTTCTGCCTTACTTGGTCTGGTATGACCGGTACCTCATGATGGCTAATGTTAGCAAACAATAGGGTAATCATTGTCATTACAAAATCAGTTAATTTTGAATGTGATAAAACTGTACTTGCCTTGATTTTTTGGAAAATGCTTGACTTGTTAATTGATTTGAAGCTAGAAGAAAACATTACAAATGAAACATTTGGATCAGGTTAAGGCCCTTGCTCTGGACTTGTAGGGAGCATTTCTAGATACATTAACCTCAAGTTTTTGAACTTTGCCCATATTTGGCATAGATATTTAACATCACAACAGTATATAAATAAAAGAAAATCACTAAAAGCATAATACAACCCCTTTATATAAGCCCAGTTCATTTCCCCAAGCCTAACTTCTCCTACCCATAGTCCCAATACTAACTTTAATCGTCTGTTTCTTTTGTAGCTTCCCAGGAACCTCCATCCCTCTTTTGTCTTACTAAACTTTTATGGAAAGCAGATGAAGTTCACATAGTGTTTTTAATGGCAGAAGCCAGAGCCCCATGCAGAGAGGGGTCAGCTCTGGTTGGAGGACTGTGCTGCTTAGAGAGAGGCGGGGACAGAAAAAGCCTGACTGGGCCGTGACGGGTCTCTGGCCCTCAACAGCCCCCATCACTCACCCCACCCACCCCCACTCCCAGCCCAGGAGCAGCGTGTCAGAAGCTGTTGATGAACTTGTTTTCCAGACAGCCGTGCTACCTTGGCCTGTGGTTTAGTGTGAGGGAATGTACCCAGTGGGACCTGAAACCGAACCACCTGCTGCACTCGCCCACTCCACTCCCTGACTCCCAGCCTTCTCCGTTTACCAAACACCAGTTTCTAGGAACACTCAGCCAACGCTATTTGCCATTTGGCATGGTAGGGGTGTGTTTGATGGGGGGGTGGCAGTGGCGGTTGTATTTGTGTTTGTGTATTGTATGTGTGTGTTTGTGTGTGCATGTGCGACTGTCCATCTGTCCATCCAGAGCAGAGGTTATATGTGTATAAATGTGTGTGTGAGCATGTTACGAGGGTTGAAGAGACAAGCAGCTGAGGCCTAATGAGCTATAATGAGGTCTAATAGTGGAAAAGCCATCTAGAAGCCATGACCTTGGCATTATGACTGATGCCCACAACCATAACACATCTAAAAACAGCCTGGGAAACAAGCTAAAACACGCTGTCGTCTCACATGGTGGTAAGTCACAGTCCATATTTCACGGGAGGCGTTGAATTACCTCGGAGTTAGCAGTGATTACAGATTTGACGGTAAATCCGCAAATTGGACTTTGGTGGTCTGTTTTGATGAGAATACCATTTCGATTAGAGCATTTATGAGCCTAACAAAGATAGGTCAGCATGTTAATCATGTTAATGTTGACACAGGAGAAGGTGTCTTGCTCATAACATCCGTAATACCATTTGTTGAGTGTCTTTATCCAAAGCTCCTTATATTACAGTGACTACATATATACTCTATTTGACCGCAGTGGGAAATGAACCCTCAGTATAGCTACTGGCATATCAAACTACAGGACACTCTAATGGAGACATTTACAGTACATGCTGCCAGAGTACATGCTGTAAAACTAAGAGCATCTGAAGACTGCAGTTTGAATTGTGTCTTTATCATCATCTAAAATCTGCATGAGTGATAAATGGGCTGCATTTATATATAGCACCTTTTTAGTCTTCTGATCACTCAAAGCGTTTTACAATAAATGCCAACTGTCACCCACACACACACACATGCACACACTGATAGCAGAGGCTTTTATACAAGGTAAGGTGACAACCCAAGCTCCACTTATTAGCCTTTTTCCAAGCTTCCAACTGTATCTCACAGTCTTCATCAGCTGATTGAGTTTCTTCAGTTGTATGTGTTCACAAGCATGCTCCATAGTTGTTATGAATTGTACTTTAGGAGCTCAAGTCACTCATTTTGAATCAGAATTAAGCATTCAAGTTCATTTTTGAGTTTGAAACAGCAGTTTGACAAAATAACTCAATGTACTGTTACTGTTTTTTTCTGATGCTTTCAAATGTATACTCCCAACCCTATATCAATGAATTAGAACAAATTATTAGTTCTGTAACAGTGCAACAAACATTTTAAAAATCCTAATGAATACAGAAGAAAGCAGAATACACAAATTAAAAAATGTTTCCTACAGTCTCAGTATGAATATATGAATAATGTGAAGGCCAGACAAAAATGTCAATAATGGACAAATCCGCAAAGATTATACCTAGATTATGTTCAATCCCCTTAAAAAGTTTGTTATTTAGGATAGGCAGCTGAAACACTTGGTTAAGGATGAGGGGAGATCATGATTACACTTGTTTATTTTGAGTCTATGAAAGGAGGTGAACTCTGGTCTCCTGCCTCAGACAAGCTTTCAGGCATCTCTGACGTAGACATGCGTCAAACATCTACCACAACAACCTCTACCTATTACTTCATATGCAGATTTGTCCAATAGGGACTTTATTCCTGGAAGGTAGGGCTGTGTATCTCTATAGTGATACAGTTGAGAGCTCTGGAAAAAGCTAGTAAAAGGACCTTGAACTGGGATTGTTTTGTCTAACTGAATGACGAATGATACAAAGGCACGCAAAACACTGTCTATCATGCCAGAATAGAAATATTGTGTTCAAATATTAGCAATACAATAACTAGTTATTAACATAATAATATCATGAATGTGAGTTCTTGATAGTATGGGCTCTAAAGCTGTTTTGAATGTATTTTTCTCTCATAAATGCATTTCTCCTAAACTACAGCTCCCTTGGTGGATTGTATTCGATTCAATAACTGTAATAGTTTCCATGAAATTACTCTAAATGCCAGCTGTTATTATCGGTTAGTCTTGCATTTTGTGAGATTATGTGGCATTTTCTTACCATTATTTCTAATCTTTCTTCAAGCAGTTTGCATCTTACAGATTTCTCTCGGTCCAGTGGCATGTCAGACATGTGGCAAGAGGTGAGCTAAAAGGCCGCCCATATGGGCCGCAGCTTATTTTCCAAGTGCAAAACACACACATACACACATTCTGCCTTCTCCCCATTTTAATCTGCGCACTGCTGAAACTGACAAGGTGATGCCTTTTATGGGCCAGCTAACACAAACAGTTCACAGGCCATAAGTCCTTGTCTCAACGGTTTTTGTTTGACCGTAAATTACATACTAGAGCACCCAAGGGACCTTATTCATTTATATAGCATAGAATATAAAAGGAGACAGAACTACAGAGCTGTCTGTGTGAAAGGGTATCTGTATGTGGAAAGGTCAGATTCTACTTTAATATATATTACTGATGCAAGTTGTTCGTATATGGAATTTGTGTGTACATTGACGTAATGGTCCAATACTTCCCATGCTTATCATAGTGGATTTTATATATTTATTGTGTAACTGCACTGTTCTCTATATGAAGCCCCCATTGATTATCATGGAAGATATCATATGTACATATACTGAATTTCCCATGTAGCCTTTCCCTGTAGGTTTATCTTGTATGGGGTATTTTAAGGGACCTTTCCACCATGGGTCAGGTCAGTATGAATAAAACACCTAATACTATATAGTTTCACATTGTAATTGTAAATTTTAAAGACCATTGAAAACCCATGGTCTAGCCATATTCTCCATCTATCACTGCCATCCCATAAGTCACTAATCTGTGCGTGTGTGTCTCCATGCATGTGAGAGTGCATTTGTGTGTGTGGTGGCCGGCTGCCTAGTAAAGAGAAGCCCTGTCAGTGCAGACTGAACGCTGCTGGAAGAATAACAGAAGAGCTTCTGGTTTAGCTGCACGCTGGGACTTATTAAGACTGGGAAGGTGTGTAGTTCATTGCAGCAGACGCTTAACCGCCCACATCAAACTCTCTTGCACAAACATGGCCTGTGTATATGTGACTATACCTCCCTGCTGTTTCATAGCTCTGTCAGGGCCATTCAGCCCTCAGACATTCACTTTATTTCAATCAGTGGTGGACAGGTATGCTAAGCACAGGGAGCTCCCTCTGCTTCAGGCAGCCTCTTCCACTAAATAAAGTTTGACTGGCAGGTGGTTGTGTTCAGTCCTCGCCTCAGTGTTCAAACGGAGGAAGCTAGTTGTCGCATCGTCTTTTGCATCAAAGGTCTCTTTGCAACACATCAGTCAGTCAGATTAACAGGAGGAATGTAGCTTCAGGATAGAGGTATTTTCACTTCCTCCACCTGTAAAAATGCCTGCGGTAGTGGAGGGAGCCCAGAGGTAAGAGAAGTTAGACTGTCACTTGAAGGCTGCAAATTCAAATCCCTCACCAGGTCAGATCAGGTCAGCCGTCGCAGCACTTTTACCCTCAATCACCTCAGTGCTCTGCGGCAGAAATGGGCACTTATATCCTATATTCCATTTGTTTTATCCATACAGAAACAGGAATGTAAAAACAACATGTTGCGGTTTTACAGGGAGTTAAGTGCTGTATTTTTTTCTAGGTCAGGTGCATTGAGTTCATGGAGTCTCCATTGGTTGTCTAGCAACCTTACTGTGACGAAATATAAAGTGCTACATTATGATTTTTTGAGGTGCTGGTTGGTGAATATTTATTTAACAAAGCCAGGTTAGCTGTTTACCCCATTTATAGTCTTTATGCTATGCTAAGCTAAGCTAAAGGCCTGCTTCTTCTAGCTTCATATTTAGCATACTAACATTGTGCTATCCATCTTCTCTCTGCAGGAAGGTTTAATGTTGGTTAATTCTAAACAGCTAAAACTATGTGGTTAAACTTAGTTTAAGGCCATTGTCATAGTTAAAAGAAAGCAATGTTGACTGTTGAAGCAAGAGACAAAGTTTTAAATAAAACAAAAGTATTGATCTCGTGAGCACATGATAGGTTCCTTAGCTCACTGAACCACTAATTGCCTAGTATGGCATCGTTGGCCCAGGCCTGGTCACAGGTTTCTCAGAGTTTTTTACTACCAGGCCACATGATAGACCAGTCACTCTTACACACCATATAAAATGACTTACAGTCCCTCACTTTCTCAAAATACTACGTTAAGGGGAAATCTCAAAGGGCTCTTAAACATTTCTGCCTGCTTGTGTAAGACTGTGTGTTGGTCCCATAACAAAAGATGCCTTGGGTTTAATGTTTTGGAAAAAGGGGAGAAAAAATCTTTATGAAGCTGACCCTTGCTACCCTGAGATGAAGGCCACTAATAATTAATAATCCATTCCTGTCCCACAGTCCTTTTTCATCCTCTGGCAGTATCTACAGACTCCCCAGCTCTGGTCCTGGACCTGTTCTGGTCCTGTTGCAGACTCAGGATCTGGGGATGATAGGGGCCTCAGTGGTGCATGATTGGCCCCCACAGTGCTGCTGATTAATGGCCATGGGAACAGAAAGCGAAGGGGCGGGGCCTCATGGGGCCACCTTGTGGTCCAGTTGTACAGAGTACAGTCTCTCCAGGAGTACCTGTGGAGCTGATTACATTTAGCACTCAGCTGCTGTTCTGGGCCTGGTTTTAGGGACAGGACGTGATTGAGCTTCATATGACTGCATTCCTTCTCCTATGGATGCAGTGTGTTTGATCTCCAAGCTTTGATCTTAAAGAGATTCTTCTGTGTCGTCCTTCAGATGTACCAAAGAAAAACCAGAGATCCTTGAGATCCTTAGATGTGACTGTGAACCCTGAAATAACCTCCTAGCTCAGTGTATCACCATCAAGTTGACTGGAACCAGTGACTGGCAGTTCATAATAATGTCTTATTTTTCTTTCAGCCTGTCACACACTCTGAAGCTCACACTGTTTTGCAAATATGTGCATCAAATGAAAAGAGGTTTTTTCTTTTGCATTTCAGTTATTCAATATTTCTTTCTTTAAACAATCAGATGTGTCTTATCACTAGGAAATAGGTGCAACTCAAGACCATGGCAGGCTTTGATCAGTGTCAGATGTCAAGTTGTGTTTCACTTAACACTTATTTCTAAAGTTTCTTTCAAGAATGCAGTTTTATCTAGAGATGAGAGGAGGATTGTATCTGACAACCTGTCTGACAGTGCATAATTTTAATAGTGCTTAAAACATCAGTGTTTGACAGTAGAACTGTTAATGGAAGTTTGCAACAACAAAAAAAGAATTTGTTATTTTGTTTTCACATCATTGCCTTGTATGTTGCATGCTACAGTGTCCACACTGACACTGGGCCTACAAATGACAAATGTATATATAATAAGCTTTATAACTTTGACCGTCAACTGATGTACTTAGAGAGGAACATTTCACTGTGGTAATGAAGTAAGCGTGAAGCTCATATATTTATGTACCAGCAGGTTTCTGCCTTATGTTATTGGAGAAATTCTTTGGTGCTAAGTGATCGGTGCTTTCGCAGAGATCACAGTTAGTGTAATCTCTATGGGGACTCAAACGCAGGTAGGTGGCGCTGTTTTATTTGTCTGCTCAAGCTTTTTATTCATCTTCTTGACTACTATTGCTGCTGCTAAACACCATCACTTCTGGAATGGTCGTCCAAGCACTGGGTGGTCATAAGAGCAAAAGTTTTTATGATATGGCTGTGGGGCAATATTCCTACTATGACTAAATAAATCTGCACAACACTATGGAAAAACATGCCACACTGTGGCAGCCAGTGTGTTTCATGGTACACTTGTACAGTGGAAAAAGACATATCTGAGGAATCCAGGATCAGGCCATGGGAGGCTGGCACCCATCTGCTCCTCAGGCCACTCACAACAATACGCTCCAATAGGATGGCTGTAACAATATTAGTGGGAGCGATTTTAAAGGCCCAGATAGCCCCAAAATAATATGCTGCACAAAATAACACAAGACCTCTAACCCATATCCACACCAAACTCTGTGTCTGTACACCAAGAATTACAAACCAGAACCTGATGGAGAGGTTTTCAAAAGAGAACACATTTCTCTTTGTGTGAGATGCCAGCGAGATCAATAGAAATTTGGAATTTTACTAGATGAGACTTTGGCCATATTGTCCAAATGTTCTGTTATTTTAAAATGAGTCATTGGGGCATTGTTATGCAGCGCTCAACCTCAGTAGGCAAGGCTCAGAATGGTAGCATGTGAATTCATGAAGCAGCTTATGAGAAAAGTTAAAAGACTTTCAATCTAATTTAAGAAATGCATAGCCCACTCTGAAGTAATCACTGGAATTAAATGCAAAAAAAGAAAAAAAAAGGCAGAGACTGATGAAAGTCTTTAAATGAGTCTTTTGGAATGCAGCTCTCAAATTGCTTTCTTATTCTCTGATCCTGCATATGAGATAGGAGGTCCAGAGAGAAATGACATCTCTGCTCCACCTTCCCAATTACATTTCTGTCCTCACCTCTGCCATCCCTGTGTCAAGACTCTGCACTGATATTCTGACCATGAATCAGACCTTCAGTGCTTCTCCATAAATTACTTCCTTAGGTCAAGGGTCAATGTCCCATCACTCTAAGCCCTGGCTAATGACTTAGGTAGGTCAAGGTCCCAGAATGGTTACTTTCTTAATAGAAATGTAATGTGATACTAGATTTCCTGTTTCATGTGTATCTAAATATGTGAATACATATTATGTTATCATGCATTGTACTCAAAATGCTGCAGTTCCTAGATAGTATTATCGCATGACAGCATTCTTGTGCTTATTGTTGAAGATCTAAACTTGTCTACTTCTCCACAAAGAAAATGATCAATGCTGCATTTATTTTTGTATGATTTTCCAGAAGACTTTCAAGGGGATCAGTCTGTCTGATTGTCTGTTTCCTGCAGTGCTTAAAAATCTTTTCTCACAATTTCAGACCACGGGTTTTATTTTCCACAAGTGACTCAGCATCCGTTTTCTGTGGTGCGTACCTCTTCTGGGCAGCCCTCCCTCCATTCTCCTCACATGAATTACTTTTCATGTGAACTGCAGCCTGCTGGTTAGATTGCAGCTGTGTTTGTACGCAATCTGAAAGGCTGTCGATGACACATTTGTGTTAGGAAGTAGCTCTGGTCATTGAATGCTATTCAGAAACACAAAAGCAATGCAGAAGGCAATATTTACATCAACAGCAACATTAAAAGCTGTAACAATGTAGCCTCCGTGCTGCAGCATGTGTCAACAATGTGACACTACAACCAGACTACATCATAAGTTAATTTGCCCCCATAGAATCTGGTAGGGCCCAGCGCGGTGGGTAGAAAGAGCTACCGATTGTGTTTTGTTTTTGCCTCCAGCTTCACAAACAGTGGCACTAACAAAGTATCCTTTCTGTGCTGTTTCCTTCCACTCTGATTGGACTAATTGGGACCTGTTGACAGCGAATCCCATCCGTGCGGGAACAGGCCAATCACGTCTCGGCATCTGTCATCCCCGGCGCACAGGGCTTCCACTCCCCTTATAAAGGCCTTTGTCTCTGTGACCTCACTGACCTCTACCATTTTTTAATATGGAAAACCTGATTATGTCTCCCAAAAACAGGACATGAAACATTATGAGGGACAGAATTTGGTACAAAGGATTAGGTTGTACCCTTTGTGATAAAAAACAGCTTTATTACAGCTACGATGCACTGTAAAAAATGAAAAAGTTGAGAAAACTGCAAATTTTATGGAACCAACTTTGTTGAATTATTTTTTCTACATTGTTTCAGTTTTGATATGAGAGAATTTTAACTATGCAAAACACTAATAAGCTGAATTTGTTGATTTAGTTAGCCTGAGTTGAACAAACTTATTGGATTACATTGAGTCAATGAATAAATAAAGGAAGAGTTTGCTTAATAGAATTGATTATAAGAATTTACTGCATGGAGTCTGGTATAAATTAAACATGAAGTGATTTCCTGAAATTGGTTTCTCCTGAATTTAATGACAAAGAACTCAGTTAACCAGGACTCACACTTCTGTTGAAGAAAGAAATTTGCTTGGTTTGTTGCTACCACTTTACAGAATTGATTTTGTATTCATGCCAAAGAATATAAGTTGGAGGGAAAAAAGGCTGTGGAGAAAGATGGCCTGTCAGGAGGAAAATCAATAGCGAAAAATATCTCTGACTTATAAATGCATTTAAATGTATTAGGACGAGCCTGTGGTTCAACACATTTGATCTAGTGGAAAAGTTTCCTACAAAGCAGAGTCAAGGTTAGGAGAATGACACTGCAAAGGAAACAGACACATCCTTTCTATGTGAGTATTTTCTTTCTTTTGCTCTGAAAGTGTGTAAACTGACAACAGCACCTTTGCTCCAGCAGTTAGGCTGAGACAAATGACCAGAGACAAAGTTCGGCTAGAGCGCCTAAGGAAGCCGCACAACTCCATCCAGAGTCTCTGAAAGCAACTTGTCTGTCAGCACCATTATGAGCCTCTAATATCTTGGCCTGCACCTGTCTTTGGTGGTTCAGGAGTCTGTTGAGCAGTCCCTCTCCCGATGTACTCTGGAGCTGAGGAGAAGCCTGGGGATCCCCATTTAACGATGGATGATCGACAGAGCTGCAGCCAGAAGAAAAGGCAGCTGTGATCTGAGAAAGAGAGAAAGAGAGAGAGAAAGAAAGAAGTGTGTACCCATGTCCTCTTTGTGCTTTTGTGCTTTAACTACCTCCCCTCTTGTCTTCCACAGCCATGTCCACACAATAGAGTCTTAACAGGAGCTGTCAGCAGACAACACTAGTGTGACCACCGTGGGCACCGGGGTTAGCCGGGATCACATTAGCTCTGTGTTTGTATGGTACTAAAAGCCAGCTAGCTACAGTTAAAGCACGTTTTGTGGTGTTTTCTAAAGGAGCCCGCGGCAGCTTTCAGACTTCTGTTTACCGACACTGAACTCAAAAGAGGCAGAGGTCCTCACATCGCTGGAGAAATGGCGAGGCTTTAAAAATGCTTGAAAAAAACAAAACAGTTAGGTAAGGTGTCCAGTGGGCGGCCTACACTTTGCACCTGAGGTTTGATCAATATAGTCAAGTGATGACATGTCAATTTGCACTGAAAAGAGATGGCGAGGCCATGAATGGCTGCGCTGAGAGATGGCGGCAGGTGAATTGTTCTGACAGCGGATACAGTGTATCAACGTGCTGCCTTTAAGTGTGTGTTTATCTCCCAGCCAGCAGTGAGTCAGTATTTTCTTACATTTACCGCTCTATTTGACCAGTGCTTGTGAAAGCGATACTCTTTGCCACCCCTATTATGCTTTTGCTTTTGTGATAATGCAATGTTTATGAGTTATTGCACTATACACACAGCCATGAGCCAGCTGCAGCCATTATTTGATGTTTGATACATGTAATTAAGCCACAAAGGCGCTTAAGAGCTCTAAGCCACAGGTACAAAAGAGGTGGGGTGACATAATCAGATAAAGTTGAATTAGCTTATGATTTTAATTGTAACTAAACAATGATTGGGCAGGTGTCTTAGCATAAAAGGATTAGGAACACACACATACGCACATCAAGGAAAAAGTCCTCAGAAAGGGACCACCTCTGTTGCACTGTGTGGATCATTAGGCATGGGATTTCCACTCATTACTAAGCTCTTTATTCCTTTAAACAGCAACAAATTGTCAGTAATGAAGACAAATACAGACATTTGACATCTTCATGTAAAAAATTAAACTCTATAATTATTTACAAGGGTGTAGCTTATGTAATAGTTGACACAGTTAGGGGATACAGAGATAAGGTATCCATAGTTGATGTTTTGTAGCTCCCTGGCCATTAGATGGCAGTAATGCATAGCTGAGCCTTCTGATCTCCTGGAATGAGAGCAGCTCTCTTCGAAAGACAGAGAAAATGTTTGGCTGATCATTTGTGTGTTTGAGTTTGAGACAGTGAGTCAGCACAGCTCAGTTTAGGTCTACGTTATCCAGTCTGTGTCCAACACATATTAAAGTCAGGCTGTTTCAAATAAGGACACGGTCACTTGAAAAAAGCAAGTTTCACAATCTGTTTCAGTGCACGTAGTCAAAAACACATAAACACAGTACATCTGCTACATTTACATACATGCAAACCACCTAAACAAACATTTACAGTTGCTGACTCTTACTGAACTGAAACGTAATTAAAATAACTGTGAAACTAGGCAGATGCACTATTACATAACATCTTTCCCATCATACCTATCTATTATGACATATTTCCACTCTTGATCTTTACCTGTGATACCCAAATGGTAAGACTCAACCAAAGGAAACCTGAACACTGCTCGCTCTTTGTTGCAAGGTTTACTGTACGCGTAGGATCACATCTCAAATTCCAAAAGGATAAGCCACCAATAAACAAACAAGCACATCAACAGAAACACGTTTGACAGAGAGAATAACTCACTGTGGTAGCCGACTGCAGTGGCCTTATTGTGGTCTGCCTTTTATCTGTAAGACACCACAGAAACAGCATCAGAGGGCCCTTTGGTCTGTACACACAGTGGATCAAACCAGTCTTATCTCGCTGGTGTTTGTGTTACCTTCTCAGAGTTCCTTTCACAGCTTAGTCCACGTTATCACTGCAAAGCATTTAGCCACATACCCTTATTTATTTAGATTGAAGGTTACTTGCATATTTAGAAGATTTCACAGTTCGACAAACTGAGTATCTGTTCAGCACACGTGCACATGTTCATTTTCCCAGAGTCTTAATGTGGTTTTTGGTGTCTTGGAAATGATGATGGCCTATGTTGATCAATAGAAGTTGGTAATTGCAGCAGTAAATATTAAAAGTTTACAAAAAACACAAATAAACTGGGCAGTGAGTAGTCATACATATATTCAGCTGATTGGTTTGGGTTAGGAATGATCAGTTTAAATGCATCAGTGTTTCCAGTATTTAAGGATGCTTCACTGGAAATGTAGGAGTAGTATTGACTACAGTATTAAAGTCATAATCCTGAAGCTTTTCATGATGTTAAATCTGATCTAATTAATAGTTTCATATAAATAGTTGATGGAATGACTATGATTAATGTGTACGATGTCACTTGAAACTGTTCCCATCAGCTCTTTAAAGCATTTTAGCATCTTTCAGCTCATTGGTTTGGTTTTTGCAGCCCACAACCTCACTGTTTCCATTAGGGTCATCATTTCAAGACACAGCAGCCACTTACTTTCATCAAAAAAGCTGTGACAAATCCACAGTACACTGCTTGCCCAGCACCAAATGGTATATAATTGGCAAAAATGCAGTAAATGCAGGTTTAAACCATATTTTTAGACTATATTTCACATATAATGATGCATGCACTTACTGGACTTAAAGCAAAATACTTTAAGTCCTTTGATAATGCACATACAGCGACTCCAGTGTAATACTAAAAACAACAGCCAGTAGTAACTGAGCATTGCATACTGCCTTTATTGAAACCTGAGGCAATAAATCCCCTCAGCCCAGGATTAGTTTGCTTGTGCTGTGAGTTATACGGGTTCTACTTCATCTGCAGGTGTGTTTGTGGCCCTGGTCTATAATGTGTCACTTTAAACAGAACTCTGGGATCTGCTAAATTAAAATGCATTCACTGTTATAATCAGTAACCACATGTATGACAGCAGGACTAAAATCAACCAGGATTATAATTTATAACAATTTAACATGATACATTCAATTGAATTGATTAGTCAGTGAAACACATTTAAGAATATAGGTTACTATTATAAATAACATGATATGAAATGAGTGGGAAAATCAAAATGGATGCAACAGTGCAGACAGGTTAATTTACACGTTTTCCCTTGAAGCACCCTATAATTACGTAACTTACATAACTGTGATATTATTGTAGACTTGGCTCGGTATACACTGAATTAAAGTCATAAACATTCATGTCAGACTAAACTCTATTCCGCCAATAAAAACGTGGGTACATTAAATTTATATATAGGTCGGTTTTTATCCTCCACTACATGGTCTGATTATTACTCAGCCTCTCTACCTCAAGGGCAATCTGCTGCCTCAACCTGCTGTGCTCTTTATGACTCCTAACACAGCTTTTCCACTTTTATATTCAGCACATGGGAGTTGGGAGATGTGATTATCCAAACTCTAATAAATTACCATGAATGGATGTACTTTCTGTCAAGGACTTTGTGGGAATCAGCTCGAAGCCTTGATGCTCTCATTGACACATTTTACTTATAAATTATGCTTTTTTCTCAATAAAATGGATCTCAGATATATATGCAGTTATGCTTGCAGGTAGAAGACCAGTTTTGACATTTTAGTGTGTGTGTTCAAAAGCATGAAGTGAGTTACCAGGACTTACTTAGGTATGGATAATATTATCATTGGCCACATGAAAGCTCCTGCCTTTAGAGAAGGGTTCACAAGTTAAATGGGTCCTGCATAAAAGCAGAAAGTCTGAAGGGCTGTAACAGAATCCCTCTGTTCAGTTGTACTTTAGTATGTGCCTCATATACTTTACACAGGAGCTGAACACAGGTGTGTGTGTACGTGAGTGTGTGTGTGTCTGTGGGAGGTGGGGTATGATTTGGGATTATAGTATGTTTTAAATTCATATATCAGATATATTTATATCCATTACATTTTAATCTTAAAGTAAAAGAGACACCATTCAAATTCACCAAGATATAACATTTATTTCTGGACTTATTAAGATTGTTTTTGCGTCTTAAACAATAAATCACTAAAGAGTAGTTCTCTATTTTTGAAAAAATATTTCCTCAATTCTTTTTTTTTTTTACTTTCTTGCCAAGACTTAAGATAAATACCACAAGCATGTCTCTATGCCAAAGATGAAGATGGAACCAACAACTGCTTAGCTTATCATAACATTAAATTCCCCGTGAATGACCTCACATAACTTCTACTTCTTGTAAAACGGATGATCTTAAATGGTGACATCATCCTGTGCTAGTGGGCGTAAATTAAAATTAAAACCTTCATAAACCTTTAAACACCTAGCCCTTCAAATAAAATGCTGTTTCTCTCCAAAACTGACATCTTATTGGTTTACACTTACAAATGATCCTTCCCTGTACTATGTCCCTCAACAACCTGTTTCAATAGATAATACATAAATCAAGGAATAGGGATTTTAACCATAAAGACAGGAGGATAAAAACACCTCTAAAGCTCACTACTAAGTATATTATATCTTATTTATTTCATTTGTTCAAGATCCAACAGCAGTGGCATGCAACTTGTTTTTACACTTCATCATTTACATGTTAAACAGATATGTTAAACAGACACAGATACGAGAGTGATACTGATGTGTCATCTAACTCTCAGTATGGGTTAGGGTTAGGAATAAGCATATTTGTATGTGTAATACAAGCATATAACTACTAGTACTAAACTAGTATCTTTAAAGTATCAATAACATTATAAAGAGATAATCATTTTCAGAGGGAACATAAGCAGAGACCAGACAGATGAAGTGACAGACAGTATGACAGGCAGACAGACAGACAGATGGTCAGAGGGTGAGATGGGAGATGAGCAGCAGTGACTGACTGACATCCATCCAGCCCTTTGTGAGCCTCATGCCACAGTCATTCCCTCTCAGCCAGCCAGAAAAGCACTCTGTAGGCGACGAGCTGCCAAACACTGCAGTTTTGCTCCTCATGAACAGGGCTCTGAACCCAAACCCTTTGGCAAAGTGCAAGAGAGGTATTAGGGCCCATGTCAAAACAGCTTACAGCCAAACAGTGTGCTCTAAAAAGGCCTGGGCCGATTCATGGAGTCATTCAAAGTGACAGGACCCTGAGCCCTCTCTGCCCCTGACAGCCTTGTGCGCTGGAGTGAGGAAGGCTGGTGCTTGGCTAATGTTAGGGGAACATGGTGTGGGCCTTTGTTAGCGTTGGCAGCTGAGGCCTGTTTCTTAAAAAACAGAAGTTTTCCGTTAAGAGCAAAGCACAGCACACACAGCTGGCAGCAGTGACACACATGGCAGGTAGTGGCCATGCTTTAGTTGAGGTTTCATTTTGGTTAAGATGTTTACTTGGATACCCTGTGGTTGTTCCAGAGAAACCAGTTACCCACCAAATCCCCATGTGAGGAAGAGTGGGTGAATTCTTGAAGGGTAAATTAGCAATCATGGTGGTCATGTGTGTAGGCTTGCTGTTTGTCACTGTGTTGTTTTGTTGACATTAAATTGTACTCAAACCTATTTGACACAGAACAGACACAAGCTGGCAGGGCAAGATGTTTCCATGCCAGTGTAACCCATCTAACATCAGACTAAACCTAAATCAGCCAGATCAGCCAGATCAGACTACACAATATCTACAACATATTGTCTTTAACTATGGTCACCATGTCAGATTAGCGCCATGTATTCTTGCCTTTTCTTGAACTGGCAACACTATATCAATATACACTATCAAGACACTGTCAATCATGGCTATATAAGCAATGTGTGATGTTGGCAGTCTTGTGTAGAGGGGAAAATTATTGGGTTTGGGGAATTGTTTTGGGAATTGTATACTCTGGTAAATGAAGATCATGATCATCAGGTGGTTTTACAGTCACTATAAATGAAAAGCTCTCTGGCACAAATATGTAAACATCGACACAGACAGTCAAAGCTGTCCGGAGGTATTTAGTGACAGAGGGGAGGGAAGCAGCTCATCTCCGCCTCCACCACAGGCTGATTCAGACAGGAAGCTCTGCCACCCTAACCCATTTTGATAAGGTTTTCCTGTCTGAATCAGCCTGTTGAAGAGGCGGAGGCGGAGATGAGCTGCTGCTCTCCCTGCTGAATGCTGAATGTCGCTGAATGACTCCGGACAGCTTTGACTGTCAGTGTAGGTGTGTTTACGTATGTGTGCCAGAGAGCACTTGGCCATCCTCCGTCAGGATACGTCAAGGAACAAGCTGTAGGAGATGTCAAACTAGGCACAAAAGTACAAAACATTCTGACATGCTAGACTTGTCGTTTAACTGTCATGGAACTTCCTGGATGCTTGTGTCACACTATACACCTGTTCTACATTCTCTATGTACATAATTTGGGCAAGATGCTGGAAACTTGTTGGCAATGACAAAATTGTGTCAAAATCTGATTGAATTTGTGTAGTCTGATCCTGGCAATAATCACATTTCTCATGATCAGAGCATGTGCTTAATCCTATTAACCAAGTTATGACATGTACATATCCTGATTGAACTTCAAGTTGCTGGGTTAGAAATTAAATCTGTAGTTATTTATAGTTACTGCTGGCAGCTCTCTGCCGTTGGGTTTTTTTTTACAGATGCTGCATCTGCAGTAATGTGTTACTGGATTACACAGAGCAATTTCACAGTAATCTAGTTATTAAAAAGCAATTAAAGATAACATTACATATTGTGCAAGAGTTCCTATTGTAAAAGGAAATTAGTTTACTTAATACATTTTAACAATTTTAACACTGTAGGCATAGTTTCCTACATTTGATTTGATTATGTTATATTAATAAAGATTTTTAATGATTATAACAACATGATAATAATATACATTTTTGCAGTTTCCCAAATCAAAAGTTATAAGTGTTCAGGTGTTAAAGTGGATTAACCTGCTGATAACATTCTTAAACAATAAATCAGTCATCTGCAATAGACTACATTTAGAAAGTCTAACGTATCTCAAGGAAGCAAGCAAAAATAGTAAGAAATATGATTTTTTTCCTAGTCTAAATTCTTCCCGTATCAATACTTTCCTAATCTGTTCATCAGTTTCTTTCCATTTGTCAGGATGTTGTTACTTTGACCCTTGACCTGTTTGGCTGCTTGTAATGCTGCTCAACAAGGTGTCGAAGCTTATTCTACTCTTGCAGTCTACAAGTCCACTGAATGAATGAAACAGGACACAAAGGCACCTGACAAGTAAGTTTCAGTGTGACATTACTGGTATGTGCAGCAGAAAGGATCAAATTTCACTCTCTGCTGAGCTAAAGACAGATTGTCCTGGCAAGCTAAATAAACAGTAGATTAATCTGTCTTCTCACTGAGTCAGTCATGGAAGAAATCGAGGCCTTTGACAGCTAGTCTTTCAAGATCGAGCACTGATAACGAGGACTTGAGAAGGGAGCTCTGAAATATGAAGCTTCTGTCAGACAGATAAGAACAAATGATGAGATTCAAGGTGTTACCCATAACATTACATAGCAAATAAAAAGATGACTTAGGAACTGTAAGCAGTAATTTTGTTTTTATTATCCAATAGATTAAGTTTCATTCAATTCGGAAATTCTCAATTTCACGTCAACAATGAAAGATTTTAAATCAGCCCTTCACTGATATTGTTTTCATGCCAGTCCATGTGTCTGCATTTAAAGTAAGGAAATGTTGGTTGAGATAATAACTATATGAGGCTTCTGACACTTCCATAGAGTAAGAGCTGCAGCAGGTTTCACAGGAGCAGCACACGGCCGCCCAGGCGAGCAGCAGGCTTGTCTTATCAGACAAGGCCTCATGCTGTCAGCACAGCGAGTGTTGAGTCTGCTCCATAACTCTGACATCGTCCAGACACCCATAAACTCCAAGAGGCAAGGAACTGCTTGTTGTCTCCAGACCTCATTTTAGTCACGACAGTCTCCTGTAATATCTTGCTGCCTGAGTGCACTCTGCAACTGAATGTCATCATTTATTTTGTCACCGTTGTACTTAATTATATCCTACAGTGTATGCCATAGTCATGTACAGTATGAGTACATTTGAAGAGGAATTGTGAATTCTTCTATATTTTATTTCTGCCACAACACTCTTTCATATGTATTTTGAGATCCTGTCAGTATGCAGTATGGCAGCCAGTTAAGAAGAGAAAAGAAAAATAAATGTTAACTTTTCACATTAAAAAAAAGGATTCAAACTTTCCTGAAATTGTGCAGAAATTAACTGATATGAATCTGCGAGTTCACAGGAAGGTTCTTGAACAAGACTGAGTGGGAAAATGTGTTTTATTTTATTGGTATACAAATCAATTAATAAAAGTTGATCAATTCGTTGGTAGTTTAACCTACATACAAAAATGTGACCTTTTTCCATAAAAAAAGACACAATTCAATATATATGAATATAAAGTTTCCAGTTGTCAACAAATAATGAATGAACATTCAATATATACAGTCAATATATTGTCATTTACAACCCTGTGTTCCTGTTATTTAAGTAGACTTATTTTGACTGCTTTTATGACTTATTATCAGCAAGTGATGAAAGTAGTTTGCATGTGCACACAATCACCTGCTTTTCACCCTGAACCACATTCACCACACACATGAGTAAAAATACAACACACACACACGCACACAAGACACACATACACACACACACACACACACACACACACACACAGCACAAACCTCATTCGTGTAATTATTTAGCAGCAACATACCAACATGCAGCAGAGATTCTGTGTTCTACAAGACACTGTCATTTGGAGGCTAAGCGGAAGCAAAAAGCACATGTTACAAGCTAAATTCCACTGCTTGGGTTGAGTGAAAATACCAAGCAGACTCACTGCACCGTACAGTACAACATGTGTGTTTCCCATCTGGTATGCATGCTCACTGTAATCAGCATAGTAGTGTACACTGTGATTCGAGAGCTCAACCTCTTATTTGGACAGCTATCTGAGGAAGTGGTTTTCAGCTGAACATCCGAGGGCTCCTCTGCCTGCTCCCTGTCTGAAGTGCTGCTACCTGGTTTAAACCAGATGGCCTTGAGCTACAGCAGCAGCAGCAGGTGTTTGAATGCGAGCACTGTACAGTATCTCATATTCACTGTGGTCCAGGGTAAATATTGGACATATGCAGAATTGTTACTTATTTCACAATATTTGTACATACCTCATTTATTTTTCCAAGTGAAATTTTTACAAACAAGACTCTGAGTTGCTGAAATGGTCCAGATGAGTCTTCCTGATGAACTGTGAGCTATAATCTGGCAACACAAAAGTTGTTTTTGTGTGAAATGTATTGATTTTTTCTTTTATACATAGTTTTTGCTTTTTTTGTTAGTTTTCTTTGAATTTTAATACAGTTTTTATTATCAGCACTTTTTTAATATTCTGTACTATTTTGAGCCATTGCTAAGAAATTTAGTTTGGATGTGCATTGTATAATCTGAGTGTTTCAACAGCAGTCTAAAATAATGGTTGTTTCTCTTTATTTTAGGATATATGCAGCATTGATAGAACCACGATTGGGTATGTCATTTGTCAGCTGATCATTTTGTAAATTAGGTCAATAGATTTTTCTCTTCAAAAGTTGTTATCAACTCCTCAGTCTACTCATGTCATTTATAGTTTTATTAAAAGGTGTCAGTTTGCTCTGAGTCAGCTCTGAAATCTGCCTCATCTGTATTGTTAATGTTATTTTGTATTGATTCAGTCTAAGTTGAAACACTATATACTGCCAGCATTAGCATCAGGTCTAGTAAACCCACACAGGCTGATCTCAGCTGGTGGATGATGCTCTCAGTGATGCGAGGTTGGAGGGGATGAACTGTCAAAATCATGATGAGGGTTAACTCAGGCCTTGTTTTCTGTCTGCCTGTCTGTCAGCGGCTTTGACAAATTGACTGGAATCAACTGACTGACATATGCAGCTCTGCAGGCCACAAGCACCCTCTCACTCACTCTCACACACACACACACACACACATACACACACTCACACACACACACATAGGAGGAGGAAAGAATGAAAAAGAGCACTGAAATATAGAAAGAACAGTGCCACTCTTTAAGCAACTTTGAGCCTTAAGCCTCTCACCCAGTCAACCACTCGACAGACATGTGATAAGACGATGTAATGAGCTCATCTTTAGTTTACATGCTGGGTAAATGACTTGGATGGACCCCAAAACTAACAAGAGACCCCTAAACCTGAGCCTAGTCTGAGGGCCCCATCTCGATACGCCAGGGTCAGACCCCCTAGAGACCCTACAGTCTGTAGCGGCCAGTGTCATTGTTCTCTGGCTCTGACAAATCAGGACAGGTGGAGACGTTCTTCTGTCTTTGTCCCCCCCCCCCCCCCCCCCCCCCCCCCCCCCCCACGACACCGTCTCGACACCGGATCTGGGAAGTCGCGTCATGCACCGCTATTCTTCATAACTCAATACTACTGTTGCTTGAAGCCCTGTTGCCCGGCAACCAAATGTTTTGCGCTTTTATTTTGGCCTTTTTCTGTCTGCCCCCCGCCCTTCCACACACACACACACACACACACACACTCAAACACATTCAAGTATCCCAGGAATTGCATCAGTGAAACGCATTCAAGATCTCCCATGGATCATCACAAGACCCATAATTCCTTCCATTGTCTCGTTTTTTTCTTTTCTTTTTCCCCCCACTCCGTCTGCACAGGAGATTATCATAGCCTCCGTTTCACTTTCTCTTCATCTTTCTATCCTTTTCTTCTTTATTCATCGTGCTGTTTTTTTACTCCATATGTGCCTCTCTCTCGTGCCTCTCTCTCTCTCTTTCAGTCTACACTTGAAGCCATTGATCAAGGCGTGAGCTGAAGCATCCCTACTTGTAGATTGACAGGCCTGCGGCTAACCAATGGGAGGGATGGATCTGAGCTGCTGGGTAATGAATACAAGAAATTTGTGCGATAAAAGAGCAATTCTTCAATCTGCATCTCGGTGAGTGTGAGATGAGTTGAGAAAAGAAGAAAAGACACGATGATGAGATGAGCTTGCAGAAAAAAAAGCCTCTCTGGCCTATAAATAGTCAGTGCCTCTCAGCTTCAAACAGAGCAGGCCTGTGTTAATGATAAAGACAAATATCTGGGGTAGACCAAGGAATTATTGATTCTATCCATCACGCCTCAAGAGAGGCCTCGATGGGAGGGTGTGTTGATAGCTCGCTCGCCTTGTGCGGCACAATCAAAAGAGCCGGGAACTTGAAATTCAATTCCAAAGAGCAAACCACAAGCTGTCTTCCACTCGTGACAACAGCTCCTGTTTACTCAGTGGCAAACACAGGTGGAGAGATCTGAGGAGAACACAGCTCCTTTTTTCTTTTCTTTCTCTCCTTTGAATGGACTGAACACATGACAAATGCTACACTCTGATGCTCGCACACACGCACACAAGCAGAGCCACCGTAGCTGGAGATACTCACAGCCGTGCATTGTTGAGGTAATTTATTGGACTGTGGAGAGATCTGAAAGGAATGAAGACGTGAAGGCGATACATCTTTCAGTGACGCGCGCTTTTCACAAGGAAAAATAACTAGAAAATAAAATGGATGGAAGAGAATAGAAAGGAGAAAAAGGATAAAGGAGAGAAAGATGTGTGTGAGCGTCTGTCAGTGTGAGTATTATATATGTAATGTTTTTAAAAACAGGTTTTCTCCACATTTGTATGCAAAACAAATCTCTCTATGTGCTCTACAAATAAAGAACGACCTAGTTAGTTTATGTGGATCATCCTTAAAAACCGCACACCATTTACACAAGAGGATGTGTGTGTGTGTGTTTAACTCATTAACTGATGGCACGAGACAATTATTTGACTTGTTTCCACTGCGGGTCGGCTTGTGCCTGCTCAGCGCTTCAGATGTCGAAGAAAAGGGGGTCTGTGCCTGAACCGAGGGGTATCAGGATGGGAGCGATGGAAGGATGTTGTTGTGGAGGGAGGATGAGGTCAGAGGGAAACGGATCCATCCATTAGGGGGTATAATGAGAGGGAGCAGCTGCCTGCCGCTGGGTCAGACAGCACACAGATGTGAGGGTGCCTCAAGGCCCAACAGAGCCGAGGGGGAACGCTGGAGTCCCTGTGCCATGACCTCATTCTTATAGCCGGGGCTCCCATTAAAGCTCCCAGCCACACCAGGCTTTTCACTGGCTGAAGACAGAGACCGTCCATGCCCCAAACTCACCTGAGAAAACCCCCGTACAAACACTCCGGGTGGGTCTACTCCTTCTGTTGTTTGGGTAAAATCTGGCCGACCTGGTGGGGTGCAGCATGCCAAAGACTGATCTCAGCATCTCCTGCTCTGCCCGGGCGCTAGCTGCTGAATCAAATATTCTCATGGGTGGTTTAATTTTTTTTTAAAGCTTCGGTGGGGTTTAATGGGGTGTAGAGAACATTAAATTCTCTGTATATATTTTTCTTTCAAGTAAAAAAAAAAAAAAGGTCAACAGAAGTGCCAGTTGGTGCCATAGTGCTGGTTTCACCTTTGGACATTATGTCCTAAAAGTTTGCTTTAAGTCTTAAATTAGACAAAAGTATTTTAAGCTTCATCTGCTGCAATTTTATTATTGCAGAGCTTTACCAACTGTTGCTACATGCTTCACTTTGCTTATGCTGAGCCTATAGATTTTGGATGCATTATTACTGCAAGTACTGTGAGACTTTATGCTTGCAAGAACAAGCAAATGCATTCTTTTACATTGCATTTCTTTTTCTGTTTTCATCCCTTTTGCATGCATTAAGTGAAATGATTAAGTCTCTATAGAAGGCAGGTTTGTGCTGGTAGATTTGGAGCCAGATGCTGGAACAGGAATTACAACAGGATGAGTCCTTTTCTCTCTCACGATGACATCAATGTTCCTTTGGCAGAAACACTCTGAGATGCACTCTGCGGTTAAAAATGATGAAGCAGAGAGACAGAGAGAGAGAGAGCAAGTGTGAGAAAGTGATGTCTATGAAAGGGGAAGGTGGGAAAAATTGCAGAAAATTTATGCCGTGCAGCTAAACAATGTTCCAGCCCAAATAACTACGTTTAAAAATGTAACATTAGGTAGAGATTCCAATGGCACCAAATATGTCATGCTGAATTCTGGGTAAATGTGTATAATGATGCACAACACATTTAATATTTCCATTTAAACCAATTACATGGACTTCTCCAGTGTAGCTATCATACAGTTTCAATGAGAAGCTGGAACAAACAAGCAGGATAAGAGGATTTTCACAACCTTAATGCTATTGAAGGTAAGGATATTAATAATGGATTAAGTAGCCATATGCAACAAGCGTGCATAACACCGGATGATGTATCTGTCATACACACACACACACACACACACACACACACACACACACACACACACAGACATAAAAGATTCATAGATGATGACAGATATGCATGCACACACACGTACGCTTCTGCAGGACATATGATTTATGCTCTTCAGATACCTCACTGGTACTAGCGCTGTACACTTAGGTGACGACACTCTTTCACACACACGCACACACACACACACACACACACACACACACACACACACACACACACACACACACACACACACACACATATACTGAAGAAGGAGCAGTGATTCTCCGAGGTGTTGACACATTCAGCCATGTCAGATGACTGTGCGGCTGACAGTCGGTGGTGAGTTGAGTGTTGTTGCCTCTGTTGTTACAGGCTCCTGCAGTCTCTCCCTCTCTCCCTCAGACGATGACATCCAGCTTAGTCACTCAAGTGCCCCTGCTTTGTAATGCATGTTCCCTTGTAGCAGCAGCACTCTCCAAACAACACTAGAAGCTTTTCGTAGGGAAGCGGGACACGGTTGTAGGTGCTTTATCTCACTGACGTGGTTGGATGGAGGTACTGAGGAGGAGGTAGACATAAAAACCCTCTCTTCATAGTGTGTGTGCATGTGTGCCTTTTAATCTGGCAATCAGGTTCATTCTGATACATATTGCATACATAGTGACATGCAACATTGTTTGGCTATTCTTATTTTATATACAGGGTATATATATTTATATGTAACATTATTGTACATATCATACACATTGTCATTCATTTAGCCTTTACCAAAATCAGTTTTATTACATTTATTATGGTTGATGTTGTTGGTTGCATATGGTCCTAATATTTTATTTATACTTTGTTGGGTTAGGGTTAGGGAGTATAAAGGTTTCCATTAATTTAATTTATTTAAGTTACATATCAAAACCGCTCATTCCAAGATAATTTCTACCCATTACAAACATAGATAAGCATGAAGTATAAAGGTCTCCATGGAGGTTAGAACTCTATAGAGAGACTTTTACAATATGTTTGGGTTTGGCAGCTTGGCAGTCACAGCCAGCCATGGATGTGAAAGTATGAACTATGGGCTTTTATGTCAAGAAAACTCAGGTATGTTGTTGCTCCAAGGGTTCCATATATAGTTGCGTGGCAACATTACAATTCAGAGCGACACAAGCAAGAAACACAAGCTGGGCTAAAAGAAACCCAGAGAGCACTAGTTGGGTCATTGAATACCTCTCTGTTTACCCTGAGTCTAGTGTGGGATTGACGCTTCGATCCCCTCCTCCTCCTGGGAGTTTTTCCACCATGACATGTGCGATGGGGAAACTTAAGCCTCAGCAGATCTCCCAAACAGGAATTTTCACTTCTTCTCTTTATAATCCCACTGTCTTAAAATCACTGTGTGCGTGTGTGTGTTTGTGTGTGTGTGAGTGCGTGTGTGTGTGTTTGTGACAGGTCTAAATCTTCTTTAAACAGCAAATCAGTAAAGCCTACTGCTTGGTTTAAGCGCTCAACAAAGAAGCGCAGCCAGCTAGCCAATCAGCATGGGGCTGAGCAATGATTGGACATGCTGTTTTATGAACTTTAAGGTGAATCACACAAAGACTACTGGATATTGTTCTTGGCCTACCCATATGAAATGCTAATGCAGAGAAAACATGGCAGCAATGCCACGTTTTAAATGTGCAGACTTTATCACTGGCGTCATTCATCTGAAATCACTGAAAAGGACTATATCAACAAAGTGGGTATGCAAAAATAAACTCTTGCAAAAAAAGTCAATTTTCCCATTTTCACAAGCGTCAAAGACCAAAGAATCTCAAAGATCTTCTTTAATCAAGTTTCAAACAGATAGCATTGTTTTCCCACATCTTTTTAATCTATCTCAAAAATCATAACCTTTCAAACCCTTCTTTAAACAACCAGCTGTGGTACCTTCTTTTTGTACTGTACAGGTCACTCAGGTTGGTATACACTTCATCTTCGCCATACAGGTTTATTTGAAGAGTGCAAGTAGTAACATTGCACTGTAATCAAAATCAAAGGAGTGACATGTGCTGCAGATGTCCATTCATCTCGGGGTCAGAGACCTTGAAAAGACAACTGTGATTTGGCAGTGGTGCGAGCAAATCCATCCTTCAAATCTGCCCAGACTGGCAAGAGCTTATACTCCAGCTCAAGTATAAAAGCACACATCATAAACACTCGCAAAGACCGCAGAGGACGCCAGAAGCGGTGGTTAGCTCAGCTTTCCCTCCAGAAAAACATTATTGGCCATGGAAGAGAGCAGTTCAGTAATGTTTTTAAGCAATTGCAGCAGGTTGAATCAAGCTGTTACTGTCGTTGTATTTATTTCCTTTAAGGTTGCCACTGAAGGCGCACTACACTTCACGGTGAAAGATAGCCGGCAGATCAGGCTGAGATGGCAGAGAGGAAATGAGGTGGAAAAACAGGCTGCTTACTTCATACTACACACACATTTGTACTGGCAAGCCATCACTGCCTTCTCCCACCAACATAGACCTCTATACCTCTGAATTAGCAAAACACTTATTACAGTATTCGTTATTTTTTTAGCAATATGCCATTTAAATCAAATCACTACATTGGAATTTAAAATACAAGTCACCCACCTGTTGCAGGAACTGGAAATTACACAGCAGGTTGGGAAAACAGGTAATTGGTTGTTTCACAGGGGAGGTTGTTGACAGACCCACTGCGCTTAATGCCATGTAATTTAAAGCCACTGGAAACCTAAATCTACAATAGCCTTCTAACTATATAATTTAGGGTCTTATGTACAAAATAAGCATCTAAATGTATTAGAAATTAGTTTCAGTTCAAATTAGGTTTTTGTCAACTTTCCAAATGTTGGGTTTGAACTGATATTGGTTATGCTGGGATATTTATCACAAAAATGAGCGCTAAATTCCACAAATCAATTATAAATGAGTTTCCGTGTCATGTGTAGCCAACTTTAGTAGCTCTAGTAGCTATTATTAGTGGCAACTCTTAGCTCTCTCCTCCTTTTAGAGACTTTCTTGCGAGTTGCACAGTCGTTTACACACTTCTCAGATTACTTTAGCTTAGCAGTTAGCGATGGCTTATCTCTTTCTCCCTCTCTTGCTCGGGAATGTCTTATGTTTAGCTATTCCCCTGCCTCCTTTAGTGATAATGGTAGTGCTAATGTAGTGTATGTGCTGTGATGGAGGCGAGGCTTTGTGAGTTAGGAGTGTGGCTCCGTGCCATTGAAACTCATTTGTTAGCTGCTGCAGTTAGCCGGCCCTGTGTAGCCAGTGCAGGAGCTGTTATTTTAAACTAGGTTTTCTCACAGTTATGAATGTTTACTTTCACTCAGGTTTTTTTAGATGCTTGATGAAATGATCAACTTTGTATATATATATATGTATTTTTACTATTTCAAGCCACATTTCCAGAGGCTTTGAAGTGCAACATGTAGTTTTGGGGTTGTTGTTTTTGTTTGTTTGTTTGTTTTAACTTTTTATTTGTATCATGCATTTCATGTATTCAATTCAATTCTTAATTTATGTACAATTAATAAATAAAAGAAAGGGAACAATAATAGCAAAAATAATGAAATAAATAAGTAAATAAATATACAACTACTACAGAAAACACAAGCAGTAAGCTAGAGAGAGAGAGAGAGAGAGAGACAGGGGGAGAGAGAGAGAGAGAGAGAGAGAGAGAGAGAGAGAGAGAGAGAGAGAGAGAGAGAGAGAGAGAGAGAGAGAGAAGGGACCCCTCTATTTCCTTCTGAACATCCTCCCAGAATTGGGTTGGTTGTTTTTTTAAACATTATCATAGTGATTAGCTACTGTTATATCCATAAATAAATGAGACCATGGTTTCTTATCTCATGCTAATGGAAATATTTGCTTCATGTGCTCTTCAATCTCATTTCAAAATCAGTGCAGTTGATATATCCAACAAGTGTTTGACTTAAACAGTATAATGCTTTTAAATTTGGGATCAAATGAAATGAAAACAAATGTAATAAAATAAAACTCTACTGTGTAAATGTAATGTCTGTTCACAGTTTGGGTGTTGAGAAGGATTTGTTCCCCCAGGCTTTACTTAGTAATGTAGTATTATGAAGTAGTATTTTGGCATGATAATATTTCCACTTCTGGCTCTTTACGTAAGGTGCTGTGCAGGTGGATCCTCTCATCTCCATCCTTCATTACCTGACAGTGTCATTTTTTGGCATCTAACTTTGTATCACATCATTCCCTCTTTATTTCTGTCAAGGTACAATACTACGCTGACATGGCGTTAAGAAAAGCAATCATATTTTCTCTTTATTTGTGTGTGTCCTCTAATAACACTACTGACACCTTCTGTGTTTGTCTGATTATTTCTGACACCAGGATATGCTCTGTGGTATGGAGTAATTTATTTTACCCTTGGTTGACATTTCACTGAATGAAACCTGCCCACAAATTGAGCAGAACGGTTAGCCTTAATTCTTTTATCATTATCATTGTGTTTTCATTTTGGTTGTGTCACCTCTAAATGTCATCTTTAAATATCTAATGTCACTTCTACTTTTCAGATTATTATCATTTGCAAAGTTCAAGTTTATACAATACAAAAACAATGTGTGGGTGTCACACTAATGATAATCTCACAAATGTTCACCCACTCATTAACAGGTGGCATTTATCAAGTTGAAAAAAGACAAACATGTTTTTTTCATTTTGCCCCTAAAACTACAGTACCCATGAGCCTTGGTGGCTGCAGACAGGCCCACACACATCTTCACATTTAAAAACACACAGATGACACATAACAGCACAAACTCTTTCACCCAGACCTTGTTGTGCTAGTAAAAGTCCCTCCTGTGCTGTTCAATGAACCAATTAATATGTTGAGAAAGGATTAAGAAGCTTTTAGCTCAGAAACAACATCTCCAACAGTGGTGGAATGCCAACCTGCCATTACTAGGAGATTACCTGTAATCTCTTATTACTTGAAACAGGGTGGAGAGGCTTTCATGCCAGGAATCTTAAAAAATCAAATTGTGCTGTCAGCTGGGCTTAGGACTTAGGTTGTACACATACTCATATTTGTAGAGAAACATGCCTGCATTTGTACCTGGCCTACTTTGTATGACTGTGCTTGAAACAACCACACAGACACGGTTTTTAGCTCAGACTTTAGTGTCAACAGAACTCAAAATGAACTCCTGTTGTCTTTGGGGATAATAGCAGTCTCTCGCTGAGGGATCAGTGCCTAAAGACCTTATGATCATCAAAGTGTTAAACTGTATTTATGCAAACATGGCAAGCTGCATGGAGAAGTGTACAGCGCAAATCCATGTGCATTTATCAGCAGGAGAAAACCGCCAACAGAGGCAGGGAACATGTAAAGACAGAGCAGCAGTGAACATGGAAATATTGGTGTGTGAATACATTGTCTCTCTCTCTCTCTCTCTCTCTCTCTCTCTCTCTCTCTCTCTCTCTCTCTCTCTCTCTCTCTCTCTCTCTCTCTCTCTCTCTCTGTCTCTCTCTCTCTCTCGCCTGGATAATTGCTGTTTTGTCTTGACTGCATGTACTGTTATTTATTTGCACAGGAACTGAGACA
Source organism: Scomber japonicus (assembly GCF_027409825.1). Classification (NCBI taxonomy): domain Eukaryota; kingdom Metazoa; phylum Chordata; class Actinopteri; order Scombriformes; family Scombridae; genus Scomber; species Scomber japonicus. Next base: position 31,616,901 of record NC_070586.1, on the reverse strand, counting down.
GTTTCCCTTGGGGCAAGAGATGTTTTTCGGGCTAGGAGTGTTCTTGGTCTTTTACAAAAAAAAAAAAAAAAAAGCTACAAGAGAAACAGGTATTATTTCTAGCCCACATAAAAAAGCAGAAATTCCTTTTTAAAAACCCCAATTAATAGGTTTAAATTATTGTAATTGCACCGCTGCAAAGTCTTAAAGTCTCAGTGAAATATAAGTAGAGTGTCTTTAGCTTCTGTACTGTGACATATTTCCAAGTGACAGGGAATAATAATAAATCAAATCCTTCTGATTTGATTGGACCACTTAAAAGGTGGGCAGGGCTTACAGATTTAAGCATGATGCAGAGCTGCAGGGAGAAACTGAGCTGCAGACGACTGATGGCTTCACACACACCTCACACCTGTTGTTAGATCAGGAGGAGGACGAGGGAGAGATAAATAAAATTACACCTCAGCCACATTATTTTGGAAATGACAACAATATCCAATCTCCTCTATCTCTCTCTTTATATTCCTCTGTAAGCTACTACGACCCACAGACAGTGAAGTGCAGCTTTATATGACTTGTATATGATTTATATGCAGCTTGCTACTCACCCAAAGTCACATTTGATTAGATGAACTTATGTAAACGCCCCTGAGTGCCGAATGAGTCATCAAACATTGGAAACCATAGACGCCGCATTGACTGCTTGATATGTTAACGTCGCTGCCATATTGTACCCGGCAAGACTGGCCTGTAAACAAATAGAAGTAAATGGGGAGCTGTGGTTTTTCTGGATAAAAAAGCCCTATAACATTTACATTTCCCAACCAATTTCAATGAGTTGTTTATATATTTAAGGGTTTATGATCTACATGGAGTAGAGAATAGTTTGGGGAAAAAGAAGTTTTTAAAGATTTTGGGTAAAAATACTCTGATATAATTTTTTTGACATATAGGTTTGGTCTATAACCAGAGATAATTGAACAATTAACATAGAGACATAGAATTAAAACTTGGAAATCATATTTTTCATTTCAACGAGTCATGAAAGTAGACATTTATAGCTGCTGCATGGTCAATATTTACATATGCAGCTAAACAATGGCTACTTTTCAGCGTGACGCCTGGTATTTTGAATGCAAACATAAAGCGGCGCCTGCAAACATCAGCCACTGCAGTAGCATGATCCTCAAGCACTTCATGTGGTTGGAAAGGTCACATCTAACTTTTACTCTGCTTGATCCCCATTAAATTAGAGGATTGAGAAACTGAAGGAGGGACTGAGAGAAGAGAAATAAAGGAATAAGGGTAAAATGAGAAGGCAGAGAGACGAGATGAGTGAGAGCAGAGAAATAAAAAAAAAGAAGAGGAATAACTGTTGGAAACAGGTCGGTCATAAATAATAGTACATATGCAAGCATGTTCAATAGATGTTGATATGACAGCCTAAACCAACAATGAAAACCTGTGCAGCAACAAAAGCAAAGGTGAGATGATACATGTGATCTTTTATAGCTTGTTGCGAAAGCTGATATCATTCTGACAGCATACGAAGTCAGTTTCCAAACCTGTTTCTAGAGCTACATACACCATGATGGGTGCTTGCTGAGAAATGAACCACATTAACCAGCATGTATCAGTGCAATCCCTTGTTTCACCTTTGTCTCTGCAGTCCAGATGTCAGTTTTAGCCCCTCCAGAGTGAGTGGACCATTGGGTTGTGTCTGTAAGGCCGGCGCAGGGTTGCACAGGGAAACAGGTGTCTCTGACATGCAGGGCAGGAATTTATGACAGGAATATCCCCAGACGAATGGCAGGCAGGAGTGAGGATGAACAGGACCGCAGATGAAAGGCCATTGTGGATCGACTCATTTTTTAAAGTCCTCTCATCACATCTTTGACGATACTTCAGGGTCTGTGAATGAAACATACCACTGTCACACAATGTATGTTGGTAGAGTGTGTATGCAAGTTCAAGTGTATTTCCACACAGATTTTGGAAATGTTTTGCATGAGTCTGTGCATGCATGTGTGCATATGGAATGGCTTTTGGTAGATTGTGCATGAGTGTTTATGAGGACATCAAGCAGGAAATCCCCAGGTTATTCTTAGTCATTACTGAGCCCCTAAAAGTGCTGTGTGGCTGATGAGAATATGTGGATGTATCATATTGCATTGTACAGTATCATATCACTTGATATCTATCCAATTTTTAATGTGACTGTGTTAATTATGTTAGGTCTCTCATGTAAAAGAGACAATGTATCTCTACAAAATGTAAAGTTAAATAGAAAATACAAAATAAGCTTAAATAGAATAAGACATACAACATGAGAATAATGGTTATAGTGCAGTGTGAGATACACATAAGAAGTCCCAAATTGAATGCCTCAAAAGGCAAAGACAACCAGGAAAGTATTAAGCTTTGATTTGAAAGAACTGAGAGTTGCAGCAAACCCCTCATTTTCTGGGAGTATGTGGAGCATAAAAACTAAATGTAAAAAAGACTAAATGAGTGTCATCTGAAATCATTTTTCATAAACTGACAGCCCAAGTTTTTCTTACTAAAGGCTTGTTTTTAAAGCATCTGTTATCACTTATAAACTCTTATAAAGGATGTATTATAAAAAAAGTGGTTTGATGACATCATATCATACATATCAACTTGATACATTGGTGCAAAGATAGAGACCGCAGGAGACAACTAATAGCTTTTATTTTACATCAGTACTAATGTTGGAAGACGAACAAATTACTGTCAGATTTATCACCGTGCATTAAAATGACGTAGTTTGTAGCTCTGTAGCTTCATGTTGTGTAAAGCCACTACTCCTGTCAAGACTATTGCATCCATAAGTGAGACACAACACCAGAAGAACAGCACTATTCTCATTTTTGTCCCACTAAGCTATAAAGTAATTTCCAAATCTATGCTTATGAGTAGTGTTGGACAGAATATGATTACGTAACACATAACAGTTGTTGGTTTCTCTGAGTTCAGAATAGATGATTTTGCTTGGAACATGGATTAGAGATGTGGAGAGGTGGCTATCTCCAGGTAAAAGTGGAGAAATGTAACTCCTAGTAATTCCAAAAGTGTCCTATTTACATGTGTTGTCTACATTCACCTGGGTTTGTTCAGAGTATGTGAATCCTGTAAGTCAGCATCCCTGTGAGGAAAAGAATACTTATGAGCTGTGTGCCGTGACCTGTACTGACAATAGTCAGGAAATACCACCAAACCATAAGCTGGTTGCTTGTTAACCACAATGAGCCTTATGCAAGAACATTTTCATATTATTATCCTAAATCTTTCCTATGGGTGTTCCAAGTCAGAGCCACCAAAACTCTCTTAACTTGATTCTCATAAATCGCTTCTTTCAGCCTGATGGATGCCACCTGTGTTTGTAAGATTTTACCATTTGGGATAATCAATGCCCACGAACATTTACATATAGGGTGATCTATTCCAGAAGTTTCCTTCACAAAAGCCAAAGCATAAAAGGAAGAATTTACACTGCACAGCTTCAAGTTCTGCTGTCAGAAATCAAAGCGCTCCATGACTAATGTGGAATACAGTCACAGAGATATTAGCTGAGTGGGGGGAGGGGGGAGGGGGGGGGGCATTAAAGCCTATAGGTGATGTTACACTGTCAGGTGACACAGAAGATGATACTGGACAGAGATCTGCAGTAAAACCCTGAGGCAACTGTCAAAGTGAGATTTTCCTATTGAACATCTATTGAAATGTTGCTGTTCTGAAATGTGCTAATAAAGTCATAAAATCTGAAAAAAGGGAAAAACTCAGAACACGAGGATGATAACAGCATGGTGAACTGAATAATAATTTTGAATGAAGTTTGTATCATTATATATTTCATTTAAATTAAGTTTGTAAGTATTGTTCAAGAAATCAAATGAATGCCTCAAATTCTCTTTAATCACTCGTACTTGCCATTTAAGAACAAATCTATTTGTATGATATAACATGTGTGTGTTTGTGAGAGTGTGTGTGTGTGTGTGTGTGTGTGTGTGTGTGTGTAGGCCTTCGAGTTCTCTTAAAAGGCACATTTGACGAGTAATGAGTAATGTCACTAATTACTTTTGCTGTTGATTAATTAGTAATGCAATTGCAATGAGTAATACGTAATGTGTGACTAATTACATTTTCCGAGTAAATGACTGAACACTGCATGTGACCTACAATACAAAATGCAGTGTCGGTCATTAAGAGTCTGCCAATCTTCCTAGCAGTGGCCTAGTTTGCTTAGAGTACTAATGTCTCCAAATGAATGTGTTAATGATTTGTTGATGTTCAAATGCTACGTGTAGCACCTTCACCCTCAAGTACACCCACTGAGAAATACATTGAGAAACTTGATCTATACGTATGTTTAAATGTATGTTCAACTTTGTAGAGCACCAGCACCAGCATTTATAGCACTTATAATTACAAAACTATACATAAATCACATAAGGTTAGAATTGGGTAATATTCATTAATAGTGAACCTCTGAGGTTTGTTTTGGTTTCCTGCATGATTTATCATAATAACAGCTGCTTCGCTTAATGGTTTCAATTGAATAATCAGTTATATCATTTTGCCACGCCTCTGTTGACACTCTAGTCTCAGAGGAATCATTTTTTACTTAGATGATTTATGTCGATGAACAGACAAATTGGTACCTCCTGTGAGGAGCTTCCCCGAATTTGTAAGGCTTATTTAAAGAGGCTACGCTTTATTTCGCAATTAATCTGATTCGGATTAATATATCTCCCTGGCCGTTCGTTTCCAGCGGGGGAGAGAGTGAGAGAAAAGGGAGAGGCTGACTGTTCCTCTGTAAATATGAGTCGTGGGTCTTATTTTTCACGATGATGAGGAAGTTGGTGTCTGTAGTCTGAGCGAGACCACCTGGGCTAGAAGTTTGCAACCAGAGAATAGGTTTCCAACCCCGCGCACAACTAGTGTTTCAAATGTCATAACTCTTGCATGCACTGTGCCAAGATATCAAAGCAGCAATAACTCATGCAAAATATGAGGTGAGATCTTCCTCATGGCTTCCAGCTAGTTGGCCTTTCCTGATAATAAACACTGTGTGTGTGTGTGCGTGTGTGTGTGTGTGAGAGAGAAAGAGGAAACAGTTTGTAATTGTTGCACTTTGTTTTCATGAAGTCCCAATGTCCTCAGAATTAAATATGGAAATTCAAGTTATTCTCATGATTCACTGCTTCATAGAGGTGAAATGGATTGGGGATTTAGTTTAGCGTCGTCCTTTTTATCTCACAAAATACTAATATAATGTCCTAACTGTTTATTTAAGTACATTTTGACATTATGATATGCATACAATGATGGAACCTGGGTTTAGAATTAAGATTAAAATAATTAGATACAAGGGAGCATTAGATATATATTGTCACATAGAGTAAGCTATAGCACTTTCAAGTTCAGACAAGTTTTTGGCAGTGGTGGTCATGTTAAATAAATAAAATATAAGTAAAAGGGCCTTACATTTATCCCATGTATTTAATCCCAGTGAATGATCTGATCAGGCCTGCTAAAATGTATTTTAAACTCACTGCCTGGGTAATCTCAAGTTGTGAAAGAAGCCAATGTGTTTTATGACTGCAATTCATTTCAATAACACCTAAGTCTGTGTTATAAAAAAAACAACAACTACTCTTTTTTTTCCTCAGGCATGTGGCGAGTATGATAGTTCATCAGCCAGACAAGTGAAAACACAGAGAAGTGTGTGTTTCTTCACAATGCCTGAAGCTTTAAGTCTGACCTTCTCCCCTCTCCATCTCCATCTCCCTCTCACCTTCTCCTTCTCTCTCCCTCAGCCCCGGGGCCACCAATGGGTCGGCCTGCAGGAGAGGTGAGAGTGGGGTGGGCCTCCCCCCTGGCATCACCCATACCTATACGCTTGAAAAAAGAAACAGAAAACTCAAAAAGGATGATGGCTAGCCTAGACGTTGTTGAGACAGTGCTCTGGCGAGGAGAAATGAGGTAAATATCAATGGCGGTGGTCTCACATAGCCCATTAGTCAATGTCTCCAACTGGCAGTCTGAGCATCAGCGCTAGGGCAGCCCCAGGGTTTGCACCACCACCACAACTGTCCTCCTGGAGAATTGTACCCAGGCAAAAATAAAGCAACCCGAGCCGGGCATAAATCATTAGGAACATTTGTTACCTCGGGTAATTGTGCTTCATTCATCTTCAGGCCTTTTTTCCATTTGTCAACTCCCAGAGGCTGCTGGGTGTCAGCTGTACAAGTCTACCCTGTAGGTTAGGCTGGCTGTGCTTAACCAGAGTTGCAGCACAGGAGGCCATGTGGGAAACAGTGATACGCAGTAGAGTTACACTGATACTACACACTTGGCCCCAATTCAGGTTTAACTGAAAATGTAACATTAAATCAGAATTAGCCTATATAAAAAATCACAATACAAATGCAAAATATGAACGAAGGAGGAACAGGAAAACAGAGTAAGGGTAATGATGAATGGAAAAACTATTGGTTAAAATCTTAATTTCTTTTTTGTTTTGATTCTTTGTATTTTTTTTTTGTACTTTTTTTTTACTCTACTTTACTTGGTCTGGTTTATGTGCTGCTGTAAAACCAGATTTACTTCTTAGGAATCAATTTTAAAGTTCTATTTTATCTCGCCTTGCTCAATTTCACTTCATGTACACAAGAATGATCAAAATCAACCAAAGCATCAAAATCAAAATTGTGAATTTAGTCAACCATGTAAGCATCCTGTATTTCAGGTTGGTTTTCTTTTAAACACACTGGCAGCTCTGAGAGGCTGTACTTTGGCATCAAACATCTGAATGCCAACATGCTCACAATGGCATAGCTAAGAGCTGATGTTTAGTAGGGACAATATTTGCCATGCATGCTGTTTTATTTTAGCCTGTCAACATGCTCACATTAGCTAATTAGAACTGCACATAAAGCACAGTTGAGGCTGGTGAGAAAGTGATTATTTTTGCAGGTAGGTTGACCCTACTGCTAGTGTGGCTAAAACATGTGATAGGCTAGTCTGTTAACCTGTGGAGGTTTAAAAGTAGCTGAACCAGTTCTTATTTCCTACATTTTACTCCTCCAAAGAATAACACAGCATCTCTGTTCCTCCCAACTTTCAGAACTGAATCTACATGCAACGACATACTGCAAGTAACTGCCTGCAGCCTCATCTGATGCTAGAAAATAAGTTCCATCTATTTGTGGTTGACAGTAAACACACCCTAAAACACAGCTTGGCAGAGGAGAAGCTGGATGAGTCCAGGCTGAGGGGAGTGTGTGTGTTTAATGTGTATTGTGATCTGCTCTTTAGGAAGGCATCTATTAACACCAATTGTAACCTTTCTGCCTTGGAACCTGTCTCCAGCTGTTAGCACCCTGCCACGTCCATTCACCTTAGTGACACACACGTCTTTGACACAACATCGTCTGGAACACACACACACACACACACAAAAACACTTTTACGCACACACAGCCTCAATAACACTCTACTTAAAAGGCTAATATTGGATCTGATGACGTCTTACGGGTGTTTTTTTTCTTCTGAATGCACCGCTGCGACTGTTTTTAAAAGGAAGAAGCACAGCAGGAGAGTGTGACGCCATTTAAAGAAAAGATAAGAGGAGAATGAGGGGGAGAATGAGTGTAAAAGAGAGAGAGTGAGAGAGCAAGATAGAAAGAACAACATGATTAAACGCTGAGATGTACTTGACACTAACTAGTTCAAGCAATTTGTCGTTCAACCACATTGGAAGGCAAATGTGTTTTTGCTGTTTTAGCGTAATAGGTACACTCAGAGTGAAAAGGTGGTTGTCATAGAGAGGAGTGAGACATGATCAGGTAACAGCATGCCCTTTTCTACAGTCTTTCTTCAAAAGGACCACATGCATAAACAGTGTGTACACACAAAAACCATACGCCATTTCCTGCATATAAACTAGTATTTATAAAGACAGAGTGTGTGTGGCGAGAATGTGCGCACGTGACGCATTCTCCAGACCTGGCCTACACATGTTTTCCTAAAGCAATCTGAGGGTGATGTGATGAGGTGGAGATAAAAAAGTAAGGTGAGAGATGGAATCTTTTAGTGAAATTTTTTATTTTTTTACATTGATATCAACTACACTGATTAATTGTGTTTGGGGTTTTTTGGGGGGGTTTTTTTGCACCTACACAGAGATTTGTAAAACACCAAAGGCGCATTTACTAAGTTAACATTGACTAATTATGTTTGTGTGATTTATCTTATCATTCTTTTAATTTACAAATACTACAAACCTATCATTAATTATGTTTTTTTAAATATCAGCACCAGCAATGGTTTACTGTTCCATGTGCTGAATGAATGATATTGACGGTAGTAAGATGCGTAATGGTCGCACATAATAACAGCTGTTCTGCTGTTGAAGCTGGTGCAACTCAATCATCCATTTATGGTTAACTGTGGAAGTGGAAATGAGGTTTGTGTAGGTGTGCCTAGTTCCTCAGTGACTGAAATTTATAAAATTGAACCATATGTCCATACTGCTTTATAAATCTGATGAAAAGAATGTGTATCCATATTTCTGGCTTTGTGTCAAGAATCTATATGTTGAGTAATGTGGTGTTGCAGTCACTAGTACATAAAAAATGACAAAAAATAGTGAGATTCATTCTTAGTAAGAACATACAAATACATCCTGGTTTGTTTCAGCTAAATCTTTCAGGAGAGGGACTTTCTCTATCAAGTCTCCAGCAAAAACTCTCATACAAGCTACTTTTATTAGCTAGGAGATGCATACTATTTCAGTGGATTAAGTCCAGACACTCATTAGAGCTGGGGGGGGGGGGGGGACTACAGAGTCTGATGAGAATGGTTCATCACTGTGGGTAACTCTTTTCACATTACATGTAGTCATTTGATCTGTTGTTTATATTAAAAAAATGGATTAGTGTAGCTTTAAGATCATCAGCAGAATATAATACAATGCAGTAGCCAGAACAGAAGAAGAGAAACAACTAGAGAATAGACACAAGTCAGAGAGTATTTTCAGCTCTTCTAAGGATCTGGCCCGAGAGTGGCTGGGTGGCTGCTGCTGACAGGTGAGGATGTCTTTTATCAACAGGTGTTAGGAAGCCAATGAAGATATGAGGACAGATAGCACAGGCAGACAGCACAAACAGCCCAGGAAGAGAGAGAGAGGGAGAGAGCGAGAGAGAGAGAGAGAGAGAGAGAGAGAGAGAGAGAGAGAGAGAGAGAGAGAGAGAGAGAGAGAGAGGGAGAGAGAGAATAAGACAGAAACCGCAGACAAGGAGTGTGCACAACCACAGCCACATTCCCAGCCTGCAAACACCCTTTCACCACTTCCAGTCTCACCCCCACCCCCTCTCACACACACACACACTTATCACCCCCCAATCTAAAGGTGGCGGATGCTCTGTGGAGCTACGCATCTCAAACACTAGCATAATTAGTAGAAGACATGCATCCAGCTCACTAACAAACATTTAGTCCCAAAACAAACAGACAGCAATCTAGAACAAACTGTAATTCTCTCGAATCAGCATAGCCTCTTATCAGGAACTCCACACACACTCTGATAACACACTCCAGTGGAATTCTATGGAATTGTATTATTCAGTTACATCAGATTGATAGGTTACACACTTAAACACACAAAGCAAACAGATGCAACATGTGCCAAATGCAAACATAAATCATTTGCATGGAGGCTGCTCATGTTCGAGTTATTATTTTTTCGTTTTTAATATGGATAAGTCATACAGTCATTAAGACAGGAATAGATATTTATAATGTATGAGACATGAACAAAGCTACATCTGTGATATATTATAGAGAATCCATAAAGGTTCTTTGTAAATATATGCAAAACAATATGCATTACACCATGAAGAACATACAGTATAACAAAGGACAGGATGGATGGGCCAGGACAGAGAACAAAGCTTCCTGTCTACCCTGCCAGATGGGCACCTTTGCTGTTGTGAGCAGTCCAAGCTGGCTTCAGTCCAGACAACAGGCGCAACTGCAATATCTGTCCCCAGGGAAACAAGGCTATCTCTTGGTGTTCAGGTAGCAGAGGGATATGTGTGTATGTGTGTGTGTGTGTGTGGGGGGGGGGGGGGGGGGGGGGGGTATTTGGGGGTCAGCATCCTGCTTCTAAACCTGGAAGAGGAAACTAATCCGGGGGTTAAAAAGGGCCACAGTGTTGAGTGAGATTTCACATGGGGACGCACTATTCTAACTCCACCATCTTCATTAAAATCCTGCACCTGGGCCTAAGACTGATCCATGGGGAACCCCCCTCATGGCCACCATCAACCTCCACAACCTGTCAAGCCTCTAAATCTGTCCCCAGCCTCTTATTCAACCTCCACTTATCTATCCTTCCCCTCCTTATTCTAGCCTTTCTGCCATTTTGGGTCAAGCTCAGAGCAACAATATTGAGCCAATGCGGACAGGAAAGGGATGAGATAGGATTAGGGAGATAACAGAGGACCAAAGTTGGGTTTGTCGCCTGAAGAGGAAAAAAAAAAAGCTTAGAAAAATGATCGCTCTAGTCTCTGCTTGTTTCTCTCACAATTAATAATGGGTTGTAATCAGAGACATTTTTCAGCGCTTCTCCTGGGTTTCAGGAGCCCAGCTGCCAGTTGTCATCCGGTGTTGATAGGGCAACACAGACCCAGAAACAGCTAGCACCTGATGAAAAGCCTCTGTTGGTGTTCATCTTAGACACACACACACACACACACACACACACACACACACACACACACACACACACACACACATAATGAAGTGCTCACATTTAGGACAAGAGAGAGGACATACATTCGGTCTTTGCTATAAGATGAGTGATATTACGTATTTGTTAAAACAGTCGCTTAAAAAACAATCAATTATGTTACTCATTGAAAAAGTATTGACATTATTTTAGTATTAATCTATCAACTTATTAACTTAACTTATTTATCTTATTTACTACAGGCAGGGTCATCTGGCAAATTAAGTTGAAACAAGGCTCACCTTTCGCTGCAAAGTAACTTGGCAGCATCTGGCAAAGCGCTGTCTTGCCCAATCACATACATGCAAGTGCACATTCCTGATGGATGACTTTGTAAGTGTGAATATTTCCACCATTTATCTCACAGTCACCACAACAAAAGATAAAATAGTTGCCACTGTGATAACTTTCCAGAGTTTTACAAACGTCTCAGTGTTATAAACCACTGTGCAGCACTTTGGCATCTGATAAGTCTTCAGATCCATGTATCTGTTAATCAAACTAAAGTTTGTGGATTGTACTTCATGTCTCACCAGTGCATGAAGCAACATGCCCCCACCAACGCAGCCCCCTGCACTGTGAACACCGATCCTCCAATATGTATCATGACTACAGAGACGTGAGCATTCTGTCCGTTTAGTCCACACTGACTGTAACCTCTGTTTGGCAGAAACAGCTGTCTGTCAGCAGCACCTTCCATAAGGAGCTGAGAGGACAGCAGCTGGTTAATATGTCTTCACCATTCTGACTGACAGCAGAAATGTTATGAACAAGAACTGTTTTTGATGTATATGTAGTCTCAAAATAGTTTTTATTTATTGATTTGGTGATTTTATTACCCTGGTGGGAAAGGAGAATCTGCATTAGTAAAACTGCCAATTTCATAGCAACACCAGAAATCTTGAATAATCATTACGATTACCATTAATGATGATATAATACTGTAAATGATCATAATAAGATTAATGTTATTTGAACAGCTGTCTGTTGAGATTGCACTACTCAGAGCATTAAAAAAATGTGGGGGAGACCTGCGCCTCACATGTGAATTGCTACATTTCAGAAAATTCAAGCATTTCTTCTCCATGGGTTGGGTGATGGACATCAAAAACGCTTGAAAAGTTTTATGTGTTTGGACTTTGCATTGCCAAAAGAATACTGAAAAATAGTATGTAACTCTTTACTGAATGTTATCATACTCTTTGTCAGGATAAAAGCAACATCTTAAAATCAAATGTGCCTGATGTACGGATCCAAGTTATTTGTGTTATGAGGTGAATGTTTTTTAATTGCCATTCCAGTAGGTTTGTCTGCAGGCCTGCACCATATGTCCTGCCAAGTGTGTGTTTACACCAGGAACTAGTCCCACTGAGTAACTCTGTGCAGCCGGACAGGCCAGCAGTGGCGTCACGCAGCTGCTTCAGCCGCGGCCCAGTCTGTATCTGTGTTATTCTTACTGGTAGCATTACCACGCTTAAGTGCAACAACATAATTTGTAACAATAAGAACAAATTAACTCGATGGCATCTGTGTACAACATGTACTTATAGCTCTGTGAGCTGGAAGAGAGCGACACAAACCACACACACACTGAGCAACGAGCCAGCGCCCAAAACACATGTGAGCACAACGTCTCGCTACAGTTTATCTCCCAAACACAAGTAAGCTCATATTTCAGGCCTTGTGGTCTCCTAAATATATATCGAAGTATACATCAGACTGCATGTCACTACTGTTTACAGCAAAGTGATTTATGGGGCTTTCTGGGTAGAAGAGAGAAGGGTGATATGGTTTGAATGAGTTTCAGAGAGCAGTTGAAAGAAGGTCAAGCTACTGTGATCATTAAATAATCACCAGAAAATTCATTAATGGGGATTATTTATCTAAGACAAAACCTGAGAGAACTTAAAGTATTTCATGACTATTAAAGTACACAATCACATCAAAGAGCCATTAGTGAATTAGTCTATACAGGCATGTTTTTTTGTCTGTGGTTTGTCGGATATGGAAGCTCAGCATAATGCTTGTGCAAATGCCTGGCATAACTGCATGGGAGTAAGGTAAACATAGTTTGCATGTTGTCAAATAAACCAACTGTACCAGACAGTCGAAGATGTTCCTCTGTGCTGTTTTTATATGACAGGCTCTTTGTGTTAGACTTAACAGGGAACAACTAGTCCGACTGGTAGGTTCCATTCATTTTTAGACTGAATGCGTGCATGCATGAGTGTGCGAGTAGAAAGTTTGTATCCTTCTACATTCAGGACATGTCGACCCATAGCACACGTGCACACTTCACAGGTCCTTTGCTGTGTATTCTCAAAACACTGACGTCTTGGGCAAATATGCCATTATGGAGGCATGGTGGTGTATTGTCAGTAGAGATAAAGAGCGAGATAAAAAACCTCTTGCACAGGAAAAAGAAAAGAACTCCACTCACAGCTTAACAGATGTAAGGGCATGTAGCTTCTCACATGCGGGGGGTGACAAATTTAGGCCTGAGCCTTTTGACATAATACAAAAAAGATGTAGATATGGTGATAATTAATTACCTGTATGGAATACCTCTTTGGTACAGCTAATGAAGCTGCAAGACTGCTGGCAGTGTTTTCTAAGTGGTAGCCAAAACATCAGCTCTGCGACTGCACACTGAAATATGGATTGTCCTTACTTTTTGAATTAACTATCAACTGTAATGGTACTCTCGCTATTGTGCTCATTTTTTACATCAGGAAACCTTACTTCGACATACTTGTGGAAACTATTTCTATGCTTCAGGCATATGCGTAGGCAGTTCCCATGCCAGTGGTTGACTGACATTTGAGAGCTTTGCTAGGAGGCAGCGCATTCTGCCAACTTCCGAGGTGTGCTACCAACTGGAGCACAATATGCTGGAAGGCCTACAAATGTTGATATAAGGTGTGTTTTTCCTCTTTTTCAACAAACCCATATGGCATTGTACCATTATCCCTTTACAACATTAGCAGGGACATCATGTTTGTGCTCCTCTCGAAAAGTTTAAGCTAGTTAGCTTACATTAGTGCTAATACCCTCTAGATATTAGTTATTGTTCATGTTTTTGCTGAGTCATTGGGAGGTGCTTTGCCCGCATTGTACAAAGATATATAGAAGTAATGAAAAGGACCAGTTGGCTACGACACCGTCAGTTGGAAACCAAAAATGAGCTAATGGAGAACACAGATGTAAATTTCTTTTTCATAGTAAAGTTTTGAAATTTTTTGAAGTACACCAGTCAAAACAAACAGTAAGAATACTGATTTCTTAGCAAAATGTTTTAATTCAGTTCATTGCTATTTTGTGTGCCAACTCAAATAGATTTTTTAAATCAGTGTTTATCATACACATCTGCTAATTCTATGTTGGCTACTTTGAAACGTTCTCTCTTCCCAACACTGAGCATGGTAGCTGTTCTGAAAACAGCGCTCTACATTAAAACCAGCTCCATGTGTCGGCGTGTTATTAGGTAAAATGTTGGCATGTCATCGTTGTCATCATGACAAATTTCACTTTATTTGTTTCACTTAGCGATTAAAGCAATTTTGATTCTGATAATGAGTTTGATGGACATCAAACTGTGAGCAGAACAATATAAGCCACATGTGCCTTGCTGAAGTTACAAACCACATGAAACAAAAGGAAGTGGGGGTGAGAGAAGGAGCAGGGCACCAATTCAATCCAGATATGTTCAGATTCAAACATTCAGCGGAAGGTGGCCTGGGCTCAAACACCAAACGACCACCCCAAAGGCACCCTGTGGTCTCACCAAAGACAAATGGACTTCTGTGGCTCAGTGGCATCACAGAAAGATAGATCCAGTTACCGTGATATATGGAATAGCTCAATCTTCCTCTGCCTGGAGTCGTAGCTTCCATATTGAGCTTTAATTGTAAAGTTGCCTACTACCAAGTATGCAAGGAATTTCAACCAAGAAGAAAAAAAATCAGGCAATAAAAAAACAGAAGTGGAAAAAAATTAATGTGTGCTTCGGCAGAGCAAGAATAGTCCTCTCTTCTTTTTTTTTCTTGGAAGGTGAGACGAAGAAGGAGGGATAAGGTTGGGAGTGTGGTGTTTATTGGTTTCTGCCAAGCCAGTCAGAGAAGCAAACACAAGCAGAGTGAAACCTGATCGACTGGCACCGTGCCTAGACCAGCGGCGGCGCAGTGTAGCGTCAGGGGAAAAACACTGACAAACATACACAAGCACAGGGCCCAGGTCTCCAAATAATCACAAGATGAGCAGCCCAGATTACATTTTTAAAAAAGGGTTAGGGTTAGGGTTAGGGTTAAATTCAAACATATCACTGAATTAAGGGTAAAACCCAAAAATGTTTCAGCATGTTTTATAGAACAGAACAGGAACAAGGTGAACATTTGTGAACATCTAATCGAGGATGACTTTTAAAGCGTCTCTTCGAATGCGGGGAAGTTTTCCGATTGAAGTTTACTAATTCCATCTCCTTGATCCCATCCCACTCTGCTCTTCCACCACCCCCACAGACACACACACACACACACTCTGGCCCGGCAGGAAAATCCCTCTGTGGCCAGGCATTTCTTTTTAACTTGATATGCTTGTGAATCACCCCTAGTGCTGCTCCACTAATGAACACAGGGCCCACAGACGGAGCTGTCCATGCCCTGCTACGCTCCCCGATCGCACTGGAAAACAGGATCCAGCTGCCCAGCGCCCTGTCATTATAGAAAAAAAAAAACTCCTAGAACACCCTCTGCTTGCCCCTAGACCTGTCTCATCCCCTGACCACATCTCATACTCACCCATCATACCTCCTGCTGCTGCCCTTGGTCTGGACTTAACCCCAGTAACCTGCCTTCATCTTCAACCCTGCCCCAGCTGTAGCAATAACCTGCACCTCGCATTATATATCTCTTATTTTGATTACTTGTCCCACTTTCCTCAGCATAATAAACATGCGCTCGTACTGTGTCTAACATGCACACCCTGCAGTCGCTTGAGTAATCTCGACAGTTGGATGAGATAATTCCCTAAAACGCATTTTGTTTACATGCAGCGTGAGTGTACGACTTCTGTTCAAAGACTATCTCCGTTTTCACACATACTGCCCACAACTACTGATTGTTGTCTTTTTTTTGTTTGTTTATGAGATATGACTTCATACTATAGTGAAAGCGATAAATCCCCAGCGACACTCTCGGATCTGTATCTGTACCAGACACCAATATAAATATGAACGTGATGTTGACAGTGTGTGGGGGTGAGGAGGGGAAGGAGAAGGGATTCAGAGGGTTGGTATGAAATTCCCATCTGATAAACTCATCAAAGTGGTGTGCTCGTAGCGTGTGAGTCTTGGCAGTCGGGTGGCATGGGAAACGGCACATGGACACACACACGTTTGCGCATGTGCACACACACAGACGCAGACAAAGGCAAATATACACGCACACACCTACAGACACACACATGCACATGCCCAGCTGATACCAGCATCAGGGTAGAGTGAAGGCATATCTAATATGCTGAGTGAAAAGTAAACACTGCGCTGTGGCATCAGGGCTTCCCGCTTACTGACAACCCGTCTGACTCAAAACAAGCCCGGGGCCAGGAGACTTCCAGGAGTCCAGGGTGGGGCTGGGAGGATGAGGCTGGCTGGCTATAAAACACACATGTGCACACACTCGTAAACACACAAAAGGGACATGAGTCAACTGGATATAATTGCTCTGTTGTTGTTCTGTCAATAGCAATTATGGAAGAGATACGCCAAAATGATTTAAAGAGGGAAACTTGAAATTTGTACGGCCAAAATTCCTACAATGGAAAAGGCTGTGAGTTGGCATTTGCTGCTACACTATTTATCCACGGCTAAAAACTGTTAATAACTATAAACATGTTATAGAGCCGCATTCAGTCTCATGGTGTCAAGCATTCCTCAAGCACTGATGTAGAACATTGCCCAACCTTTGTTATGTTTAACCTTTTAAAGTTAAGCAGTGTTGACTCATAAACCCCTGTTACAGGTTGCATGAATTGTGGGAAGTTCAACCCTCATTAATGAATTTAATTAAATAGTTTTTAAGAGGCCTGGAAGGATTGAGACCGTCTCACTAAATACAAAATAAAATAAAGAGAAAACAAAATCAATAAACATTTTTTACCACAAAACTATTCAGACACAATACATAATCTTTATAAGCTGTTCGCTCAGTTGCTGGTTTGATTTCATCCATGGCACATTCGGGACTTGTCATCTATGTTTGCTTACAGTTGAATGTGATAACCAGAAATTACGGTTGATGGCTCTTGATAAATGGTAAGCAGACCTTAAGTTGAGTTTTGTCAAGGTCATATCTGTTTTCAAGGTCAAGAATTAACTTTCAAGCTTAAGCTGTGCAGAGGAAATCTGATATTTCCCCCTTTTTTAATTTTTGTTAATCAGTTTTGTGACCCCTTAGATTCATTTTCCAACCCCACTGATGTAGAACGTAACTGTGGGTTACTTTGTAATGACTGAAGCAAAAGGTGGTATTAAATTAATTCTAAAAATCAATTTCAAGCATGTTTTTCCTGAGTATCTTACTAAAAAGTGTATTAATTCATATTTGAAATTGTTTAATTGACCCATTAGACATTTGTCCGTGGTTGTCTCAAGTCAGGTAAATCGTTCTTATATATATCATGGAGTTTCACAATCGGTACATCCTCTATCCGTCAGACCCTGGTGAATGCTGGTCTGTGTTTGTGCAGTGATATCCTCTCTGTTCTGTTTGTTGATGTGTCAAGAGCAAACACCTCAATGCTCTGCGCTATTTTGACAATGAGCCTGTGTGTGTGGCTGACTGGCGTTTAACAGACTCCCCTGCTGGCTGTGTTGTAGACACAATAAAGGAACCATCAAATGCAGCAGAGGGGGATCTGACTTCTTCTCCACCCACACACAGTGCATCTCTTCGCTGCAGTCTGTCTTGTGGTCTCAAAAGTTTCACAAATCATGTTAACAAATATCCCACGCTGAGTGTCCTGTGGTTTTTCACTCCCAAGTACAAGGAGTAGTGTGCTTTTGTTGTGGCCACGGAGATTCAAGATGATCTCCGAGGATTCCAGGAGCATGTGAAAAATATTTGTAGCCATAAAGAAAGGCCAATTGGTATTAATGGTGTGGCATGCACTGGAGGCCACGGGAAGTGTGTGGATGTGTGTGTGTGTGTTTGGTCTGGGTCAGTCAGACACTAGGATGGATCTGATGGGGGCCACAGGGCAAGGAGCAGACAGATTCATCAGAGTCGTCAGCTTAGGGTGTCCGGTATCCCAGAGTGCAGTGCAGCAGCTGCCAGGCCTGCAGTGGCAGCCATGATGGGCTCCAGGTGGACCGACCGGCATTTTCACAGATACAGGGGCTTTAGTTTATGTTCTGCTCTGAAATACTGAAACATCAACAGAATTACAAGTTTGTCTACTGGCCTCTGAAAAGTACAAGTGGACAGTTTTTACGAAAGTATTCAGACCCCTTCACTTTGTCACTTTGTTGTGTTGCAGCCTCATTATTCCATCCTCAATACAATCCATAATGACAAAGCAAAAACTGGATTTTAGACATTTTTGCAAATGTATTAAAAACCAAAACTGAAATGTCACAGTACTCAGAACTGAAGCACCTTTGGTAGCGACTGGAGTCGCCTTGGGTATGAGACAACAAGCTCTGCACATCTGGATTGGGGTATTTTCTGCCAGTCTTCTCAGCAGATCCTCTCAAGCTGTCAGGTTGGATAGGAACGATGGTGGACAGGTCTCAGGTCTCTCCAGAGATGTTTGATTGGGCTCAAATCAGGGCTCTCCCTGGGCCACTCGAGGACATTGTTCTTAAACCACTCCTGCGTTGTCTTGGCTGTGTATTTAGAGTCACTGTCCTGGTGAAAGGTGAACCTTCGGCCATGACTGAGGTCCTGAGAGCTCTCTGGATCAGGACCCAATCCTGTCTCTGAGCTCTGTAGGCAGTTCCTTTGACCTCATGGCTTGGTTTTTGCTCTGAAATGCATTGTTAGCTGGAGACTTTTATGTGTGTGCCTTTCCAAATCATGTCAGATGGACTCCAATCAAAGATATTCAAGAGAAATGGAAGGCACCCGAGTTAAATTTCAAGTGTCACAGCAAAGGGTCTGCATACTGTATGTCATTGTGATATTTTAGTTTTTTCTTTTTAATACATTTGCAAAAAATTCTATGTTTGCTTTGAGTGAAGATTGCTGAAAACAAAATCATTTAAATGATTTTAGCATAAGGCTTCAACATACCAAAATGTGAAAAAGTGAAGCGGTCTGAATTGTTTCTGAATGCATTTCACGATCTGTATATTGTTTTTACTTTCACTTTTCAGTATATAAATAGATCTAACTGAAAGCACATGATATTCATTTAAACATGAAACGCTGGCATGACTATAACAATTTTAGAGAGCTAATGTTCCCATGCATTACATCATGATACATGAAGCATTGAATAGTTTTCACATTAGTTTTCTATAAGTATAAGTAACTTTGGCATTATTAAAACCACAATATTCCACACTGACATAAGTCAGTATTATATATAATATTCTAGATGTTTAATGCATTATTTTCAAATTCAACCTTACATGATGGTATTTTTTGAAACTTTAAGATATCGGCTAAAACTTACATGGGTTTAAACAATGTCTGGCTGCACAAAAAGAGTTTGTAATGATTTGACCTACTAGTGGATTGCTGTGGGTTAATACATTAAATACACATAATACTAGTAAGTTTTCATTAAATCAATCAGAGATTGAGATACTTGTTTACTTCTACAGTATATATCAGGAATCAGGATTATGGATGCATTATATCCAAGAAAGAAAGGAAGAATCTACCGTACAATCTATAAATCACTGTACATTCCTCAGGCATTACATCATTGGTTTATTCTGAAAGAAAAATGAAGTTTAGTATGTACTTAATCATAAAGATTATTAGCAGTGAAAATAAAAGCTGGGAGCTGATGTTTTGAACAGAGTGGACCCAAAAACCCCAAATGGATTGTAAATCCACTGAAGGAGCCTTGTCTTGACCCCTGTGAACCTGTGACAGAAAACCCATTGGTCATTTCTACACAGTAATATCCACTATACTCCCTGCTGGTTTGCTAACAAGGAATACGTACAGTACATAGCTGTGAAATGTCTGTCTTAGAAGAGTAATTATATGAACGCCAAGATGTTTAAAGTATGTCTAACAACTGACCTAAAATCTGAGTGAATGTATCTGTTTAAACACCTATTTACACACTATGTAATGTTTTGAAAGTCCTCCACATTCATATTTTATCTTCACAGTGTTTGTATGTCAGCAGAGGTAAACAGTATCCATAAATACACAAGCTACTTGTTAGTTTGTCTGCAATGCTAGAATTTTTCTTAGATCCTTATCACAGATTTGAAAAATAACCTTTAACAGAGTTTGCTCATAAGAGATTTTTGTCTCTCTTCTCTCTCAGTCCAGGATGCCTTGTTAAATCCGGAAATTTGTGACAAGTTTGATTTAGGGGTGTTTGGACTGAAACAGCAGAAGCTCCTCTTAGCAATCAATCAAATCAAACTGAAAGCAGTTATTTTTCTAACCTGACATGCATCGCAAAGGTATGAAGGCAAACCTATAAATATACTGCTATACACTTACTCATGGAACAAGGTGCAAACAGGACTGTTTTTCTCCCCGTGTTTCTCAGTGGTGGTTATGTACAGTGCTAGTAATCCAGACCATAAACTGCTGTACATGAAGATAATGAAGTAATTCATGTGGATATTTATAATCAGTAAATAAAGATACTGGTGACAGGGGTGAAGTTTTGATGTAGTAGATTTGGTTCCCTGAGGAGTCAAACAATCTGTACAGTCAAACCCCAGAGGCAGTGGGGCTGGGGTCATCATACTGGAAAATATCTTTGACAATAAATGCAGTCACGAGTATGCACAAAAACCCAATAATTTGGCATTTTTCTTGAATGTTGTGCTTGCACACCATCACAAAAGTGAAAAATGAGTTTGCTGTGATGTAATGACAGATTTAATTACTGTATGGCAAAGTTGTAAACACATTATTATTCCATAAATATGCTGCAGATTTAAAATGTACCAGAGGTTCAACATTGTTTTTGAAGTCATAAGTAAGTCTCAAGTCCTAGTTTAAATATTATACTTACTGACTGCTGATTGCTTACTGATTTTAAAAGACAACATTTAGGGCAACCAAATCTTGACACAAAGATGTCATCAGACTTACTTTGGGCTCACTGATTTCATGTTTCTAGAGTTAACTTCTAAATGCTACCTTGCAGCTAACATTTTCTTTTTTTTGCTGTTTGCTGGACAAATAAGCATGACTGTTATCCTGAATTAACCGTTCTTTGTAGAAACTAAAATGTCAAACAAAACTTCAACTCGGCTTTTCAAGATTTTTTTCAAGTCTTGTTTGCTTTTTGCCATTCATGCCTAATTTGATGCATACATATGTGACATAATTTTTCATCTTTAGGCTTGAGTGGTTATCATGCCATTCCAAGTCAAGAGGCTGAAGTGGGTTAGGATTAGGGTTAGTCAAAAGGTCAAATTTGAGTAAAATTATTGTATTCCACTGTATTGTTCTGACAATTAAGATATCTAAAATCTGCTATTCTATTAAAAAGCTACAGCTAATGTAGTTGCATGATTAAGAAATGTAATCACAACCCATAAGCTGTGCTTTGAAATGAGGTACGAATTTTAACATTTATTTGACTTGCAAACTTTGCATGTGACACACTATATATCTTGAGGTGTTAATTAGTGGCACCTATTTCTAGAATTTCTCATCTTGCAAGCTGAAAAGATGAAGAGAAGCGGCAAATGCTTTTATTTGCAAACTTTCAACTGACATTAAACGAAACGCAAAATCAATAGCGCAGCAATTGACAGCTTTATCACTTTAACATATAAATGGAGAAAAGATCATGGCTTAAACCAACAACTGTGATATTTGCTGTGTGGATTTGTCAAGGATATCCTGAAGAGTGACTTAGCTAGAATAGGGATGCGGCATTTGTTTGTGAAGTTTTTATCACTTTGAAGAAAAGGCACAACATAGCAGTTGGTAGGGTATGAAAACATTGCTAACATGGAATGGCACATGGCCAAGACCCAGCTGAGTGTAATCCTGCGTACAGGATGCTCAGCTTCCTGCCCCTCCCTAAGCAGGTGCTGAGAGATGTCTTGTAGGTGTAAATGTGATCATTGTACTCTAAGCTTGTCTGTGCTAATGACAGGCTTTGGAGAATGACAGCAACTGACATGTAGTAGGCACTCATCCTTGAATTATGCTTGCCACACGCAGAATGATGCAGAACATCCAATCTGATGGCAGTGTTTTTAATCTGGCTCTGCTGTATGTGCTATTCCATTTGAAGAGGAAAGTATAAAACAATGCAGGGTAAAAGCTGTCAGTCTAATATGGACCTAGCAAACCACTAAACAAAAATAACTGCAAGTAACTGGAGACTGTCTAGTCTAGTCTATGTATTCCCTTTCTTGTAAAACATCAGACTTAGCCCTGTAGCCTCCTCACAATAATCGGACCCACATCCAGAAACCACCGATCCAGATGGGACAGATGTGCGTTTGGCATTGGGATAATAAAATAGCCCAAGATGACTGACGCTGAGATGAGAACAAGGCTTCTTCAAACAAACGATTAAAACCTCAAGATCTGAAATCCTTTAAAAGCATTTTTGGTGTTAGAGTAATCCAAATATTTGTCATTAAAATACGCTCTTGCCTTGGGGGCTAGATTGAATTAATCAGTGAATAGTATTCATACTAAAGTGCCATTATCATTTCTGTGATAACACATAATTAGAGCTATTTATTTCATGAGATTAAGCTTCTTCTTTAGCTTCCAACAGCCATGCTAGAAGCTAAATGCTAGCACCAGCAAGGAAACATTGTTTCAATGAAATTTCTGATGTTTAGCAGGCATTAGTTTAATAAATGTCTAACCCTAACCCTATCCCGGTATAGTATTTCTTGTTGCTGGGCAAATTCGGAAATAATTTTTCCCCCACTGCAAGCAGGTTCCATGAATGTGCAAGCAGGCTATTCTGATTGTGTACTTGCACAGGTTGCAGACGAGTTGGAAGTTGAAGAGCAAACACACACATACACAAAAACGTTGAACACTGCTGTTTAAGGGGCACATTTGGGGCTAAATGTCTTTTTCTTATGGTCCATGTTGTTGTTTTTTAAATTTATAAATAGAACAATTTATTATAGTTTGCTGAATTTGTCTTTTATTGGCTTAACCCATTATTTTCATTTATTTGTGCTGGTCAATTATGAACAGTAGCCTATGTAAAATTGTTTTTTAAGTAGCAAAAATAATTGGGAGAGCTGGATTGGGCAGAGGGGCAGCTGCGGCCAAAACACACAGAATTTCGACTCACTCTGGCTCTAACAGGTGTCAACTTTTCATGAAACTTGATCCATTCAGTCTGATAAAGTTTAGAAGAGCCACAGATGAAATTATAGTATCCCCATTCAAGTTAGCAGAAAGTTAGCCAACTCAGCCAGTAGAAGTCTTTGGTAAGCATGCTCTGCCCATAGAGCAGTATGCAACTATGCACACTATGAATTCAACTGGCCAGCAAAGGAATGCTGCCACCAACACCAGGTTTAAAAACTCTGTAGACCATGAAATAGAGAGATTTATCTGGCGGTGATAGGCTTAATCAGCAGTGTGTGAACTTGTTGAGCAAGGGCTTGAATGTAACGGACTTTCATATGTAAAAGTCCCACACTGCCGGTTTAAGGGATCACCAAAGTCATTACAGTTAATCCTGAGGAGAACATGAATGCCAGTGCTTAGAGGCACTTTTATTTCTTTGTAAATGGAGGAGAGAATACGGACACGCTCCCCTCTTTCCCATTGGCACCAAAATGAACTGGTTCTTCCCCGGAGTACTGGTCATGCTGGTGTGTGAATTAATATCCCCAGGTGCAAAAAACTGGTTGTCAGACACTGCTTCCTATTAAGACACTTGCTATCCAAGGAGAGGACAGTTTCAACAGCACAAAGTATACATGAAGTCACTCCAGGCCTGAAGTTCCAGAAGAATTATGACATACAGCAAGGCAATAAATATGTTATATAGTTAAAGCACACTGCCAACATTTTTCAGGATAACTTGAAATTTCAGTTAAATGCCTTCACCTCCTCAGCCTTACAGAGATGATGTAAAAATGTAATCAATAAAGAAAGGGTAATTTAGTAATACACTTACAAAATGTAGTGTAGCATCTGTCACAATGACAAAATATTTTCTGATCCATGCTACGCTTCTTGGCAGCTGGGGTGCACTGAGGCCAACAGTCTTACTCAGCAGAGGAAAACATGCGCTGACATGTCATCATGATATAAACACAACTGCAGTGCTAATTCAATAGCAGCTTGTATTTCTTCTCTTAACAGGCTGGATTTGTAGATCAACTATTCTGACATAGGGCAGTGTGTGGGAGCAAAACACGAAAAGGGAGAACGGCATATGTATATGCATATGTATGTGTGCGTGTACGTGTGTATGTGTTTGTGTGAGTGAGAGAGTTGTCGAAAAAAAAGAGAGAGAGGGTTAAACGTGGGATCCTGATCTCTCTGGGACTTACCCAGTCCCAACTGTAATGTAAAACCTATGGGACAGTAAGGGGCTATACTGTGCTGAGCCTAAGCCAGGCCAGAAAGTCCACCCAACATGTTGTCAAACCATGAGGAATTTATTACTAATGTTGGTCAGCTGTAGCGACAGGGGGCGCAGGCTTTTTTCCAGAGAGGAAAAAGAGAAATCATTAATTATCTCCACTGCCTCCCTTGATCATCCCCCAAATTTCAGCTGAGTTTATCTCCAAAGCGTGCATTTCCATCCTGATTTAGTCTCTTCAGCTAGCGTGTCCATTTATAAAGCTTGCGGCTTAACGGCGGGGTCATCCACTGACCTAGCCACTGACAGCCAGTGGTGTGAAGGACTGGAGGTAGAAAGGGCAGAACAAAGCAGACATGGCAGAAGCATATGTGCTGTCATCTAAACCTTGGCGTTCATGTTGGCCTTCGGCCTCTTTTTCGATGGGAAAAGCGGTCTGGAGCCCCCAAAACCACCAATGTGCAAAGAATGTCAAAAATACCAGAGTTACTAGAGCATTTGCAGCAGTAACTTCTACTCATGTGAAAGTAAGTATGTAAAAGCTCTTTTAAAAGTGGTTGTCCTTATTTCCTACAAGCTGTTTATTCCCAAATCCAATGCATATGTTCACACACAGTATATGCTAATGTTTATAGTATTTTCACATATACACATAAAGTCGGTGCACATAAAAAATAGAATACAACATATTAACATATAAAGGTCTCTTGCTCTTCGGGGACTACATGCTGCTACTTCGCTACTACTCTATAGATGTTGTAGGCTGCAATATAGTATAGAATTGTGTGTTTAGTATTTAGTAGTTTATAGTTTCGAAAAAATTACAGGTCCAAGACAAAACTAACAGAGGGGCAGGAAAGATTGAAAAGGTGCAATTACAAATCCCTCTGTGACTTCAGCACCACGGACAGCCCCATGGATTTATCAATACACAGCACAGTTAGGCTACTGATATTTCAGAGCCATGGACGGCACCATAGCTTCTAATTTGCACAAACCTCAGTCAGACAAAGGATCAATGGGTCAGACAGACTAGACTAACCACCAAACAAACCCCTCTTGCCCCTGCACTCTCTCCAGGTTAACAAGGGGAATGTATTTTGCAAACAAGAAGGATGGCATCACTCCTCATCCCCCCTCAAACTGCCTACTGCTGCAAACATTAGTTGATTAAACACATATAACATCCCCAAGGCTCAACATATTTTCATGTTTGATTTATTGCTTAATTTCTGTGACACTCTCCAGACACCCAATTTCTGGAATATGTTCATATTACATAGAGTGCAATATGACATGGCTGACAGCTAACTCAGCAGTTCTGACACTGAACTCTTATCAGTAAGCCATTATATCAAGACAGTGTCAAAAAAAAGAAATACATGCATCCATACTACAAAGAGTGTGTCAGCATGCAGCAACAAACTCAAGCTTCTAAACTGATACACACAAGCTATACATGAGTCTCACAAGCACTATTCTTTTAATCATGCCATTCTTGTGTCAAAATTGTTTTCTAAATCTGATGGAGAATACTTCAGATCTTCAAACACCAACTGTACTGTCAGTGTTTAGACAGCCTGAATCAAATTGTGTGGTATTGCCCTTTAATTTCTGTCAGTAAATTTTTACTGTCAGTAAATTTTGGCTCAGGTTTTTATGAGTTGCTGCTAAACTTGGTCAGGCATGTTTCACTACATCTAAAGCTAATTCATGCTCATGTTGGAGCATTTGTTTATTACCCCGATGTGAATTTCCAGGTTATTGGAGGCCAGTGACATTTAGTGGAAGAAGGGACAGGAAGTGAAAACAGCTGGGCTAAGACATTATTCAATCCATTCTTTGTATGAGCCTCAAACACATTTAAGAATATGAAACCATGCTGTGACATTGTGGCTTCAAGCAATTGAAATCCCCCATTTAAAAATTGTACAATTAAAAACGGGTGCGCTCGTTATAATCCTATGAGATAATACCACATTTATTAGCTGCAAAAACAAAAAACACTATCCAATTAAAGTAATTACATACTTGTACATTCACCATGGAAATTTAATTTGATTAGCTGGAGGGTGCAAATTACTTTCATGCGGCTACATAGCAGCGTTATCACTGATCTGTATTACTTGGAGGGCTATTCTCTACAGCTTTTACCGGCTTCAGTTTGGTGAAGATTATTCTAAATGAAATAATTATTCAATTTAAATAATTAATTAAATCAGATAGCCAAGAATTATGTCCAGGAGTATGAAGCCCCAACTTTCACAAAATACATTGTGTAAGAACGGTTGCATGTATAAAATATACTTGTCCAAATACCACTGAAATAAAGTTTATAAACTAAAGCATTTTTCAATGAAGTTTGGTTCAGTTTTAATAGACAGTTTTCACCTCTCAAATCACAGAAACCACAATGACAGGGCTGTGCTTTTATAAGCTGCTCCAACAATAAACTTCAACTTTGTCATTTATTGAAGAAGTTTGAATGTTTATTTTTAGAAAATACAAGCAAAATCCACAAGGCTCTGCTCCATGAAATCTGTTTCACTTTAAATCACCGCTAGAGCTGAACGCCATGCGTACAAAGGGCCGATAATGAGCCATAAAAAGTAGAAACCTCCAGAAAGTCTGCCTGCCGTGTGCCGCTGCAGGTCTCTTTTTAGCTGGTTACTCTTTGCATATGTTTTCTGTCAGAATTCCACCTTTAAAACTGCCTGTAAATTTTATTAAAGTCTCTATTTTATCTGACCACAATGCAAGAAATTATGTTTTGCAAGTTTGTTGATTTACAACCACAAGCTAGCAAGCATTGAGAGTTTAATTTCTGCAAAGCACTTAACATCCAGCCTGTGGAATTTGGACAAATTGGAATATAATATTATTATTTTTTCCCAAACGTATGTCATAACAAAAATCCAAACTATCATTCTGAGACTGAAAAACTCTCACACTCATCAAAGCTATTTTCAAATGTCATCTGTCATCTGAGGGATTGATTGCTGACTGTAATTAACTCAAAAAAACAGTGTTTTCATTTCCAGTGAAAATGTGTTCAGTTGAACTGCGCTGCTGCAGTGTTGATAGTAAATGCAACACATGAATCATTCGGCAAATTTGTCAGTATTTTTAGTGACAACTTGGCAAACAAGTATCCTTGGTGGTGATGGTTATCTGAAGTAACACTTCACAGTGCAATGGAAAAAAGATAGAGAGTTAGGAAATTTGTAAATGGCCTCTGTGACAGCCTAAAGGACTCTTTAACTGGATTTATGCATAAAACCTTGTTGTATGTTTGAAGTCTCTTTGAACATTACATCACCCTGCCACAGAAACACTGCTAAATGGCTTCTTATGTATACAAAACATGCATATCTTAGATGTTGCTCTTAAAATTCATTTACTAAGGTGTCGAGAAGGATTCGGCCATTATCAGTCAAGCAGGCATACAGGCAAGCAGGTAAGGTGCTGGCTGCTCTCCAAAAGCCATGAGTCATAGATCACAGACAGCAGATGGTGTGATAACTCAGCTCCTTGTTAACTTTGGCAGAGAACTTCAGAGCGCCTTGCTGGAACCCATCCCATCCGTCCGTCTATGTTCCTCCTCAGCACCCAACACCACCAACTGCGTCATAAAAACAGTCTTAAATCATAGGAAACCTAAATAAAGTTGAGCAGGAAACAAAATGTAAAGCAATATGAGAAGAAAAGTTATTTTGGGACTCTGGAAGAAGAGGGTCATCACAGGGAGGGAAGAAGATATTTTCTTAGCGGGTGTACATGGCTTGTGTGTTTATATCTTAATTTGTTATTGTTGCATATTGCAATCTAATCTTTGTACAATCAAAAGGAGTATAACAAATGAGTCCGGAGCACACTGCCAAGCTCACTGCGCAATTGCATAACTGTCACTGCTGAGATTCATTAATAGCCGTGTAATGGAAAAGCAAAGAGCAGCAGCAGCATTACACTGACTGTACTGACAGAGAAATTTACAGCTTTTTTTCCTCTTTTGACATCTTTCAAAACTCTCTCAGACGAGACAAACACTCGGCGTAAATAACCGTTGTGCTTCAGGCTGACACATTCCAGATCAGACGACAAATAGCCATTACCGCCCGCTGTTATCAATCACAGGTACAGTGCACTGTCACTGGCTCTTTTCATGCATTCCAAGTGACAGACATAACTTTGACCTGACAAACCCAGTCAGTTTGAGCAACTTCCCCAATCTATCACAGCTGTCAGAAGCATAGCACGGCTTTGTTCTGATTAATTACACCCTTGCTGGTAGGAGCTGTCAGTCATCCAAACAGGTGATACTGTATACTATATACACACTATCAAGATGTTGTGAATGAGCATGAATGAGTGCGATGTCATGAGTCAGCCGCCAAATATTCAAATGAACATTAAGACAGCGAGGGAGGGAGGGAGGGAGAGAGAGAGAGAGACAGAAACAAAACAAGGAAACCATTTGGCTGCCCTCAGGCAAAACTATCCAGTCTTCACTGTCCAGGAAAGCAGAAGAAGTGCTACCAGTGTCAGAGGATCAGAGCTGCTGCATTAGAGTGACGAGTGAATGCAGTTTCCCCCGAGACAGATGGTATCATAATGATGTCAGTGTCTTTCTGTACACATATTATGTTTGAATAAACCTGCAGGAGACCTCAAGGGAACTCCAGCATGCAGCAGAGTTACTGTAATGTGTTTAAACTGGCATAACACACATCTAACCATGAGTTTCCTTGAGAAACATTTCAAAGCTCATAAACCAAACATTCCTCCACATACACTTCTCCTCCGTGCCTGTCATGCAGATCATGTTTTATTGTTCCAAATCGGACACATTAACACAATAAACACCCATTCTCTCTGTGCATGCATGCATGTGTTTTAGCAGACAGTAGTAATGGCAATGTACAGCCTATACAGTGTGCAGTAGTGTGCATGTGCACACAGTGCTGAGCGCTGGTGTGTGTGTGTATCCATATGTTATGTTTGTGTGTGTGCCTGTGTGTGAGTGTGCATGTGTGGGTGTCAGGACTGGAGTCAGTGCCTGAGGCCTCTCTCAACATGTGCTTGGCTGTGCAGTAATGTGTGTGCTGTGAAGGAATCTAACCCCTATTTTATGCCTCTCTTGTAATCATTTTTGCATTTTAGAATTTTGCACTGAAGATTAAATTGCTATCACGGGCAATATCTTATGACTTAAACATGATGTAATTCCTTGAACCAAAAAATTACAATAGCAAAAATGAATACTATATTCAATGTTGTCTGTTTAAGTGAAGGAATGGACATGCAATTGATAGAATTCTACTTGAGTCTTTGTGGATACTGGATTACTGGAGTCCATCTATGCTAGCACCTCTGTGAGGCTTTATGTAGGCATGTTAGCATCCAAAAATACTGATGTTTAGCAGGTATAATATTCACCATCTTAGTTTAGCATGCTAAGATTTCCTAATCGGCACTACACACAAAGCTGAGGCTAGTGAGAATGTCATTACTTTGTTGATAATGGACTTCATTGGATGAATTAAAATTTGAATCTGATGATGACAGAAGATGAAAAGTTCAGGGGTCACCAAAGTTATTACAATTCATCCTGAGGGAAATGTGAATGCCAACCTCACAGAAGTGCTAGATGGATGCCTGTGCCAAATTTTTACCAATTCATCAAGTAGATGTAAAGATATTTTACTGGATAAGAGAACATTTTGACCTGCTAATGGTGCAACAGTTGAGGAAAAATCAGGGGGTTGCACAAGTCAGTAGGAATTTCATGGCAGACCATCCAATAGTAATATTTCAGTCTGGACCAAAGTGGAGAAACGACCAACTAACTGACCAATAGACTGAATCACACTGACATTGTGTTAACAACACTCAATTACAGGTAGAAAACTGGTAGTTGATTTGGACTGTGGAGATATGTGAAATTGGAAAGTTTGTTTTAAACAAAGTAACATTAAAAGATATATAGTTAAACAGAGAAGCCCGACCCATCCGACATTTCTGATATGCTTATTTGATGTAGTGTGTTGCTTTGGTAGCTCCTTTGATAAACTAAATCTCCCCAGGAGCAACATCCCTGCTGGTTGGACTAACTGGTGGCTGCCTTTGTCATAGTGAGAAGCCACTTTACCACTACTTTACACATTTATGTATACTTATGCTTCATTTTAATTACTTTTACTTACTTATATTTATTACACATGCTTCATTGTTTACTTCTTTACTTGGTCCCCAACATTAAATTGCATATGTGATGAAGTGGTTTTCTACCTAGAAGTTATTATAAACAAACATTGTGATGTATTGTATTGTCTGACTAGGTGTACTTGGGCCACTTCAATGTCAGCAACACTGAGCTGACCTGTTCATTCCATCATTTTTAACTATGACAGTTTCTTTGTCTTTCTTTCTCCTTTTTGTGACTTGAATGCAATCATTGATGTAGAAGTCCCAAACACTACAATATAAAAATAACAAAATGGGAATTAGAGGGTAAAGGACACAATGCTGATTTTACACATGACAATCAGTTTGCTTGCTACACAGATTACTTATTCAGCCTGTGCAAACAGTTACATAATATCTTCAGCTCTAAAGGGCGCTCGCTAAAGTCTGAGAAAATAACAGAGATGAAGTCATCAGGGTTATCTTGGCTTAGGCTTGAATACTCCAATTTTATAAAAGACAGCCTGCATTACTGTACAAAACAAGGGCATTGAGTTCAAAAGACATGGAAAGTCAGTCAGTCATGTTTGTCTGCTGTTTTTTGAGTGTGACTCCTTACTGCAGTATAACATGATTAGTGAATCTGTAACTCAGCTACTCTGCACTAATGCTGACGAGCTCTTGAATCCATAACACACCTTTTCCATGAATCCATGAGCACTCACAAAGGGTAATTACACCTGTTAGGTGTGAGTGTGTGCATGTGTCCGAAGCGTGCACGTCCCACCACATGGACTGTGCAAAACTACATGTGTGTGGTCGGAGTTCTGTATTTACAGCAGGTCATGCTCACCCTAATCCCCTTGTCAGTTATCCACAATATCCAGCACTACTCAAACCAGAACTTCCACTGACGCCCAAACCAGCACAGTTGAGTGGCTGTTTGCACCAATTGCAGCTGCACACGTGCTCAGTGTTTTACTCTTCACTGCACTTTCCACAACAGCAGCATTCCTGCAATAACCGTATTCTCATGCCAACACGCTTCCCATCCGTTAATGTTTCATGGCTTGCAAATCTAGTAGAAGGGTTTCAATGAGGCAGCTGCTTAGGGAATGGGACATGAGCACTTCTGTCCAAGGACAATGTGTCTCAGTTGACCACTGCACACAAGCGCACCGGCCTTCGGAGGCTAAATGTAGACCACCAAGATGCAGCCCCAGAGAGTTTCCAGTGTTAAAACATGTCTGGGAGCAAACTGAGACACTTCTGTCTGTGTGCTCAGGTTGACTCGAGGGTCAGCAGGCCGTCTACATGCTAACGCTACAAAGCTCGCTCCACAATCAGGCCTCCTGATCCTTATCTGAGCGACGGTGATGCAGACCTGCTCTAAGAAGCTTTACTGTGCTCCGCTCCACAAGCAAAAGCTTTTTAAAGATTGAGCTCTTTTGTGGAGGGGAAAAGCTCCGAAGCTCAAAGAAGCGGCACTGGCTGGTGTTTTATTACATTGTGTTTCTTCAATGGCCTAGCGCTTGAAAACAACTTTCCAGCTGAGCAATCCTAGCATTAACAAGTCGTTTGTCTTTGATGAGCTCCATATGCAAAAAAACAAGAGGGAAGGGAGGAAAAAAAAGAGCCTCTGATCAGAGAAATAAAATCATATGTATATTCTGTCACGCCTCACATCCTGTGGAGCAGTGCAAAATGTGGTGTGCTTGAAGGAAAACAAATAGCATGTCCCAGTACAAGGCTGTGTTTGTTTCTGCTGCTTTCATTGGAATCGCATGAGCAAATGTGAGCCTTGAAAATGAATGTGCTGCTCAAAAAAAAAAAAAAAAAGTGAGCAGTTTTTTTGCAATGATTTATTTCTTTTATGGTGGATTGCAGGAATACTTTGTCTTATCTTCAGGAAGTCTTCCAGCCTGCTGCAGGGACATGTCAGGAGCCGAGATCTCTCTTGCTCACAAGCCAGCCGTGTTGTTCCCTGCAGCTATACTCTCAACCTTGGGTGGTCACTTTACATTTTGTTATGCCTTCTCTCCACTCCCACTGTTTCAAACATTACGACACGGTGACTATGAGCGGTGGTTTTTATCTTGGTTTGATGGGGCCCGTTTTGTCTTTCTCTGTCTCAACTAAGACACACACACACACACACACACACACACACAGTCTGCATGGAAGACAAACACATTCATGTCATACTGTATCTGCAAGACAAAAAGCCTCCCATCGACAAACCCCACCCAGATTTTCACAGTTGACAGTCAAGTTCTGGGTCAGTCGAGCTGGCAGGAGCGCACATCCATCTTGCCGTTTTGACACAAGTCACAGATGAAAAACGAGACAAACGAGATTTCCACATAAAGGGTTGGAGGGCTCATCTTCAATTTCTGGAGCGGTTTGCAGTCCTGGGTTCACCAGAGTACACATGCACCGAGACACACAAGTACACACATTTGGCTCGCACAATCAAAGGCCTTTTTTTTAACAATTTAATTTGCTGTATTTTCCACGGTTCTCACCAGCACCTATTCTGTGTCAGATCACATTATTCCTTTCCACCACCATTCGAGCGGCTACACTGCGTATACTGTGTACAGCAGTGTGTATGTGCCAAGCCAGTGTAGCAGAGCCCGGGTCACGACAGTTCTGCTCAGTTTAGCTCAGCGATGTTAAAAGAACATCAGCACCCTGCGGTGAAGTTTATGCTTTGGTGGTGTATATTATGCGCCAGTGAAAGGGGAACCAGGGATAGAGTCATCAGGATTGTGGGATGACCCTGGGTTCATGGCGTGCCCCCCTGCTGCTCACCCCTTTCATCAAGCAGCCCAGTTGTTGGTTTAGCTCAGGCCCTTCTCAGCAGGCCTTGGCACAGGGGAGAGCCCGTGGCCAAAGAGGATTTGGTCAGAGGAGGAGGGAAGTCTGCTCACACTCAGCAGCAGCTTTTCCAGCATCAAGCACCACCTACTTCCAATCATGCGTTACCCCCAAATCTTCACTGCGCTTGCAAAACCGGCCAGGCCAGACCTGGGAAGAGGTCTAGACTAAATATATCCTGACATAAGCGCGGAGAAACAAAGAAACAAACTCTCAATAGTGTGCCATCATACTTTTCAAAACACATGAGTGTGTATCTAACAAAAGTTAGCGACATCAATCACGTTTCCTTAGAGATGTCTTAGATGTTATTACAGCATTTATCTTTTAGTGGTGTAGTGGCACATCACAGGCGAGGAGATAATGACACGCTTTATTGAAATGGAGACGAATGCACCCTCTCCTCGCCATGGGTGGTCGAGTCAGGAGCACTGCATGGAGAAGAGCCCCACAGGCAATTAACATGCAAGCCAGACTGAACATCTCTGGTTTGTGCATTACACACAGCTGGGCTCAAGACATCACTCAAGTACACAGCAGTACATCATGTGTGGATGTTTTTAAGCAAAGAATATAAGTGTTTGTTTGTGGTGTTTGCATGTGTGCAAACACTAAAGAATGATTGTGGAGAACAATCACTTAAATCTTAATCAAAAATCACTCTGTTTACAGCAGCGAGTCTCAACCAGCAGTCAGAGAGACCTGTGGGTTGGCCTCCACTGGAAGACAACACTAAACACAGGTAGGCAGAAACTAATGAGGATTGCACACATGGAGTCACACATATTGTATTCTCGTCAGGTTGAACGTGTTCTTTTTAATCAACAGACTGCAACAAGACTACCATTCAAACAACTCTGTGAGGCTAACACACTCACAACAACAATGCTAACATGTTGGTTTTTAGTAGGTCAAATGTTTACCATGTTCAGCATCTTGGTTTAGCATTTTAGCAATTGAGCATGCTAGAATTAGCTAATTACCACTAAACAGAAAGTGTAGATGGAGCTGATGGGAATGTCATTTCACGCGATACCACTAATATGAACGGCATGGTGGCGCTAGAGGAGAAGTTAGGGTATCAAGACAATCCATCCAATATTTGGTCCAAAGTTTTGAACCGACTGACCGACTGGCATAAAAAAGAAGAAAAACTCAATCTGAGATTACTCAAGTGATGTCACTTGACATGGCAAAGCCCCAGAGTCACAGAAGACAGTGTGGAACTGTTTTCACAGACTGAGTAGTACACCCTGTCAACAGTAAATTGACTTTGACATGTAACATCTGTTGAGTTCCCCTTTAAGCAAGACATGTGATGCTTCACAGAAAGACTGTTCCCCTTTTTGTTTTTTGACAAGGTATCAAGTCAAGATCTGTGAATCCTGCAGTCTTGCAGAGTGTGTTTGAAGGACATTATCACCAACTGCTACCCTGATCCTACTGTAATGATCTTGATTTCTTTCACATGTATAGACTTCTGTCTGCTCTAAAGATAAGCCTAGGATTGAACATTTGTTCTTTTGGACTACACAAGACTACACAGTATTGAAAATGTGTCTCAGTGATCAAATGCAAGTTTTACCAGCTGCACAGTCTCCAAGATAAAGCTAATACAAATATAATCCACAAAGAGAACTCCCTGTAACACTAAACGACACTTGAGACAAATTCAGATACAGACAGAAAAAAGAGTGTAGCTATACAGCAGTGCAATACGAGAGAAAACGAGCCACACAACTGCTTGTGACTATAAATCCCAGGTAGTTGTGTGTGTGGCCATTCTGCTGGGAGATACCACATCATTCATCATCTTATTAAAGAGGCTTATAGGAAGGAAGAAAAATGGATGGTTGGATATACTTTCTAGGGAGTCATCATTGGATGAGACTGCCAAGTGGGTGGGACGTTCAGAGCACATGCTCATTTTCATTGGTAGACAGCTGCGGCTGCTGGTGACGGCAGCTGAGCTTGGGGATTGTGCACGGTCAGGTGCAGCAGTCAGTCAAAGCTCTGGCTCCCACTCAGCAAGTTGGCAAACTGCCCTGAAACGCTCACCCAAAGCCACAAGAGATACCTGCAATTTGTCACCCCTATAAAATAACATTCTCCATATAAATTGTAATTTAGAAGCAGAGGAGTTTGTGTTCCTATGGGGAATGACATTTAGTACCGTAACTGTGTTTCTTAAGAAATGTTTTATTATCAAGAAGCCTGCATTCACCCCCAACTCTCCCAACTCTTAGCTGATGTTTCTGCAGCAGTTGGCAGAGACAGAGGAAGGTTTTTAAAAAGACATGTAATCTTTCCTGGCTGCGAAGCTTTCATACTAGTCTGTGTAAAGACGGGCAGGAAAAGCCCAGAGGGCAGTGCATCAATTCTTTGTTTGACGACTGTCTTGGCAGATCGCCAGGGCCAGATTTCTCACACCATGCATGCCACAGCACACCTCAGGCTTAGGAGACAGAAAGACAGATGGAAAGATTGAGAAATGAATTAAGAACTACACACTTTTCCATTTACAAATCTTGTTGATCTTTTTGTCAAATGTTACTGCAGATGTATGATGTAAAGTGACTAATGAAATATTAAATACTGAATACATAATTTGTTTGTTTATTTTGTGCAGAAAATTTGTTATGTTAGTAGTAGTTAAGGCTGTCAAATAAATGTAGTCAATATAAATAAATGCAGTCAAGCAAAAGTATAAAGTAGCATAAAATAGAGTTAAAAAATACATCAGAATTGTGTTTAAATACTGGCCCTTCAGTATAAAAAACATACAATACCAGAACATACAGTACTGCCCATAACTCAGAGTTGTTAGTAAAGGAAAGGTATAGAGTCATGGAGAGTGCTGTCAGTCTCATTAAATATTGTATTTTGGATCATGCATTATGCAGAAAGAGAGTCGAGAGGACAACCAACTGCACGTTTGAAAGCCTGAGGAGACTGAATGAAAATTGGATTTCTACCACAGTTAGGACAGACCTCCTTGGATTAAGGCTTTCCACTCGTTAACATGGATGAGATGATATTGTTGATCCCTGTGGAGGAATCACTGCAGAGGAAAAAGTCAAAGTAAATTTGGCAAGAAAAGACTAATATAATAGGAACTTAAAATAGAATATAAAATAAGCACTGAAGAGCTTGAGTATGCCAAGTGCTTTTGGGGCAAAGATAATTAGACAAACAGATGGGTTGAAGTTAGTGCAGGATCTGCATTGCAATGAATAAAGCCACTTTGACCTGAGAGAGAAGGAGAAGAGAGTCTGGCCCCACTTATCAAATGATGAAGTACAACATATAACCAACTTATGAGTGAAATGTTGTTTGCTGAGTGTGCCGAATAGAGATAGATTGTAGAATAGCAAAGCAGCTCTCAACTGATTGTATGATTAATCTCATGTTTGCTCAAGGAGGAATAGCAAGACAAATATTTACCTTTCATCTGTCTTGTTTGATCTTTTCAAAACAAAAGTCCTTACATTTTTGAAAAAACATATTATTTATGTAAAATCATTAATATATCCAGTAGCAATTAAAACACAATAAATAAAAATCTATATCTTCATGATATATACATATATGGGTGAAAAAGCAGGTAAAATAGTGCTATAGCATCTTATCAAATGTGTGCTTATATGCAAATGTGAGTTTAGAAGAAAGCAGCCGATGCAAACTTTACCTACACTACAGATACATTTTGCTTGGCATATTAAATTGTATATCATGACCAATAATATATTGTACAGTCATCTAGAGTAGTGGTTCCCAACATTTTTGGCTTATGTCCCCAAAAAAATAAAGCTAATTGTGTGTCTGGGTCACCTTGTTACATGTTGCAATGTCTACCAGTTAATCCAACTACCCCTTGTAGGGGCCCTAACCACTGATATACAGTTGCAAGGACTAGTCAATGAACATATAATGATTTTTAATCAATTGTTTTCAGACATTTTTTTAAAGTAAAAATGTTCAAATCTATGAATATTTCCGTTGTTTCTGTTGAATGTTTCTTCAGACCTCTATTACAGTAAACTAAATATCTTCAGGTTGTGGACTGCTGATCGAGACAAGAGAAGGTATTTGAGGATGTCACCTTGGGCTTTGAGAAACAGTGATCAAAGACTAATCAATTATTAATTATTGCTTTTATAATTATGAATTATAAATTAATAATCATTATCAATTATTATTAACTGTTATCAATCGTTATTAATCGTTCATCATTAATTAATATTATCATTATTATGGAAATAATGCTTACAGCCCTACAGTCATCACCTGTTCCTCTGTACTACATCCATCTAAAAACATGTATTAACCACCTTAAGAGACCCCTGGATCTGTTTTAAATTCAATAGCAGTTTTAAATTCAAATCAATGTAAGAGTTAAGGTGAAGGTGAAGGATTTTAAGTGCACTTAATCCACAAGTCCAAAATTAAACTTCTAGCAGTTTGATAAACACAGGCCCTTATCACTGAATTGTGACTTTTAGTTGCCCAGACCCGAATACATAGGGGATGTTTTTTACCCCTATTGTCATCGACATTTGGAGTCATGAGCCTTCGCTGGTTTGCATAGGGGATCGGTTACCACTCCGTCACTGTGAGTGAGGTTCCACGTGCTGTCATTCATCTCCATGAGTGCTACCTCACACATCTGTCACATAACATGCAGGAGCAATGAGCGGTAACACTATTCAGTGGTGTTAAGTTATATATGAGATATGTCAATCAATAGATATTTCCCTCAGGAAATCTTTTCCTCTCAGCTTATGTTTCATAACTACTTTTCCTATGGTTTCAGATCTCCTCCGCACATGCAATATAGATTTTACTGTATACTTTTGCAAATCTGTGCTGGTATATTCCTCAATGGTGGAGAATAATTGTATTTTTATTATATCTTTGTGTGTTTATCTACAGTATCTGAGAGGACTCCTGAGGGATTTTATCCTTGTCAGCTGAAATTACTGCATAATCAACATTTACATATACACATTTACATAAACACATTTACACACACACACACACACACACACACACACACACACACACACACACACACACACACACACACACACACACACACACACACAGTTCTGTCACAAGGCCACCTTTTCAATGGGAACAGTCATATGTACAATGTGACTACAATAGGCACCTTTTGATACAAGGCAAATAACCGTGTCATGCTCCAAACTGTCACACCAAAACATACACCAGGACTAGTCAGTGCAAACATACAGTAAGTAGATAAGTAGACTGTGGGCTATGCTGACAATACAGGAATTGTTTGACCTGTGTACTGATGTGCCAAGTCCACACTGTGCTTTTTTGATGTGCTGGACATACCATCTTTCTCAGATAGCCTGACATGAAGCAGTTTTATCCACCCTACCAACAGGGATTATAAAGTAGATTGATGCTTCTTTTTTTAGATCTTACAGAGCTCTTACTGAGAACAAATGTTTGCATTAACAGATATTACTGCATCACTACAGAATGTTGTGATCATTTTAATGCATTTCAGTAGAGTTTATTTTATGCAGTTTATTGTATGCAGAGAGAGACGTTGTATCAAATGGCACATTTGTCTCCAGTCACAGTCTATTTAGTGCTCTGTCAGCTTATCTGATGGGATGGTAAAAAGAGCAGTCAGGCTGCTTTAGAAACAGCATTAAAATACTATGAAATGTTTCCTCTAAAACAGCACAGTCAGGGATAATATCAGTAAAATTGTACATATGCTGTTACTATCTGACAAGAGGCTTTCATAAAACAATTACAGACTTTATTTAGTGTATAAAGCTGATTTGATATACATAGGTAAAATATGTACTGGTATTTTCTCAATATTTTAGGAGTAGAAGAAAATCTTACATGTATCTGTATCAATAGTAAGTGAGAATGTCCAATTTGGTGAATTTATCATCCTCCAATTTAATCCCTTTATCCCTCCCTCACATATAAATTACTTGACTTACAAATTACACAAACAACAAGGACTTTGTGACTTGATTGAGGTAGCTCAGTAGCTTGGTTTAGCCAACTCATCTGTTAGCTCCTTGGATGGCTTTCTTTTCTTTGAGTTCTTTAATAAAACTCACCTGCAGAAGTTAATTATAGTTTGCTATGTGTATGCTAGCTCACTGGCATGGCTTCAGTAAGACACTTAAAAGGAATAAAGTAATTATTAACAGTATCCTGCACTTTGTGAATCAAAGGTGAGTAATGGTAAGAACAGTTTTCATATGCACACAGGGATTTTTACTGTAAAGTAGTCAGCTTGTTGGCATTAACTCTGTAGTCCAAGTAGTCCAAGTCTGTATACGGTTTCTCCTTTTCCATTTCTTGAATCAATTTCTCTTCCCTGCTTCTATCAACGGACAATCTGTGGTTAGTATACCTTATAGTTCCTCTGTTTGCATTGGCTGGAAGAAAACTGGGAATGCCAGAATTTTAAACTGAGCTCTCAAGCTTCTCTGTAAAATCAAGATGTTGTTGCACTTCGCCTTGTGATACTAGACAGTAGCAGACATATGAATTAGTGACCTGAACAACACAAAGCCAGGAAGGCAATCCAAGCTACACTGCTCTATGATTATGAGTCACTCACTGTATGTCAGATTATGAGATAGGGCATAGTCAAACACAACCTCAACAAACCTCCCTTTGATGAAGTAAGGTTAAGAAAACATACATGGATGCACACAGGTGTGCAGTATTCACATGTGCAAACATATAACTGTTAAATAATTAATTACCTGAAATGACTGTGACACTGTGTAGCTTCAGATACGGTTGACTGGCACAACATTAACATTCA
The DNA here is from genome assembly GCF_027409825.1 of Scomber japonicus. NCBI lineage: Eukaryota > Metazoa > Chordata > Actinopteri > Scombriformes > Scombridae > Scomber > Scomber japonicus. The sequence continues at coordinate 31,576,477 of NC_070586.1, read as the reverse complement.
CATCAGATCTTTATAAACCTATGACAAGACAGGATGGTGGTTATGTTTTCAGTGATGTGTATTGGTTTGAAGACCACTCAGACAACAATTGGTATGATTTTTAACTGATAAATATAGAATGTTCTTTTCTTAGTGCACTCAATTAAACATTGAATATAAATAGATTTAAGTGCACCTCTCTACAGTCAGTTACTCAAATTACAAGAAACAATAAACTGTCACTTTTATAATTGATTATAAGTACAAAATATTAGCTCCTGACAGTTTTTCTGCAGCTACTGGAAATGTTATTAGCCTTCAAACGTGTATTGGTTTAAACCCCAGCAGGTAGCCTTCATCATAGCACATGTGTAATGGAAAGACTCCTGCAGAACAACATAAGAAGAACCAGATGATGATTGGCAGGGCCCTCTGCAGAGCAGACTGGCCGGCCGACTGGCTGATGGGCCTACTGGCCAACTGGTTAGGGGTTTTCCTCGTCTACAGCTGGAAAAGACGGAGACGTAGGGGTGAGGAGAATGTAGTAGGGTAAGTGAGTGAGGAGAAAGTGAGGGTGGGATAGAGGCACAAAGCCCAGTGCCAGCAATTTTCTCTGCTGTTGCCCGGGGATCATTAATAAACACTTCCATAAACTCACTGTGTCCCCTGCTTTCTCCACTCCTCTTGCCAGACTGACCGAGTCAAGACACACCATGGAGGGTTAAGACAACTACATTTCTTTACTCAGCTTTCCAAGGTAATCAAAATCAACAGCTCTGGAAAGATCATCTTCACATGGATAGTTGAGCAAATGAAGTGTTCATTAAAAACAGTTCAAAAACACAGTTTTTATTTGATTTACACTTGAATAAAGTTTTTTTATCCTGTGCAATTACCCTCTAAAATTTTCGCATTAATTATAAACGTTAGAATCAATTTAAGTTAAAAGTTTCAGCCACTGTACCATCAATAAAATAAATATCGAACAAAATTGCATCTATTAATCAATTTGTCATGACTTCAGAAAGACTTTTTCTATGTTGGCATAGACTTTTATCTTAATTAATTAATTTAATTGTTATAAATCTATACAAAGCATGAAAAAACAATAATTTTCACAATTATTCAGACGCTACTTTGTATAATCTTCATAAGATTAGAGAGAAGACAAAGACTTAAAAGTTACAGTTTAGGGAATATTACGACTGTGTAGATTCTCATCTGCTTGCATTCATTAGCTGGAAAGCAACATTTGGTATGTAAAGTGTAAGCAAATATGCCATTCACTGTTGCCTGTGAGACAAAATGTTGTATACATGTATACGATCTGAAAAAAACTGTTGTATAATGTTGTACAATTAGAAAAAAAGGCTACAAAAGACTAGGTTATGGATGTGTTTGTGGCTATGTGCAGACTTGAGATCATTTTATGACATTTCAACTTGTCTACAGCTGCACGCACACACTGAGATGATGGGTTTCAGAGAACTGAATTAGCTATTTGCCAACATCAGAAAATGATTGCCGAGGATCAACGCAGAAGAACTCGATAACTCTGTGTGCTGATTTCTTGCAAGTGCTTCCCATTCTGCCTTAAGGAGGGTCAGGTGGTTCAGAAGCTTTTCCATTTTATTGATGAAGCTCATTTTCCTAGACTTACTGCATGGTCTAAAATAATTCCACCTCAAACATCCACAGAAAGTTCTTTGGATTTCACATTCTCCTGAATCAGCTCAAGTTAGCTAACCTCACCACTGATAGACTCGATTCACTTATAAAGTTTTCTCCCTGATCTGTATCTACAATATACATGTAATGATCTATCTACTTATCTATCATTCTGTCTATCTTTGACTTGTCTATGGCCTTGACCTGGAAACAACCTGTCTATAACCTAGTGAACTCTGTCAATCCATTCACTCCTCGTCCTGCCGCCCACCCACACCCACACACACACACACACCCACACACAGACACTGCAGCTGTCCAAGCTCCCTCCAAGGTCAAAGGGAACATCCTAATGCTCATCCCACTTGAGACTGGCACCTGTTGGCCCAGTCTTAGCCTGGCCTTCATAAAGACAACAGAGAATTCAATAAAGCAGGCTTAGAGCCACGAGGCCTGGCGTGCCTCTGTTCACCCTGCTGTCGCTAGCTTTGTTCCTCCTACTCATTTCCACGCAGACGTGAATTTTAAACAAACATTTGATCTGTTATTTGAAAGACTGAAGAGGCGCAGCTCTTGATAGAAGCACAGTGGATTTATCACAGAACACAACACTGAGCACTGAAGCAAGGCCTGTCCATGCCGGGGCTAGTTGTGCAGTGGAAAAAGTTGTATGAATATTGGCGAACAAAGTTGTTTTTTCTGCATATAAAATAATCAGAATGTCTTCAGGGCTTGATTTTAAGATGTAAAACCCATCAAACTATACACATTTGTCAGTGGAGATTTAATGGATTGAATTTCTGGGGACAGAGCCAATTACTGTCTCCTAAGTTGTTTCTTTCCACCTTTCCCAGCCCCATGATACCTTGAGTAAATTATAAGCACAACTTCCTGTTATTCCACCAAACCGCTGCCTGTGAGAGTCAGCAGTATGCTACAGGTGTCTTTCCTTTCATTTTTTGGGGGGGGAAATAAATGAATTGGGAACACATTTAACACATTTAATTTAATGATCATACCTCTCCATTTCAATGGTGAGCAGTGAAGCAATGAAAAGTCTGAAAAAGTCTGAGTCTTATCAGTACTTCCATTATAATAAAGTAGGTCAAGTTTTAGTAAAAAAGCTGGAACAGAACTATGCCTGTTGCAGACATAGAACCAAGTTAGAGCATCATCACAGCTAACATTAAATTGACTAATCTTAGGCTAACTATTTCAGGTTGCCCTCCCACTACTGGAATTTTTAGGTATAGTTAGACTTTTCTGTTAAGACACAATGGTTTACCTTTTGGGAAAATATGCTCATTTGCTTTTTTTGCCAGGAGTTAGATGAGAAGATTGAAACCACTCTCATGTTTGTATGGTAAATATGAATCGACTGCTTGAAATCAGCTTACATCCAGCCTTGCTCTGTCCAAAGGTAACTTCTCAAAGGTAAATTTTCCTACCAGCTCCTCTAAAATTCACCAATCAATCCTAATATCTCATTTGTTTAAGATCGATTTTCCAATAATTCTCAAAAAAGAAAAGGAAGTCACCTGTTACAACTTGGTTCTCTCGTGTAACTCTAATAGTAGTTCAGTGAATGGAATAATCAGGTATCATTGGACTAGGAGGGTGATACCCCTTATCACACCATATGTAGATATGTGACCTTTGCAGTTTTGTGTATAGTTGGTGCCAGGGACCGGACCAGCCCTTCTTACAGTATAATCACCAACCTGCCAGCTCCCATCCAGTGAACCAGTTTTTGACACAGTCTGATGACTCACTTCCTTGCACCACTGTCATATTATTAGATTGATGTGTGCATTCAGCTGCCCAAGAGCTTAATTACTAGAGGGCAGAAAGATCCTACTTTCAAGCTGACACATTGAAGCTGAAGGAAAATTGAACTGATTGGGCCTTTGACAATGTGTGAGTCAGTCCTCTGATCCTCTCCTTCATTAGAGCAAATCCCTGCCACAAAGCCCAATGAAGAAGAGATTTACTGTAGACTGGGAGGTCTGCCTAAAAAAAGGCTAATGTTCGTGCGTGCACGCGTATGTGTGTATTGTATCTGTGATGTAACTTGAAATATTTCCAGGCTTTTTCCCCCCTTTCCACTGTGTTTCTATATTGCCTCTTCTCCCTGTCACTCATACTCAAACACCCCTCCGCTTTGACTTATAATTAACTGCAGTTGTTAATGGGCTCAAGAAGAATTTAGGTTGTAAGCTGATCCTACAATTAGGGCTTGTTGACTTTGCATAAATGTTGGGGGCTGCTCTCCCCAGGGGCGCGGGGCAAAAGAAGGGCGCCTTTGAGGGGCTGCCAGGAGCTGGCCAGACCTCCTGAGATGTTGAGGGCGGGAGGGGAGGGGGAAGTGGGCTCTAAAACACACACAGAATAACCCCTTCCAACAGTCTTCCCCTGAATCCTTTGGGGTCGCACAGGACATCAGGTTAACCTCCGGAAACTTAGATGAGACCCCATGGACCAGTGATTCTAAAATGTGGATCCTCAAGAGGCTTCCCATGCAGTAAAAAACAGAAATACATGGTTTGCAAGAATTTAGAGAGAGAACAGTTGCATATAAGAAACTAAAATTTCTTTCACATTCACATTTTAATGATCAGTAGGTGTACCTTTATGAATTTACTGTTTTATTGTTAACATTCAATATGATAGATTGAATGATTGGTTGACTTCAGTTAGCAATTGGTGGGCAATATAGATCCAAAACTTAACAAATAAAAAAAAAATCAAACAACCAAATATCACACATGACCGACACCCACAATAAAGACTGCAGAATACTACACAGCAGTGCTCTGCAATGCTTAAGTACAATAAAAGAAACGTGTGCAATACAGTATAGTGTAACGGCTTACAGTTTGATATAAAATCAATAACAATAAATCTGTGTCTGAGTCTGTAAATAGATGTTTTCTATGTTGTCAGGTCAGTAAGATGAGTTTTGGTGCTATAATGGCCCACTATTGATACCCTTTTTGGTCTATAATGGAAGGATAGCATAGCTCAGAGCATGATAAAAAGTGTTTTTTTAGGGAGGCCACACATGGTGTCTAAATTAATTCATGCTAAATCTTCTGCTCAGCAGTAATGTAATGCACACATTAAAATGTCCCAGGCTCATAAAGAAGAAGTAATGTCAAAGTAGTGCGAAAAGTATGATAAACTACTATATTTTAAAAAATTTCAGTAGGCACAGAGCAAGTCACATGACCCTCCAACCCAACAACACAGGTGTCAGACTTGTAAGAATGCATTCTGATGCAAAGAAACCTTTCTGAACCAATTTTGTCACAGTGGTAGAATAGATTTATTTGCTTTATTTTATACTATTATTGTGCACTATGCAGTCCTGAACCTGCACTAAGCTTATAAACTTTCATTTGAGACTTGCGAGGTAATATGAAGTCTATTTTTAATTCTATTTACATTTTGTTTGTTGATGCAGGCATGGAAACCACTGGAGCTTCCTCGCAAAGTATTTGTGGTCTTTCTCCACAAAACAAGCTGTGTAATTGCCTCTTTCCTTTTACTGGATGCTGCAAGTCGCGACAAGCGCCCAAGCTCCCTTTCTTCATTCTCTCCTTCTCTTGCTTAACAAGGAGGTGATTCAGCAACACGAGGAGAACGTGCAGTAGAATAAGAATCTAAATGATCGGCACATCTCCGGGAGCATATCGACACACCTTTTGGCCAGAGTTGACTGACTGTGTCGAGGACTTGGTACTGCTTGAAGACCTACAGTACTAGTTAGGTTGAGTGATTGTACATGAACAAATACCAATCAGCAACCCATAATTACTAATACCAATATGGATCAATCCCCCCAAAAAACAAGGTCTACAGCGAATTCTGTAAAACTCTAAATAATTTACTTTGACTTTTGAGGCACCCGTGGAGGAAAATTCTATTTCTGTCACCCCTCCAGGGAGGTCATTGATCAGGGTCAGCTAGACAACAACAGCCCTGAGGCCGCTTGTGCTTCTATTTCTTAACACACAGTGCATGTAGATTACTGTAGTGTTTCATGCCTGTATAATTTCAAATACTTTGAAAGAATGTGCCACTGTTAACATTAATGTTTGCGTTGTGCCTCTTTCCTCCCTCTTTCCTCCCTCTGACTTTTTCTCTCAGTTTCACAAATCTACAAATCAGGTTTTAAAACTTGTCCCACTAACCATGTCTCACTAACACTTGTAAGACAGTTGTGGATAACAGGATCACTACTGTTGAGATTGATTTATGAGGTCGACTTTGATGTAAAAGGATGCACTGAGTATTACTAAACTGTCTTTTTAAACACTGAAGACGTTATCTTGCAGCCCCCCATAAATCACTCTGTGCACATAGACTTTGATGGCAAACGTGTGCACAAAAAAAGACAGACTCACTTCATTTCAAGTGATCAGTAATTTATGGCGAGGTCTCACTGCGCTGTCAGGTCAGAGTTCAGGCAGTGAATCAGTGTGAGAGCCGGACCTTCACTGCTTGGGCTATTAAACTCAAATCCCTCCATTCTCACACAGCACCCCTGCAGACTGTAAATCAATAGTCTCAGCCAACACAGAGAGTATGAGAGGCAATGGTGGTGGTGGAAATAAATCAATACAAATAACTTGTCCAGACAGATCGAGAGAGTTTTTTGACATTTCTGAGTATTGTTGCACTTGAAGTTGAGTTGGTACGCTGTAGTTCTAACAGATAAATACTTCATCACTATTAAATTCAGTGGCACGTTTGTCTGGCTGGTTATGCTCATTAATCTGGTTTGTGTTTGTTATGGTGGTATTGCACATGCTTATGATGCATTGTCCTGTTATGACAGATGCCTTTCTTTTCCCAAGAACTGTACAAATGCATTTTTTAAAGCAGTATATCATATTTAATAACATATATGATTTCTCAAATTACACATATTAAGAAATAATCAGAAAGTGTGCGGAATATTGCATGTTGTCATAGAGCTCCTCAGTAATCGTTTTATTTTAGGTTTTGGTTCAGATGAGAGAGTAAAATCACCTGTTGCAGTGTTTTGGTGGAATGAAGCCCTGCAGGCTGCCAGGTCTCTATGGGATATGACTGCTCATCCCTGCAGAGCAATTAGACCTGATAACTCCCAGGAGACGGATGCCATAAGTTTACACGCTACGTTTGAGTTGGTACGAGACAATGCAAGTTAAAGATTTACTTCTGGCTTCTTCTAAATATGAACCTAGATGCAAGCAACAAAATGAAAGATGCATCAAAACGTACTATATTTTCCAGAGCTGCAGGCATTGTGCTCCTCCCAAACAGTCAGACTGCGTAGTTTATACTCATTTTCGGTACGGTGTCCATCTCTTGTAATACATCCATGGCACCAATACTGATACCTGCAAAAAATGTTTAAAAAAGAGAGAGAGAAAAAAGTCAGTAAAAACTGCAGTGCAAAGATCCATTAATAACAAGGTTGGACCAACATGAAAGTTTTCAAATGTACTTATTTGTTTACTCTAGCCTGCTAGTACAGCTTCATCATTATGATATTAAAATGCATATTTGCTTTATGTATATATGTACATTAGCATTTTTCCAACATGAAAGTAACATTTGCTTGCATAAGTGAGCTAACAGTTATCCAGGTTTCTACCAGCAAAAAACAATGAGCGCTGTTAAATTTCTGGCTCAAATTGAAACAATTTGAAAGTAATGTTTAGTCAAATTGAGATATTTGCTTTGGCAATATTGCGAAACCAGATATTTCAACACTGTAGCATTTATTATATGGCCATTTCTTGCTGCACAGGTATATTGTATGGTATATATATGTTTCAATTCACTTTAATTTCTCTTAGCATGTATGTTGCTGTGTCACATTGCCCAAAAAGTTACTTAATGTATGTTCTAAAATCAACATTGCTGTATTTTCTGTAATATGATGTTGTCTTCAGACCATCAGAAGAATTTTGTCCTCAACTACCAACATTAAAGTTTTGAAATTTCCTCAATAGTTTACACTAGTCTCCTACTATAGCTGTATTATGATATTACTAAAATATATGTGCTCAATTTGAGCCAGAAATGTAGCAGTGTCTTCGTCATCAGGTTTGGCTGGTAGCAACCTGGCTAACTGTTAGCTCACCTATGCAAGCAAATATTCCTTAATGCAAAGGGGTTAAAAATGCTAATGTACAAAGCAAATATGCATTTTAATATCATTGTAATAATAAAGCTGTAGTAGCTGACGAATGTAAACAAACAAGCACAGCTGTTTTTTATTTTGCTGACATTGGCAGCAGGGCTCTCTGTGATGACATCACAGGGGTTGATTGGCTGAAGCAGTTGTTGTCCTATGGCTTTCATACAAAGCGCTGGTCTCAGGACAACAGCCACTTGGCAGAATTAGACCATGCAGTGTTCCTTTGTGCTGATCCAGTGTATGATTGTGACATTATAATGATGTCATAATTTTCCTCACTTCACTCAGTGTGACTTATGCTTCACTGAATGTTTGGCCTCTCTGGAGCTTCACTAATTGCCTCACGTCTCTGTAGAAAACATACAATGAGACCTTTGCTAAAGCTAACACAGACTTATCAGCATCCACATTAAAGTCCTTGTCATGGCGAGTCCAGTATTTTGTCCACCCTGCTGTATTTCTTAAGGATGTTGTGGTCTACCATGTGTATGGAAGACAGATGAACAGTTAGTCCAGCCATTATATCATATCTCCCAGAGAGACACATGTTTACAGGACAGCAAATCAAGCTCTAATGAAGTCATTGCCAAGAGAAATTCCGGGATAGGCCCACAGCGAGCGTGTGTGTCCAATGCCAAGTGCCTTTATACAGTGATAAACGACTGCAGCAGAATTTTGCTAATGATCATTTTGGAAAAGCAAATAGATGTATCCAGCATCAATATTTCTTAATTACCGTCGTTTCCTGTGGAATGCTCTGTTGACGAACACAGGGCGAAACAATCAATCAGGCAAGAAAGAGAAAGAGAGAGTCTGGGAAGCAGGAAAGTAAACCTCAAAGGATGGATTTCATCATTCGCAGTGGATTTTCACCTTTTTTAAAGTGTCTAAGTGTGTGTGCACGCATGTCTGAGAACAGTAGAGGGAGTGACACCCACATTAAAGAGAGAAAGTGTGTGTGGGGGGCAACCAAGAGAAAAACATAGTGACTTTCTCTACCGTCTAAATCCCTTGCAGTCTACATGCCAGTGGCTACATGCTTCTGAGAGTGGTTTAATGCCCTGTCAGCTGTGCCAGTGAGAGAGAACACACACACACACACACACACACACACACACACACAGTGAATCATGAACTGACACACACACACACACACTCACACACACTACCAACCCCAACAGCACAAAGGGCTGCAGCTGCTGCCAAGAAGCACATATGAACCCTGAGAGGGAGTGTGTGTTTGAGGTTTGAGGGATGGTGGTACAGTAGTGTATATTTGAGTGGTCTGTGTGTAACTGGAAGTAATGGTGGAACTGGAGCTGTTAGAGGATGACCACCTATAAAGTATAGACACACACAAACATATAATTTTGGCATCCGAGTCTCTAAAAGTAAAATCCCCATTTATTTTCTTCATAGATGGTGTTAGGTGACAGGGGGACTTCCAAGGTTTGGATGGGCATCAAACATGAAAAGCAGAAGCCTGTATATATAAAAACTTGTGCTGTATTTTTATAGTTATGCTTTAGTTGTTCTATATTTTTATATTAACAAAGGATGAAAAGACTTGGTGTGATGTGACAGCAGCCACTCATAGTGACAAACCCACAGAAAATCAACAGCCAACACTGCAGTTCCCCACAGAGCTGCTGGGTTTTAGTGTCTTTTAGCTCACTGTTTTGGTTTTTAAGGCTGCAATTTTACTGTTTTGATTATTTTATCACTCTCAGCAGCTTTGTTTCACAGCAGCAGCCAGCTGCTGTCTTCAGTGAAAAGTCTCTGATACACCAACTGTATCCTTCCCCGCCCAGACACCAAACAGAAGGCAGACAAAATTGGTGAAAAAAGTGGAACATTGAGCAGTTAATGACCCATCATTTTCCTTCAGAAGCTGCAGAAGAACGAAAAGTTAAAAGAAGAGTGAATATTTGTCTTAAATTACACACGCTCAGCATATCAACTCAACAAGGTGATAAAATGTTGATGTTCGGTTTACAGCTTGTTGCAATGCCCACAAATGGCCAAAAGAAAATCAGTTAATGCAGGTTTAAAGAAAGAAGCTAAATACAACTCCCAAGGAGCTTTCTTTTTTAATACAATATACTCAAAACATGTTGGTTCAATTTTAGATTCATTTTCATAACTATATATAAAAAAAGTATTCAGAATTTGCTACAGCTCTGATTTGCATCTCTGACAGGCTTCTTCTTTACTACACTGGCACTGGTTCATGGATCTTGTAGTATTTAAAGCCAACATTCATACCAAACTGGAGACATAAACATGAGTTCTTGGGAAACATAATTGAAACTATGACCACAACCTATAGTATAGTTAACTTTTCAATAAGATTACATATGTATTAAGGCATACTGAGAATATCATTGACAGAAAAGGTTCAAATGGCAATTTATAGGGAGGGGAAAATACTTTTGGGACCAGCAACTCTTCACACTTAACATCTGTGTAACTGCTAATAAAATAAAGAAAAGGCCAGATTTTCAAAGACTAACAAAAAGTTGATTGATAGTAGTTGATACTGCTTAAACTTCTAGTATGTTTTCAAATATGTAATGTCCAATAGTGCTTTATCTTTCTGCCACTTCGTTCCCCACCCACCCACCATGCTCTCTGTTAACTAGGCTCTCAGGAGTGAAAGGCCAGGATTAACCTTGGATTTGAAATGGGCTGTAAGCCCATACACTCACCAATCCCTCTGTCGGACCCACCCTCATGAGCTCATCTCTCCTTAATGAATAGCCTTAATCGCAGGTGAACACACACAGAGATAGACAGGGACACACACACACAACAAATAAGGGCAAACAAGCACTCATACATGCCTTTACACACATGCAGTCACATACAAGCACGCACACAGTGTCAGCATATTAGCTCTCTTTCTGTCTTTTTGTGTGAGAGATTCTTACATCAGATCTCATGGCATTGTTGCTCTGTCAAAGGAAGCTCTAACAAGGAGGCATAAATGTCAAACCCAAAGCAGCATGTCTTAACCTCACACAAACAAACACACACACGCACACACACACACAGCCAGGCTGAATATGACAGTATTTTAGCAGCAGCCTCTTTATTAGGGCCATTCCTCTGAGTAATAACTGTGCCTGGCTCAGAGCAGTGAAGCTTGATCTGTCAAAAGGCCTTTTGGGAGGAAAAGACTCTGTAAGTCACTTGTGAAAAACTGTGTGTGTGTGTGTGTGTGTGTGTGTGTGTGTGTGTGTGTGTGTGTGTGTGTGTGTGTGTGTGTGTGCGTGCGTGCGTGCGTGCGTGCGTGCGTGCGTGCGTGCGTGCGTGCGTGCGCGCGCGTGTGCACGAGCATTTCTGCTAATGTAATTTTATTGGCCAGTTGCTGATTCCAAGGGATATAGCTGAAGAGAAAGACCCACAATCCCCTCCTGTCATCATATTGCAGAGATCCACGACTTGAACAGTTTTACCTCAAGCTTTTTTGCTTTACTGCACACTGAGTTAGGATCAGGGTTAACACTACTGATCATATTATCATTCTTCAAATCATGTTTACGAATTATGTGTTATGGATTATATGTTACAGATGGACGTTAGTTGTGTCGGATAATACATCCATATCGAGCTAAAATACAAACTTAATCAACACTCATTAATTTGAATATCCACACATCATCAGCAACTCATTTATCAATCAAATATTTCCCTGCTGTCAACATAAAATTGAGCCATATCTGTTCCATCTGACGTGTGAAAGACAGAAGACTGAAAAACATGGCTGACTCCTGTGTTAGAAAGCACCAGAGATTCAGCAGTAAATTCATACATTTACCATTCTGACAGATTTACTTCAACATACACATTTCACACATCTCCATAGCAGAGTTAACATTTCCATTTGTTTTTCTTTGTCTCCTTTGGCATTCACATATTTCCACTTAATATGTTCCTGACGTATTTGAGTTATTACATATTGTATGTCCAGATATCATCTATATTAACAATGACCTTTGTAATGTTTCTTTTGTATGTGCTATTATTTTACTGCTCCAAACCCAGTTTCCCCACATAAATTGTTACAATTTGATATCATCTTACACAATCTTAAAATGTGGACTCATACACTTGGTGTATGTGTACACTTGTCTTCAACTTTCCCTCTCAGTCACACACAAACACACAAACACACACACACACACACACACACACACACACACACACACACACACACACACACACACACACACACACACACACACAATGTTGTAGTGTGATCTGCTGAGGAGATGGTGCTTATTAGTGTCCTATAAATCTCCTCTACCTCCCAGCGGGGCTCTAAGTTGTAATTTACAGCCACATGTGCTGCTGTTGTTCAGGCTTCAGCCAGTGTGAAGGCTCATGGTTGCTGATAGCCAACTTGAACTTTATGCCAAAAATGTAACGTATTCAGAACAGGATGTATACCATCATGAAACCAAATAATTATACAAAGCATGTTAACACATACTGATGCATTACTTAATTGAATTACTTTTCATGATATCAACAGTTGAATAACAACAAGATCAGATAGGTAATTAAAAGGATCATATGGGCCCAATACATTAACTAACAGGCATATCAGTCACGCTGCTGTTTCCCAGGGAGGTGCAAGGTGAACTGTAATAGCAAAATTACTACAAACAACACACACACCACCTCTGTGAGAGGAGTAAAAATAGAAAGAAAAAGGAGGGGTAGGAGAGAAAGGAGTTACAAGAAGAGGAAATGGAAGGTGAAAAAAGGAGGAGAGGAGGGTGGAGAGGAGATAAATCTTGACTCTTGTATTCACAGCAGACCTGTCAAGGTTCAAACATGACATTTATGTGGACTCGTATTGGCCGTTACTCTAATAACATCTCCAGAAAACTGTAGACTATTTGTAGAATGAAGTCGGGAGGGAAGCATTGTTGAGTGTGAGTGACAGCGAAGCAAGCGCACAATGCCTGGGAATAAGCCTGTAATCTGGGGTATCGGATTCAATGCGCTGGTAAAACGGCATGCTAGGAGTGAATGGGGTCTTTGTCGAGGCTGCGGCTTACGGGCTCATTTGCATGCAGTGATAAACGTTGTTTACACTGGACATACAGCTCTGTGAAGTGGTAGGTAAACGCAGCCGGAATGATAGATTTACTGCCTCACATGGGAGCCAGACGGTTATGTAGTAAGCGCACACACACACACACACACACACACACACACACACACACACACACACACACACACACACGCACACACATACACAGACCAATTCATGCAACAGGTATGCAAACATAAGCTACACAGAAACAGATACGCAAACACACACACTCAGACGGATCATTTCATGGGACAGAGTTCTAACATACACACTCAGGTACACGCACACACACACACACACACAGTTTGTAGTAGGAAACAGGATCCATTCTCCTGGTGATAAATGCCCACTTCTTTCCACTATGGCTGACGTTCATATTTCCAGCCCATCCGTCAACATCACGCTCAAACAATGTTTATTTTCACCATATAGATTTGATAAACATATAGATATAAGCTAGAGGTCTTGTGGGTGGAGGGGGTGGAGGCAAGTAAACGTATGTGGCTGACCAGGCGCACTAACTCATTTCAGGATGAGGAATCCCTTCTCTAACCAGACAAGGCAGGCCATAGGGAGGGGACCAGGGGCCATGCGGGGCCTCGGCTCCATTTAAAGAGCGGCAGGTTATTTGTCATCCTCTGGAGGCGACGGAGAGGAGGGTGGCGGTGTGGCAAGGGAGAGAGGTGGAGTACAGGAGGGGCGGTAGAGGGTTGCGGACAGGGGCACCGATTTAAGGCAGTAAACGGGTTTCGGGTCATTGGCATCGCACAGTGGGCCAGTCACTCAGCTCCAAAACTGGACAGAGTAGAGGGAGCATGTCAGGTAGGGTGTGGAGGCAGGATGGGGTTACGAGGTGGGAGGGTGGGGTGGACACCCTCCGCCTCCTTCACCCACCAACAACACCCCTCCAGAACCTTCAGGTCAGAAGACTCATTGCTCTTCAAAATAAAGCCCCTTCAGTTCAAAGCCAGGCCAGGTATGTTATTTTACAGTGCCAGATAATGCTGTTTGCATCATGGCGGGTGGTGGAAAGCCCGTCCTCCACCCGGTAAGTGCATAGATGACACTAGAGGAGGGACATAGGAGTTGTTTGATGTTATTTGCCCAGTATCTTTGGTATTGAGCCATGGTGTGAATTGAACACTAACCCCCTCTCTATCCTCCCCCACCCCAAACTGCCCCTTATATTAAGCACATCCCTCTGTTGGTGGCAGGAATAATATTAGGTTTCCCTGCTTCCCACAGAGACTTAATGGCAGGACGGTGGGGGGGTCAGATATTTTTCTCATGTGCTGCATGCCAGCTACTGAAGTTAAAGATAAATCAGCTGAAGGGTAAACACACAGACTGCAACTGGGTGAAAAACAACAAAAGACTGCAGGGCTCAGAGAGTTGGCTTCATGCATTGGTTGGAAAAGTCAGAGTTCAAGTGATAATGCTGGTTATAATGTGGTACACACAGCACATTGCACGCATTTCTAATTTGAGATTGAAATGGAATACCTCAGATACGGTTCCAAGTTGGCAAAATACACTGATTGGCTAAGCTCTGGCACCTCACTGTCCAGTGAGGTGATGTTATTATAGACGGGTACAGTCCACAGAGGGGAGGGGGGGGGGGGGGGGGGGGGGTCGAGGTAGATGCACGGGTCAACAAAACTTTGGACTTTCCATCCAATGCATGAAGCCAACTTTCTGAACACAAGACACCACTGTTCATTTCCCGTTTCCTACCACGAGTCAGCGTTGGTTTCTTTTAACCATGACCACGATCGTTCCCTAATCGTAACCACAAGCTTATTATTGTAGCCATGACGATGAAGGTCCCCTAACCCTAACAAAGTAGTAACTTAACCCAAACACAATGTTTCCCGAAACCCAACCAACCACAACCTGATCCCACTGCAAGCGTCCATCACTTACTCAAGTGGGCTCGCATGCAAATGGACATTCACATTCACTCCTGCTATGGCTGTTTACATTTTCCAACTTTTACATTTTAATTCATTGCTTTTATCATTATCCATCGTATATACATTTAGAATCTAAAAATGGCTGTGTGATGATGATGATGATGATGATGATGATGATGATGATGAAGATGATTATAAATAAAACGCAGATGAGTCTCAGGATTAGTTGGCTGGCATGCTCTTAGAGTCTTCTCTTACTTTCATAATCACTGAAAGACATTTTACACATGTGCAGAAACACAGACACACATGCACAGATGCATATGCAAGTGCACTTGACTTGACTTGATTTAACCAGGTCTGACAGAGGCCTGATTGGTGTCTCTGTCTCTGGGTGGGCTGATTTAAAGTGTCCCTGAGGTCTCGTTCCAGGTAGGGAGACAGACAGGGGCCCTGGAATCCCCCACCCACTCCCCCCCCTGCTTTCCTCACACCCACTTCTACTGTAGCTCCCAGTGAACAAATCCCGCCCCAACACCCTTCACACACACATGCACACACACACACGCTCAACCCTCTTCGTCCAACTAGCGTCCATGCTTTCTCACACTGGCCCGAGCTGTCCGGGTCTTAGGGTTGCATGGATTTCTCACCCCCGTCCCGTCTCGTCCCCACGAGCCGCCGCACATTCCAGCAGCACCCAAGCTTATTATTGGAGGAAATTTATAGGGCCATTCATTTAACTGGATCTGAATGACATCGGTTCTGGATGAGTGGAGCTAGGGCAAACTGCCGGGCCATGTGGTCCAGGGAAAACAGAACAGGGGATAAATCAACTGACTGAGGGAGGGAATGAGAGAGAAAGAGAGAGAGAGAGAGAGAGAGAGAGAGAGAGAGAGAGAGAGAAAGAGAGAGAAAGAGGTGGTGGTTGGGAGACAAAGAGAGAGAGAGAGAAGGAAAGCTTGGCTGAGAACAGAAAGTGAAATAAAAAGATTCGATGATCAGCTGCAGAGTTGCACCACAGAGGCCTCTCTAACAGCAGACCACGGATAACGCTGGATTAACCTGTTAGAGGGCTCAGGGCTTGCTTAGGGCTGCTATTGCTCCTGTATATCAGTTAGAAAATATATAGAAATATAAAGAAACTCAGAGTAAAATGGAAATGGGGAGAGTCATGTCCAGATTGTTGACCTGTCTTTTAACCTGTATTAAAGAATCTGAAGACTGGCTCTCCAAAACACATATAACATCCTATGCATAGACACAAACCCCATGCCTCTCTTTCTGCAACAGTGAGCTTTCAGGAATGAGAGGAAGCTCATTACATAGGCAGGGATCTTGGGATATTGTGATCTGTACATATTCAAAAGACATAAGACCACAGTCACTTAACGTATAGTGATAACAGAGGGTAAATTGAGAATATGAAAATATGAGACAACTTAGGTTTTATTGTTACTAACTGCCATTAAACTATTCAAGAAGGAAGGACCGGGATGACTATATTTTTGTGGTTTCAGCATAGATGGAAAAATATTGATCTGAATACACAGCCTCCCTTGTCACAGCCACGACAGTTAAAACATGCAAATCAAAAAAAAGCCTATTAAAGTATTTCAACACAGCTCGCCTAACAAAAAAGCTAGTCTGGCCACTTTAGATCAAGATGAGGGTGAGATGTAGGAATGATCCTCTATAGCACAGGAAGGGTGTTAGCAAGAACCAGCTGTTAATAATGGAGAGGACATATTTGCAAACATAGATACTGTGTAATATCAATATCATACAGTTTTTTTCCATGTTGAAGCATTTCACATCAGGTGCAAGGAGAGCTACATTTTCCATATGCTGCAGTGTAGTCCCCTGTCAAGATATGGTATGTAGATATGGTATATCCCAAAAATGCTGAGGGGCGGTCATTCCAAAAACAATGGTTCTCTAGAAATGTGTATCTGGAGTACTTACCTACTGCTGATTCGATGCAATTGTTGGCTGTTCCTATCCAAAAGTAAAATATAAAAGCAGAAAAGCATGAAGTATTGGCAAAAGAAAGTGGAACATTGCTCTTGGAAAAATCAAGCAAAACTCATTCACAGAGATCCACGTGACAAGCATGGTGAGATGGAGCAATTATCAAAAAAAGGCACTCCAGTCATTTAATATTTCGGATGTAAAGGGGGTGTAAAGGAGGTGTAAGGTGAATTGGTCTGACAGTATGTCTTGCACAGCAGGGACGAGTATTTGATGATGAGAACAACTCCAGTAACAAACATGGAAACTCCCTTGAACTTGTGAATCAATTTTTTTAAATGCATAAAGCAAATGTTGCTAAAGTGAAAGTCACTAAGACAATGCCCTACGTATCAATGCTGTCTAATAGAAGACAAAATTACATAATTGCTGCACTGGGCACATCAGGAGGGAGATACAAAGTGAAATATAAGGGGGTGAGATGTACTACATGCTATTGGGTGAAACCTCTGATGTGTCACACCAAGAAAAACTGTCATTTGGAGTACGATATCATCATCATGTACAAATGAAGCAGAGATTCACTGAGGTGTTATACTGACACAACTACAAGCCAGTAGATGGAAAATGCTGTGCTCTCCCCTCTGCAGAAGAATGGCCTAGAGCTGAAGAATACGTGCAGCCAAGGTGGATCAGCCAACATGAGCAGAATGTATAAAGGCCTTTGAGCCAGAATACGTTCAGAAAGTGAGAAGGACCTCTATGAACACTGCAAAGTGCACTGTCTGAATCTGAATTCCTGATGGAATCCTTGAAGTCTAACAAGCATGTTGTGACATTCTTTGACCTTGTGGAGAAGCTGTATGCTTTTTGCACTGGCGCCATGCTACTTTGGTGAAATGGTGGCAGCCTATGTATCCTGGACAGTGTGTTGTGGAGTTCAAGAATCTATCGGGTACCCGATGGACTTGCAGAGAGAGAGTACTGAAGGCCCTTCAGAGTATTCACTGCCCCAGTGTTCCAAGTCACTGCTCTAGCATCAGATTCTCTGAAGGAAGAAAGCTTGGACCAGGCCATTGCCTACAAGGTTATTGATGGCGTGCTTCACACATTGCAGACTATGAGGTCTGTGGAAAAACTTTGAGGAAATATTTTGGAGGTACATTAGAGAGTGCAGAGAGCCTTAAGATTCCAATAACTACTACAGTGCCTGTTCAGGAGAGGACATGGAAAGTGCCAGTATGTTTCCAACACAGCCCAACATCATCTCAAGTGAGCTATCAGTGAGTCTGTGGAGGCATACTTCAGGACTAATGTGTACCGCACATTTCTAGATACTATGAGGAGCTTAACAGGAGATTCAAAGGGGGTCAACATTGGAAGTCCCAGTGACAGAATCATTTGGTCCTTTCACTCCCTAACAGTAGGGGCCAACTGGGTAAGCACCCCAAACTCAGAAGCAGAGTAAGCTGTCCACACCACTGTGATTTCTATGGCAAAGAAGATAAGGACCAGCTGAAGACAGAGCTCAAAGGTCTTCCACTCCAGTTTTGCTTCAAACGACCTGCAAGAAATACTTATATAGTGAAGAAAAACATGGGCCAGCTCATCTTTCCAACCTTAGAGAAGAAGATAGTAACCTATGTAACACTGTTAGTGTCAACAGCTTCTGTAGCAAGATTTTCACAAGTGAAAATGAACGCGAACAAACTGAGTGGTCTCTGTGGAGAAGAATGGTTCTCTGGCTTTCTCTTGTTTGCCAAACCGCGAGACGTCCAGCTAAAATACAGTGAGGTCATCAGAATCTTCCAAGATTTGGCAACGAGAAAGATGCTCCTGTAAAGCATGAGAATGGACCCACTCCCTTCACCTCAGTTCACAGAACACACTTGGAGGGTAGATTGGTTGGTTTGTTCATTTACTTATTCAGATAACAGGCTTTTTCTATTTGGTGTAAAGATTTGTTGATTTTGAATGGTAATTTAAGTAAAGTATGCACAATGTGGAATTGTTTTCTTTGTTGTTGTCTGCTCTTGTGATAAATGTAGAAATAGTGAATGCTAAATACCATCATGTGTATCCAGTGAGTAATTTTGTAGAAATCTGTTATACTAACATGTGCATGAGTGCATGGGTATTTAAATAAACATGTAAGTAAAAGATGTGCTACTGTATATAACTTTATTTTTGTCTAAAGAATTTTAGACAACTTTTTTTTTTCTTGAGCACCTGCCCCTGCAAAATGTCAGTGCACAGCCCTAATTTGTACACACAAGACTAGATTTGGATAAAAGAGTGCATATATATATACCAATGTTTGATATTCTCAAATGAGAAACGGTTATTAAGTGCATCTTAAACACATTAACAGGCCCACATAGAATGCTGAGTTTGATCATTTGCCAACATGTGATCTGAGTCCATACTGCACTTTAAAAAAAAAGGATCTAATGCTACCAAGTAATGTACTCCTCTGTCACCCATGTGATATCTTTCCACATTCAAATTGGAATGAATGACATGGAAAAGCCTTCAGAGGTAACCTGAACCCTGTTTACTCACCCTAATGCAAACAATCCCACACACACACACACACACACACACACACACACACACACACACACACACACACACACACACACACACACTGCACTAAGTGACTGACACTCACTGCTGTCACAAGCAGGGGGGTGGAAAGTAGTAGGTGGGGAGGGTGGATAATCGCTGTCCATAGTAATGACCTGCCTTCAAAGCAAACTCTCCTCCACCCACACACTCTCATGCAAGTGCCTCATTCAGGACCCCAACCAGAACAATACACTGTACCAGCACACAAGCCAGCACGATATTATGGCGCCGGACAGGAATCAAGCCCAGCTCCAGACCCTTCATAAGAACAAAAACCCCCATTTCTGTCGCAAGTGAAAAGGCAGCACCAGTGAATGTTTACTGTGTGTGTCACGCAACACCTTGATCAGCGCACGTTCCTCACTACCAACCAAAGATACAAAAGCATTGGCGACAAACATCTCAAAGCAAGAACCAACTCTGGGAATCAGACAAGAACCAGTTCTCAAATACACACACCCGTCTCCACTCCGTAACTGTAACACATTAGCATAGCTGGAGCTTTTGATGGCGAATGATGCTCAATTCTCAACTTCAACAGTGGACACTCTTTCCAGTGACCCTCTGCATAGCCCTAATTACACACTCTGGCACCCATAAGCCACCCTGTAAACGCAGGCTTACACAAGGAACCAGGCAAAAAATGTTGCACTGCCACAGGAATTACCACTATTGTCTAGCCACACACTGAAAGCATGTCTCTGAAAAAGCACCTTTACGCATCAACACAAAATCAATTCAAAATGATGTCCATATACATAAATAGCATCTATTAAGGGATAGCATTTTTAACCTACTCTAATGCAATCGCCTCACGAAGACTGTAAAAAATATCAGCTTTTGCAGCTGTACACCATGGGAAACCAAAACGCAGACAAATCCAGTTTCACTGTATGATAATTCAAATCATCCTCAGCACATATAGCTGAACATGTCTCTGGAGTTCTCCCAGTGAGGATGCAGGGAAGCATTAGCTCTGTGTCCAAATCTGGCCAATTTTCTGCATCTGAAACACGTTCAAAAAGTGTCAGGTTCTCGACTCATTAAACTTTGGGACCAAATGCATGTTTGCAATAGCATCCACACCACCTGCAAAATGGTCAGCTATTTGCACTGACTGCTCTTTCTTACAGCCATTTACAAATTTCACTGTAGGCGCATAAAAATAAAAAAAAAACACAGACGAGGAAGCTATAATTACCAATTACCAATGCACACAGTAATAGGTTCACTGCTAGACAAGCATTCAGGGCAATTAACAACCCTCCACAGAGAATTCCCTCCTAACTGTCTAACCAAAGCTTGCTAAAAACTCACTTGTAGTCTTCATGTGGCTTGCGGCGAGTATTTACACACTAAAAACCAGCAGACTTGTAAAACGACCTGCAAGCAGGCAACCTCACAAAATCCCACGGATGTGCCCCTGAAACAGCCATCCGAAAACAACTAATAGTAACCACGTCACCACAACGCTACAAAAAAAAAACAAACGGACGCAACCCATACGGTGAAATGCCACTTCAGCCTAACAACACAGGTTTACAACAGCCTAAATCTCCAGACAAAAGCCTATCAAAACAGTTACACTCACAAAACAATCCTACGCCAAATCAGAAACCAAGGCTTCCTGCAAAACAACACATCATGTATCTCAAACCAAAGACCCAAAACAGTCCCAGCAACAAACACACAGCACAAAATCAGCACACAGCTCGACCAAATCACCTCATTTGCTGTTCACTTACACCATGTCCCCAAATGCTACATGGGCCACAAAACAAACTTTTTAAACAAACCCTAATGGACCAGCCCCCATTTGTTATGACTTGGCTCAAGTGGCCACAAGAAAACAGACACATGCCAGTGTTCAATTTGAAAAGGTAAATGTATTAAACTAAATGAAACCAAAGGGTTAGCTAAATATTTAAAGCATGAGAGGTGGTATCAGTATTGGAAGGTGTGCATGGGTGTTGGTGCAAGGTGCAAGGAAATTGAAGCAAAGAACTAAATCAACATAACCAAATCAGATCGAAAGGGTTACCTGTAGGGTAGAGAGCAGGACTGAAGCAGAACAAGACCTGGACTTCAGTAACCTGGGAACACGTCAGGGCCCACAAGTGTTCCAGGTTACACCACTGATCACTTGCAGAACAAGGAGAGATAAAGGTTAGTGTACAAGGTGAAAACCACTAGATGACAGCAGAGGTCATCACAATAACAGACATCCTCTGTACATTAGTAATTGTTCATGACACTAAAATGTGAAACTCTGACCATCACTTACAATGTCTCGCATGCAGGTGATTAGACTTTGACAAAACAAAGCTTGGGAATAACTGCTCAATATTAACTTTTTCAATGCTGCACCAGCTGGCCTAAAGGGGGTGCTACCATATTGATGAAAGTTACACACAGTAACATGTATGCAGTTGACTGCACTTACAAAACAGAATGGAATGATGCTCGGGAAGGGCAGATTTGTTTATTTGCTTTGATTTTGCTGACATTTTAACAGATCATCAGTAGACTTGTCTACACAAGATTGATGCACACACACATACACACACACACACACACACACACACACACACACACACACACAAACACGGAAATCAATGTAGCAAAAAATATGTACTAAAATGATACCATAGCCGTAGTACTGTAATACTGTACTGTAGCTTCTTTCACCATGGACGGAAATGCTGTTTACCCCAGTATGTGGGTGTAGAAGTTAAATTAGAAATTAAAGTTATTTTCACATTTAATGAGATTATATTAATTTTTACAATAAATGTGGGGCATAAGAATTTTATTGCAATCAAGTCTAATCCAATATTACAATCAAGTCTACAGTAAAGCCATTACAACCATCTATTATCATACTCCTGATGTTCTTATATTGTAAGTTAAAATAAGATGAATGCTAATAATAAAGGCAAACATGATTACTTCAAAAACACAATGGTTCAAGATTAAAGACAATGTAAACATGAGAGGGATTAAATTTAACTTTTGACGCTGTCCTGTGAAAATAATCTATCTCCAAAACACCAACTTTTTATTAGATAAGAAAACAGCACTGTTTTTCAGATAATCCAATGAGCTGGTTTACTGGTATACTCTAGATCCATATCTGACTGCAAGTGAATGAATGTAAATCTATATTAAATAACAATCATACATTTTAGCACCTGGGGCCAAGCTGCTCCAGGCCAGGCAGTGTGGTTTCAGTCCCTCTGAGGCCCACTCAGACCAGCCTCCAGATGTCCTACCCAGGCACCCTCAACCAGGTGAGTCCAGCTGAAAGCATTCCTTCTACGTGGGGGGACGTACAGAGGTGGAGAGGGGATAGATGAAGGAGGATGAGTTGGGGTGCGGTGTTGGAAGAAGTTCCCACCACCCACGAAGGCTGCCACGCTCTCTGCTCCTCTGAAGGTCCCCTACCTGCTAATTTGCATCAGTAAACAAGCAGCAGACTACTTCAAAGTGTCGACACCAATGAGGCCTGACACGGGAATGGACTTGTGTTTAACTGTGTGTGTCTGCGTTCATCAAGCAGTGTGCTTATGAGTGTGTGTTTAGGTTTTATATCACAGCAATACATCTCTAAGAATTTGAGCTCCAGTTGTCATTGGAAACTCATTTTGTAACTTTCATGATGATATTTTTTTTAGATACTATTACTTTTCTTTTTTTGGTATGAAAATGGTTTCAGTAAAAGAATATTAGTAAAAAGACTTTGCTATTCACTCCAAATAATACCCATATTGCCTTTCAAAACACACCCCAGTCAAACCCCAGTGTGTATATCTGTATGCTAGAAATCCATCATTGTGAATGTGTGTATACATGTTTCTTTAGATGGGCTGCCACCCACGGAGACGTGTCAGGTAAATATTTGGAGGGTGAGGGGCGGTGAAGTGTCCAGTGTCCAGAGGGGGCACATGCCATCTGAAGATATCCAGCCACTCCACGAAGGCATCTGATATGGACAGAGACACCTGATCCTGCATTAGGCTGCCTCTGAAGCTAAGCAACATCACGGCTCACCCAAAACATCAACTTGAACCAAAGAGCCTCTAGCAAAATAACTTGTGTGTTTATGTGAAGTATCTTTGGATCTTAGGATTGTATGTGTATGTCATGTTACCTTAAAAAAAAAAAAATACAGAAACATGAAAGTTGAGTAACATTAAGTAATTGTTTTCAGTCATTCCTGTATGAATGTGTGTGTATACAAGCATGGGAGTGTGTATTGGGGGGGTTTGTTGTCATATGTCATATGGAGTAATGGGTGATGACAGAGGCTTTCCTTGGTGTGTTTTCATCAACAAGAATGCAGTTTGAGGGTTAAAGTGAAAAATGCATGGAAGATGTGCACACCAACTCATTGCTACTAGATTGTAAGTTCAGTTAGGGTACATTACAGCACTGTGAGTACATTTACTCCCTCGCTGTGTCTCCACAGTCAAAGTCCTACCTCTTGCTGCTTCGGTGGAGTTGCCCAGGTTAATGTCCTGGTACCCAAATGCCCACCTCTTCCCCCTGCAGTGCCAGATGCTCTTACACCAGCAAACCACACAGGGGAGCTACTGCTTTACACACACACACACACACACAAACACACACACACACATTCACTCCTACCGTCTTTCCAGTCCAAGCATTCCCTTCAGTCAACCTGCTGCACATGGTTCAGCGTGGATCACCAGTCAAGCTGAAACCAGAAAGGGATTTTCTATTTGCTACATCTTACTTTTTTGTTTAATTTTTTGAAATAGTATGCATGTGTTAAATGTGTGTGTTTTTTTAATTGTTGCTCCTTAAATATGATAAGTTGACTTAACTTAAGTGCCAAAATGGATCAAAATAGTAAAACTGATTGCTGATAAATCTGTTGTTTCTAAGATAATATCGTGCTTATCTACATTACACTTTATTTTGTATATTTTCTGTAAAATAGACAGACCACAGGGTGAAATTTGATTTGTCCTGACCATTAATGTAATTTTGCAGACAGGTCAGAAAAAGGGAGTTTAAGTTTCAACAGGACTACATACGTTCCATTAAAAAAAACTTCAGAAAGGGGAAAAAAAAACACAAGTGAATAAAGCTGATGTCCAACCCTCTTCCTCTTAGTCATATGTAAACACAACTCTGTATCTAGGACAGTGATGTCAGATACGGTAAGAGACATACAAGCAAGTGAGGACATGTTCTAATAAATATCATTACATTCAAACTGCCTGAAAATATGTCGGCCTGCGAGAAGCACTGTATGACTACAGTTAAGATTAATGAGCTGAGAAATCAGACCCAAACACAAGGGCTATTTTTTTCCACATCCAGCTCATTCTCATGTTTAGGCCGAGCCACATGGGAGGTTGCTGCAACACGCATGACGAGAAAGATTTCTGCCCGTCTGTGTTGCTTGGTTCATCTGTCAGAGGGTCCGCTCATATTTTACGGTATGGTAGAGGACGATAGGGGCCTGTGGAATACTTATATGAAAGAGAGAGTGGGGTAGAGTAACATTAGTGTAAAACAAAGGTGTTCAATACAGTGGGGGACACATTGAAGGAGCTTTGGACGAGGCAGCAAACGTGAACTGGTAAATAAAACTGGTAAATTAGAGAAAGAATGCATTTACTGATATCATAACTTACTCTGTGTTTAATGGTGAAACCAGAAGTCTCTCTAGTACAAAATATTAGGAACGACTGAACATAATAAAGAATTTGGTTTTTAATTTTGGGTTATAAAGAATTGTTTTATTTCCTTCAGTATTGAGCTTTTTCTCATTATAATTTCTATGGCAATTTCTTTTCACTGCTAACCCTAAAAAAATGTCCTTTTTGTTGTTCACGTGTTTCTTTAGGTCCAACTACGTAAATATTTTTTTTCCAAAATTATTTTGTTTTCCAAATAATCAAAAATGTATTTATTTGTGATTTAGTAACATGTCAAGAGCCTGTATATCAGGTTGTGTTTGTTTAAAGTTAAGGCTGACTTCATTTGTTTTACATTAGTAATTCCCTCACTGCAGTTAAATGTGTTTTTAATGCTTTGCTTATTAAAACAAATCACTGGTATTCACTCTGGAAGGTGTGGATTAGTTTGATTTATTTGATTTGCAAATGAATTGATATGAATTGTGGGGATTCAGCTTGTTGCAATAAAAGTGATCCGTAAAATATTTGTTTGTATGAGGACAAGTTGTAAAAAAAAATAAATAAATAAATCAGTCTGAAAGTGTTATCACATTTTTGATCATTTGAAAAGAGAAGCAAATTAAAAAAAAGTATCTGGCCTTAAAATTAAAATCTTTAATGCCTGTGCTTAATAACATTCAGTTTTATAGAGTAGAGATTTTTATGTATAAAACTTGTAAAACCAAGTGCTGTTAGTAAAATTATCAGGTGTATGTTGTCAAAAATATTACTAACTGTGCGATTGAAATTACCTTTTCTGAATGTATTTGTAATTATACTGATAAAAATACAAATCAAATACTATTTCTCAACTCTGAAAAAGTCCAACTTTATGTGGACAGAAACTTATCAGTATTTTCAAAATGAATGGATTGCTTGAGTAAATTCTTTGACTGCCTGAGCACAATAGGTGAGGGAACTTTTTCATTATGCAAAGGGCCGTGTAATCTCTGGACCCTTTGTTTTCCTTCGGCTCTCAAATGTTCCTCGCCACCTCGAGAGCTGGCTAATGGATGCAAATGGAGGAAGTGTTTGACATTATGGACACAGCAGTGCTTGTTTTAGAGGAGCTGGTCATGTGGTCTGCCTTAGCAGGCCACACAGTACCCCTTAATGTGACCCAGACCCCCCAGCCAACTCCAGGGGGTTTCAGGAACTGTCCGCTCTGGGGGAACTGAGTGTCAGTTTAGCCCCCCAGTGAACACAAGTCAACATGCCTTAATCCCCCCATCACCTAAAGTTACACTTTTGGGTCTGTAATTAGCCAGCCGGCCAACAGGCCCCCACGCCCTCCTGTGCTCTTTCCGAGCCCCGACATGGAGCTCAAGGCTGGGGCCGGGCTGCTGCACAGAGTTCCATGAGGGGACCCAGGACGGTTGCTTATGCTGCTGGTTTCTATGGCACAGTGCCGGTCTGGCCACATGGTCCCTCATCTTTCACTGTCACAGTGCTGGAGAGGAAGAGATCAAAACAAACATGTGATGGCAGGGAGCGCCTGACATGATGAATCACTGTAATCAGCATCAGACAGCCCAGCGCTTGCTCTGATTGGTGGAGGCTGCTTTTGACAGATTCTCCAAGCGACTGAGTGACACGACGCACAGAGCGAGATCTGTGACCTGAAGCGCAGCCTAAGACCTGAGATATGTCGTATCCAAGCAAAAAACCACCGATGTGTAAAGTCTGTAGGTCATTCTAGACTGAGCTACACTGAATGTAAACATTTTCTAAGATGGAGAAATATTTGCAACATGGAAGCCGGGTGTTCAGTGGGCGCCATGTCCATTATCGACTGGCCCGGAGCCATGCCAACGGGGGTGATGGGGGTGTAAATTCCAAGCAATGGTATCGGCTCCATTCTGCACATTGTTTACCTCCTGTGTGACTTCCTGCTTCTTCATCTTGGAAGAGGAGCACAGGAAGGCCCGATATTCCCCCCCTCAGCCCAAATCTCCTGTAAGCCCAAACAAAAAGCCACATTGTAGCTCATTTTCCTGTCTCCTCCGCTGCGCATTTCCAGTCAGGGGTGTGGTATTGACATTCCTCAAGGTCAAATCTCAGCGCGTCTCTGATCCCCTAATTTCTCTGTCTGGGGTTGGCGTGGAGGGGGGGGGGGGGCTCCCTAATGGACGTGTTATCCACTTCCTACTGCTGGTAAGAGACGATCCTGATCCTGCTGTCACAGAACAAATCGCTGCGTTATAACCCGACTAAACACCTTCGGCGTCGCAAATTGGAGACGGACTGGAGGATTCATCATCTGAAGTTGTGGTCTTTCTTCAGTTGGGCTAAAGGAATCTAGCGGGCGAGCACAACTGCGAAGGAAGAACAGAATCAGCTCCCGAAAGGTGCATTTACAGACCAGAGTGGTATTAAAGGAAATAAACACTCGCTGAGATTTTTGGAAGAAAAGGAGCAGACTCTGGCCACACCTCTGGCTTAGACATTAACCTCGCTAACAGGGTTATTAATTTCAGCTAGGAAGGGAAAAGTAGTTAATGGGATATGCATACATGCCCTCAAACACACTCACACTCATACACATGCACAGTGGGCCTGTCTGTAATGGCCTTTGACTGGAGGTCTGTGGTTCAAGTTCACGAAAGCAGAGGCTGGTGAGGAGCGAACAGGCTGGGACGGCTGAGGAAGGACAGATGGGGCGAGCGATGCATCAATGGAGGGATGGTAGAAGTAAGGGGAGGAGGGTTTGGGGGGCATGAGGTGGTGGTGGTGGTGGAGAAGGGGGGGGGGGATCTCAGCCTTGAGCCCCCTCTGCCAGAAACAACAAGCAGGCCTTCTCATATTCAAATAAATACCAAGCCAGTGGGGAGCAGGGAGGGGTGGCAGATAAGGAGGAGGCGAGGAGTTGAGAGCCAGACTGGAGGATGGCTTCTCTGCTACACTGAAGCCTATTTAGGATCACGGGCCAGACCGAGAAGAGCAAAGCAGGCAGTGACAGATTTATAATGAGTGTAGACTCTGCCCTTGCATTTAATACCGGGCTTAAGACGTATTAGAGAGACAAAGGCCACAGATCCTGCTCGGGGAGAAGAAAGGCCTTAATTAATTTGGGGAGATCATGGAGGCCCCGGGCCCACATCATCGGTTCTTTGTGGCAGGAATGCCAGCTATTTACCGGCGCTCCAATAGGACTGCGGGGAGAGGCAAGGTGATGACGACTGGGACCGCTGTGCAACAGATAGGAAAAGGATACTTTTCAAAAGCTAAAAGCTTCCCAGTTTTAAAACAAAGACGGGAGGGAAAGAGAAGAAGTGATTTTGAAAAGGGATCTGACTCAAGCCACCACCAGCACATACCCCACCCCTCCAGCCCCCCACCCTTCCTATGTTCTACACAGACATTCCAAACTGTTTTTGCTCTGTCTCCGTCTCTCCATGAGAAATTCAACTTGATTAATACTGATAACAAGTCTGAAAGGAATATCCAGAATATTTAGCAGCACCATATATATTGTATATATGCTGTATATACACGTGAACTCATGCATACCTTACCATTTCCCTGTCCTGACTAAAAAAAATACACGTTCACTATTATAAGCCTCATTTAATTAAAAGAGGTATTTTTGTGCGCTACTGGTGTTTTGATGATAACTGTCCGTGCACTTCTCCCCCACCAATCCTGTGTTGCTTCAGGTGTGGTGGGACTAAAGTGAACCGAAGTGTGTAGACCGGCCGTGCCAGCCTGGTCGAGAGCTGTTGAAGGGCACAGTTGGCAGCTGTCAGGCCTACATTAGTTAACTGCACGAAGACGTGTGGAGAGAGAGCCGAGAGTATGATTTTTCATTTGTAATTTAAAACATATTTCATTACGGTGCCACTTCCTCTAAGCTTTTTAAATTAATAATATTAAAATATGAAGTGTATGACTTGTTTGTCCATGTTTCGTGCATTTGTGTGGGAATATATGCTGGAATTTGGTTGGGACAGACACAAGGGAATAATGATTTTCACCTTTGGTCAGCCATTGTGTTCATTTTCCATTGTGTTTTTATGCACATGTCCTTTTATGATGACCCCCCAAAATACAAAGAGAACAGGGCTGAACAGGAAAGCCACATTTATATGCCAACGAGGAAATGTGTTTGAGTTTTTTCTTCTTTTCTTTCTGTTTTCTGTTCCCCAGAAATAGAAGAATTCCCATGTTGTTGAAACATAATTGACACTACATCTTTTCTTGTAATATCAAATACAAATAATATGGATTTATATTTTATAGAGAGCTTAACAACAAGATCAATTTCATGTGATGGTATTTTTAGTCTTTTATTGCACTATTTGTTCTCGTGGGAAGCTACAGCTTTTCTGTGATATTTGTGTTACTATTTAAATTGACTATAGGATTACTGTACTGTAGTCTCCTTTACGCATGGCTGAGTGGCTATTGTAGGACAATGCAGATCTGCAAACACCTGTTACACAATGTAAAAGAAAACTCCCATCACCCTCTGCGCACACGCAAGAACTACATGTTAACTGTAGTAATCCCTTTTCTGTATCAGCGCGCATATTTGCACATAAAAACAAGATTATACACTATTGGCCCGACGGGTTTGATTTTATTCAAAATGGCAACCAACCAACACCACGGAAAAAGTCTAAAATACCCAACTAACCACCCATTGACAGATAAGGAAATAAGGAAGAATAAATAATGATAGACATCGAACAAATATTCATCACTGTGGTAAAATGTTTGGACGTTTTTAGTGAAAAATTGCAATTAGTATTTGCGCAGATGTGGACGTTTCATTTTGAAGAAGGAGGTGGATTTTTTTTTTTAACTGGAAGAGTGAATGAAAGCATTCACAAATTTCCCAAAACTACAAAATTAAGCCACTATGAGTGCAATAAGACAGTAGACTGCCTGCATATGTACATAAAAGTACAATAATAATAATCTTACAGTCGGCTTCTAAGCAGCAACGCACAATTAAAAGATTTGCTCGTTGATCCTCCACTTCATTTATGATAAAACATGCGATAAATTAGAATGAATAGAAATAATTGAAGCCTGATAAAGTGAGCAGCAAAACTAAAAGTTCCTATTAATTATAGCGATAGTAGGGGGAAACGGTAGTATTAGAAAGACCTAAGAGGTTAATATTCACCTAAGAACCCCACAGTTTCCTTCAAGAATATTATTTAAAAAAAAAGGAGGCTACAGATTTTTAGTTGGTTGCCTCGATACATAATATATTGTTAAAAAAAACAAATAATACTGAAATTAATGAACAGTGCTCTGTAACTTCCCCCAGTTATTCATTAAAGTTATTCATTAGGTCTTAATTAAAAACATATTTTGGGGCATTTTAAGGCGGTGTCTTCTATTGTAAATATACAACAGATTTTGATTAGATATTTAACCTCATAATGATCAGCGACCGGAAGTCTTACAAATCGTTGAGGCAGCTTTTTGAATATTTCCTCCTGCTTGCTCGGGTCTATCCGCACAGTTCCTAAAGCCCCGCGGAGAGAGGGGACACCCCGGGCCCTCCGCTGTCAGCAGTCAACTGCTCACTTCCTCTCCTTCTTATTCAGGGATTTAGACTAATATTTAGATAGGATTGGGTTTTATACGTGGAACGCGCCGCCTCGGTCTCTACAGTTTCAGTCATGCAACATCAACGTGAAAATCATTGTTTTAATGATCATCGGATTAACCTGTGATTTATTATCTGTTAAATGATGTGAGCGTGTAAGGCATCATTTTATCAGCCTGATAGTGTCAGAGACAGGCTCGTTTAATGAAAGACTGGAGAAATAAATATCTCCACAACTTAACGCAAGCATAAAAACATCAAAGGAGTTTTTACACTGTTTTATTGTGTGTGTGAGAGAGAGAGAGAGAGAGAAGGAGGGGAGAGAGAGAAGGAGGTGATGGAGGAGAGAGGGAGCAGAGGAAGAGGGAGAGAGAAGACGAAGAAGAAGAAGAAGAAGAAAGCGCGCACCCACAGGTCCTTCCAGATATGCCGATGATCTAATCACGTCTCTGTTTAATAATAATACAAAAATAGCAGCAGCCGAGCCTTGACGTTTACAAGATCTGTGCCATTTAATGAGGCATGGGCGGGAGGTGTTTTCGGTTTGGTGATTTGTCATGTTACCACAACAGGACACGCAGGACCACACAAGCGTTTCTAACCTACATGAGGAACAGAAGCCTCCGATAGAAGACGACAGGGACAAAATCAACAACAACATGCGAGAAATCTGTGCTGTGTGTATCTTAATGTCTATCCAAATAAGTCGCTGAGCATGTGTTACAGACACATATTGTACTTACAAACACATCAATGTATGTTTGGAAATGTTCTTATCAAACAAATATTTATTCGCTCATTCCTGTGCGTAAAAGCGCACGCCAAATGGCACGGAGGGCCCAAAGGTTTGGCCCACTATCATCCTTGTGCAGCAGCCTGTAAATTAACGTCTGTGTGTATTCTTAGACAAGAACACTGGTTAAGAGGTGTGAGGAAATCAGTTAGAAAACAGATAATATAGAGTTACGATTTTTGTATTGAGTCTTCGAAATTAGCGAACATTATTAAAAACAATAAGAATAATTAACATCAGTTACATTTAGGATGTATTTTCTGTTTCATCGTTTCCAATTGAATAAATGAAGGTGAAAAGTCTGTAGCACAGTACGCAAGCAAACGTCGCATTTGATATAACTCCACATCAGCAGGGCCACGTCGTAGTTTCATATGGGCGCTTTAAATGGTTACAAACAAGTGATGCCCGCAACTTCAGTCAAATTTCAAAAGACATTGGTTCAGCAGGAATTTATGACTAACTAGTCCACAAGCAGGACCTAAAATTATCAAACCATTTTAAAAACTTTGTAAAGAATTTCAACTTTATAATATTTATGATACAATAAATAAATACATTTTATATTGACAATAGAGCAGTAGCTGGTAGAGAAATGTATGCGTGTCCACGTTTTTCTGTCTCCATGAATCAGTGAAACGGTGCAGCCGAGTGTGCAGGCCTGTATCCTCTAATCAGTAAGAGCTGTTCACATACTTCCCCCACTTTGTCTAGTTGCTGTCAGGTTTGGGCTGTGTGTTTCATTCTGTAATGTACAGTCAGCAGAACATGGAGTCAAATATTTATTTTAGATTGAACTAAATATGAGTTTGTTCTCCTGTTTTAGTTGCTTGGATGATAACAAGAAAAATCACGAGGCTCTAAGTAATAAGCAGTGTGTTAAAATGCGTGTGTTGTAACTAATAGTGGGTTTATATCTATTTTACTCAAAAGATTTAAACTCGTGTGATATTTCACTGCAGAGATTCAGCTTCCTGAATTTGATTCATCACTTGCTCACTTCCATGTAACGAAAGTAATCAGGTTCTTTTCCATAACAAAACTTAAATTATCAGTTCATGTATACTAATACACTCATATTTAATCCATTATTATGCTTCAATCTTCATTCTGCCCTGGTATTATTTCATCTATATGAATGGAACCATTCTTAAATAAGTTAGGATTGTTATTTCCCGTAAAGAAAATTAAAATGTGACTTTTTTCCCCTTCTAACTGTGTCCTATAAGTTTGTCTTTATGTTCTCAAGTGCACTGTTGAATGCCTCCGCTGTGCTTTGGCCGCTGCTGAGGCCTGCGAGCGAATTCCAACACAGTCTCTTCCCATTTTGATCCGCTCCTGTATTTTGTCTGTTATCACCTGAGTATTTACAAAGGAGGCTTCCGACTTGGCAATGATGAAGTGAGTCGGTATTGATGGCATCATATCTGATAAAAAAAAAAAAAAAAAAAAAAAAAAAAGTTTAAAGGCCGACATACAACTGGGAGGAATATATCATGTGGGCGATGGTTTGCACCGGTTTTAACTTTGCCACGCTTGATTTCTTTTAAAGTAATCAATGCGCACAGGCTCACTTCATTAATAAACACAAGAGAGTGTGAGCTGCAATCGTGCATAATGTCTTCCAAAGTCATTTTCAACTATCTACCTATCTATCTACCTATCTGTCCATCCGTCTAAATATTTGCATTTAGCAACATATTGCAGTAGTTTATTTATACTCCCTGCCTCCTGTGGAGAAACATCCTAAACAAATAAGGCTAATCCTCTAACTGCTTTATCCTATCAAGAACCCCGCTGCTGCCTTCACACTTAATTTAATGACTCCGGTGTAAATTAGACTCTATCCGGGCGCTGCTACAGCCGTCCCCCACCCTGCAAAACACATCTTTGGTTGCGGCACATTAAAGCTGGACCTCGATAAGCTGAGAGTCAACGAGGCGATACTGGAGGCGCAAAGGCGGAGAGGTCAAGTCCAGCTCCAGCCTCAGCCTCAAGTGCCACGTGTGTTTATGCTCTCTGTTTACTGACTGCACGGATGGTGTTCTGCTTCGTAAAAAAATGTGTGTGTGTCTCTGTGCGTAAAAAAAAAGTATATCAGAAGTAATGGACTGCGTAAATTTGAGATATATTCGTGTGAAAATGAGGGATTTGACGTTATATTGAGTTTGCAACAGAGTTCAATAGACAAATAAGTAAGTGCAAGGATGGATGGTTGGTGTGAATGAGTAAAAGTACTGTTATAATGCAGAGCCTTAACTATCTAAAACTAGTGAATCGTGCCTTTAATATAGTGAAATATCTCACACTTCTCCCTTTTTTCCATTGCTGCATTTCTACTATTGTCTTTCCGATTGGATTAAAAGTAATATTCTTCTCTCTGTGTGTGTTACTTGACTCCTAACATTTGAAACTGAAGTAAACAATGTGTATGAATCTCTGTTTGACTACTATTTCTTATATCTTGTTTAAATGGGGATACCTTTTAAGGATAAACTCTGCGTAAAAGACTCTTAAGATTGTGTATTTTTTTTGCAGTGCAGCCTCTGATGTTCCATGCAAACTCGGGGACTGGGCAGCGCTTTTGGGGCTTGGACAGCTAAAATATGCACTCACATATATGGGCGCATAATTTACTGGAAAAGTGGCGCACTTTGAAGCCGGACATTGCAATGACGTTGGAGTTGAATTCAAATGACTGACAAGCTCTTATTGAAATAAAACATCCAGTGCAGAGCGCAGACACTTTTTTCCTTGTGGTGCAGGGGAGGCGTGGATCTCTCGCTCACTTTTGACATTCTCGTAGCAGTAGTAGCTTCTCCTCAAGGCAGTACTCAGATGACACCACCCCGCCACCGACCGGAGGAGAAACAAGGCAAGCTCTCTCTCTCTCTTCTCTGCGGATGAACTATGTTTTGACACCAGGAGGTGTTTAAGGGTTAATCAAATGAGTCTGAGCACCGGGGAGCTTTTCGCGTCTTCACAGTAGCCGTGGGAATACTTTAAGAACTGTCTACCCCTGAATCTCGCACCCACGGATCGCCGGTGGCGGAATGTGAAAACCCCATTTTGGCGCATGTTCCTCTCCATTGTACGCAGCCTTCTCCTGCTTTCTGAGCGGTTGGAAAGCGGAGGAGGAGGAGGAGGGACGGCTTTTCCCGACTCGATCCCTTGCCTATGGACGACGGCGGTCCCCTCTCTCCAAAGGCAAATGCTTTCAGTATTGCCTCTCTGATTTCGGCTGCAGAGCAAGCAGGAAACGCAGCGTTTGACAAACACAGCGCCGGCCTGGACAAGCCAGACCTGCACAACCACTGTTCCTTTAAAATGCACTACAGCACTGTCACCCGGGAAATGGAAGGTAAATTTGTTTGTTGATGGCCATAGAGCTGCTGTAGCATGTGTACATCTCACCCGAAATTACATAACTATGGCATCTGCTCGGTTAATCGATATTTTCTCAAAACGCACAGTTGATTTCAGACACGAGTGCGTTATTTTGGTTGCATAATTAAAATGACTGTAAAAAAATTTATTCTGACACAGTTGGTCCACTATGTGAAAAAAAATAATGCAAATTCAGTCCTGGCAATAATCACCAGGGGAGGAGAAATCTATCCACACAAAAGCAGCCAGAGTGGAGAAAAAAAGTTTCCCATTCCAAAACCCAAACGCGTTGAGTCAACTTTAATTCGTGGACAGAATCACATAGGCCTACATTGAAAATGAAGCCAGGAGGAGGAGGAGGGTTTACACGGGCACCCTGTGCGTAATGGTAAAAACAGTCCATAATAAGCATATCCAGCACGGAGGGGGTGTCTATCAATTCCATAGATCTATTTGTCCAATAAGCAACAGTCACCTGCTGCCTGTTTGTTTGTTCATGCAAATCAATGTGTGTTTACCTTGTAACCCGTTTAAACTCCACTCTGCGGGCCAGATCCTCTATTGTTTGTTAACGGGGTGATGTGGGCGATATCCTTATCCAAAAGTTAAATGGGTGCCGGAAAGCCCATTAAAAAGGGGCGCACTTCTCTGTCAATCAGTCTCGTCCCAAGGCGAGGAAAAGGCACATTACCTGCAGTTCCTTATCTAAATAGAAATAAGAACCGGTTTTATCGCAAAGGGGAGGCCCCCTGCGTCAGATAAGAGAGGAGACTGGGTTGCAGTTTAACACACAGCAGCAGCGCACAACAGAGGCCGCTCAGAGCGCAATCGATCCAAAGAGAAAACCTAATTCACACGCACTCGAAGCTCGTTTGTGCGAATAGTTCAGAGATTTCGACGAGAGCGACGAAGCTTTTGGAAACATTTCGTCACTATTCGGACGTTTGGTATTTTAGATCAGGCAGACTTTAGTATGCTGGCAGTGGATGCAACCTCAGGGATTAATGAGCAGCCGAGACGGAAACTTTTAAACCGAAAGGGGTGCACTTCTGCCTGACATCTTCATTTGGAGATCACTGAATCCTGCTTCTGTTTTTACTGTGTGTGTTGTAACCGACTCAAAGTGCAAGGCATATTTAGTAAATCCAGTCTTTTGGGATGATTTCAGCCATATCCAGTCCGTGGCTGACGCAGCTGTCCCATTTTTGCGATGTTGCAGCCTTCACGACGAGCAGCCTGAGCAGCCTCAACACGCCGGGGGGCTACCACCTTTCTCCGTCCCCCGGGGACCCGTACAGTCAACATGAGTCCCACTTTGAGCCCTGTCCGGCCGCCCAGCACAACTACAACTACCCGGGGTCCAACCCTGGCCAGGCCCCGCCGAGCGACAACGGGACTCCGAACTGCTCCTCGTCTTCCTCCAACTCCACACCGAACAGCAAAAGCATCGTCAAGAAGAACCCCAAAGTGGCCAACATTAACGTCCAGCTGGAGATGAAAGCTTTATGGGACGAATTTAATCAGCTGGGCACGGAGATGATCGTCACCAAGGCTGGCAGGTGAGCGCAAATAACACACAGGAAGGGTAGACGAGTTACTTTTCTCCGCATAAGCCCGATGCAAATGTGGACCGAACAAATAGCGAATATATGTTCAGCTTTATTTAATTGTTAGTCTTAACTTTTTGACCTGCCTTAAAAAAATAACAACGATAGCATCAAATGATTTTTGGGATTTTTTTTATATTTAAAATTAAAGTATTTTTGAGTTTTTTTATATTTATGACGCAAATCAAATACGTAGAATATACAGTATATTTCGATTAAGCTTCGCTGTTCTTTAATTTTGGTCATATACACACACGTACAATTACAAAGAGGAGCAAGCAAAAATATGAATAATTTCATTAAAAATATATAGTTTATTTTCCTTTTTTGAAGTTTATCTATTTTTTATTATGAATTATTCAGCAGTATAATTAATTTCTGAGTTCAAACAAGCTACTATCTAGTGGTAAAAGTGCCTCGCATTACTGAACAATAAACTGAAATCATCACCTTGTTTTTCGCGCATTAACACCTATAATCCTGCTGTCTGCTTTATAAAAGATTTGTTTCAAAGCTGCAGTTTGCTGAGCAGCTTTAGAAAAGTTTAAAGGCGCATAAATTAGGAGGCCAAAGGCATGGTGTGTGCTTGATGTGTGTGTGTGTGTGTGTGTGTGTGTAGGCTATGTGTGTGTGTGCGTATGTGGTGTGTATGTGTGTCAGCTGTAAACACCATGTTGATCTGATCCTGCTGTTTTATAGATGCAATAACTCTGACTCTCGGCTGCTTTTCTTCACCGTCAGCCTCAATTTTACGCACCGCTGTTACACGGACCATTACGGCGTTTAATCCACGTTTCCTCTACACAAGCTGATAACACTGTTGCCGTCTTGTTTTTCTATTTAGACCTCGGCACGTGCTTGCTTGTTTTCCTTATTTCGAATACATTTAGACAAATTAGAAAGTTTGTTTTTCCGCTGCAGATTTTGCACTTTATTCGCTGGTTTTGTTGAGCAGGACTCAAAACCTACAAGTTCTGACCTCTGACCTTTGAGGGGAGTCATTCAAATGTTACTCTTAATATTCAGCAGCAATTATTTTCTTTAAATAAACACTAGATAAGGCAGACAGGATAGTGTAGACGCCCCGGGTTAATCCAGTATGATAATAACAGTAATAATAATATAAAAGGCCTTCAGATAATTGATTTAATCCTGAAAGTGAGGGTTGAGTTTCGCCGCGCTGCGCTGTCTGACAGGAGAAAGGAGATCTACTGCAGAGCACTTTAAACGCTCCTTCAGCCTCACCTAGCCACAACACTGACGTTAATTGAGCGTTGATTTTAGGATCCCTTTCACTGACTCGGCGGATTACTCAATTTACAACTGATGTTCTTGTAGGATATAAATCTGCCCTACAGAATAACGTGGATGAGGTGAAAAGAAGAAAAACATTGTTGTGCCGCTGTATTTGCAAGTCCAAAAAGTGCAGCAAAAATAAAGCAATTTAATCTAAATTTATAGTTAAAAAATGTGATTGTAAATAAATGAATATAGGTCACCAGTATATCAAGATGCAGAGATTTTTCTATGTATAAAAACATATTTATGGACATACTTTTAAATCGTGAGTATAAAAACTGCAAATCCGCGTCGCCTATATCCAAAATAACACCTCTGCACGCGTGTGTATGTTTCCTGTACATGTCTGTAGGCTTTCGTGTGTCTGGAATTCATCAAAAGGGCAGAGGAGAAATTAATGCTCCTTTGCCAGAAGTTACAAAAGCGAAGCTAAAAGGCAACAAACCCGAAACTCTATTCCCATCAGGCAGCATTTTATCTGGTTACGCACGGACTGGATCACGTCATTTCTAATAGTTTGAAGTCTCTGACTTCTTGTAGCCTCCAGCTCGGACCAAATTAAGCTCTGACGGCCTGGAGCTGCTCGTCTCTCTCAAACACGTTTTTCTTTCTGAAAAATACTTTGGCAAAAATCATTTGTTGGCTCCTCTTTTAAATTCTAAATAATTCAAACTGTTTCAAACACCGCTGTCACACACACACACACACACACACACACACACACACACACACACACACACACACACACACACACACACACACACACACACATACAGACACACACACATGCATAGATCCAGTTTCTAAAAGTGGGACATGAAAACAAAATGTGCTGCAATAGCAACCACCTAGAGTCTCGATCTAACACTCATTGCATGATTTTTGTCTTCGCCAGGAGAATGTTTCCAACTTTCCAAGTGAAAATATTTGGGATGGATCCCATGGCAGACTACATGCTTCTGATGGACTTCCTGCCTGTGGACGACAAACGTTACAGGTAACTTGTTTAGGCGTCTTTAGATAAATGACACACTTACAGGTCTGTGAAGGG
This sequence comes from Scomber japonicus, assembly GCF_027409825.1. NCBI lineage: Eukaryota > Metazoa > Chordata > Actinopteri > Scombriformes > Scombridae > Scomber > Scomber japonicus. Next base: position 31,537,607 of record NC_070586.1, on the reverse strand, counting down.
TTTTACTGAGTAGCAGGACCCACACTTTCCACTATTAAACTACACAACGCTGAAAAAACTCCTACAGTATAATAAGCCTTGTAGGCCTGCGTAATAAATATATGGGAATGCATGAATTTACACATACACACATAGGCCTACGTGTAATTAAAATACAACATGTAGACGAAGCTACTATTGATAAATAATGACTAATATATGCTGACATTATAGTGAACGTCTTATTTTTCTATGCAGCTTGCATGTGCCTTTTGTATGCGTGTAGGTGACTTATTTGTCCTTGAGGGGCGTATAATTTTAATTAGGAATGCATAATTGAGGAGAGAGCAAAGGGGAAATGTTTCACCACAGTGCTACCTGGAAACTTGTGTCTGATTCACGTCTCTGGATCCTGCAGGTATGCGTTCCACAGCTCATCGTGGCTGGTGGCCGGTAAAGCTGATCCCGCTACACCGGGAAGGGTCCACTACCACCCGGATTCTCCGGCCAAAGGCGCGCAGTGGATGAAGCAGATCGTCTCTTTTGATAAACTCAAACTCACCAACAACCTCCTGGATGACAACGGCCACGTAAGTACACGGCTGCAAGAGGAAATTAATGCATGCAAAAAAGACTCACAGCCTCCAACATGACCATCGGAATGTACCGGCGCAGAGATCACCGAGTTCAATTTAGAAAAAGAGCAACAATTAGATGCAAATCAGAATAAAAAAGCTATTTAATTGACTGTAAAGATAATACTGAAGACGTAGAAGAATTAAGCACCATATAAAGATTATATGCAAATGTTACTGACACATTAGAATAGCCTATAAAAGTTCAACAAGGCTAAATGTAAACTCATTATTTATGCAGAATGAATTTTACTCCTTCAAATCTCAAATGGATACTCAACATGTAATAATGGTTGATTTTGTGAGTAATCCTCAGTTGTTGCCAAAGGCCTATTTTCAATCCACAAAATGACGCTGCGCATCAGGCTTTACTCCAAAAATGACGAAAAAAGGAAGAGGAGTATTTCACCACTGCTATTTGAGCTTTTCCCAAACTGCCTCACTGTCATTGCAATAGTTGTGAAATTAAAAAGCAAAATAGTATTTTTGCTTCTTTTTTTTTACTTTTAATTTTAGTTACATTTTAGTGAATGTTGAGAACAACGAGACATTATTCATTAATCATTGTCCGCGGTTTAGGCGTCCAATTGAGAGTAATGCTATTAATATCCTCATGTAGTTTTAGTTCAACGTTATTGCTGCATTTAAAAGCATTTACCAAACCTGCTCCTGTCCACAATGGAGATGAATGACAAGGTATTAATATTTGGCAAATTATCCTCATTTTAGATAAGTCATCCAACTCCATCTTTGTATATTTTATTTTTATTTTTTTTCCGGATAAAACCACCTATTTATTAATTTAATTGCCACTATATTACATTGAAACTAAAATATCATCGAAGCCTCCGAACATAGAAGAGTAGTGCGCATTATAGGTGGGTGTTAATGCATGCTTTATCTTTTACAGATCATTCTGAACTCCATGCACCGCTACCAGCCCAGGTTTCATGTGGTTTATGTGGACCCCCGCAAGGACAGCGAGAAGTACGCGGAGGAGAATTATAAAACCTTTGTGTTTGAAGAAACTCGCTTCACTGCGGTCACAGCCTACCAGAACCACCGGGTAAGAAATCTTCTTAATGGCCTATGCGTGTGCGCAGACAACACACTTCAAGCATCCCACTGCCAGACATATATAGCATTTGTTTTATGTGCACATTATATCAATATTACGGTAATGTCTTCAGAAAAATATTACAGCGACGAAGGCCTAAGAAGAGGTCAGTATTTGTAAAAAAGGAGGCTGCTGTTTGTTTTTTCTACGCTACATTTCATGCATTGGAGAAACTCAATCAGTGTGTTTAGTTAGTTGTGTGCAGCATTATCTGATCATTGTGCACACTGTGTTTGTCTGTGCTGCGTCGTCCCTGCTGTTTTCCATCAGTGTCGCGTCTTCAGCGCGTTTACATAGTGAAACATTAGAATAAATAAAAAAAGCCCTGATGGCTGCAGTTACTGTGTCTAATGCGCCCCTTCCACAAATGATTATCTTCCATTAATGGAGAGAAAATGATATGAAGTAGCTGGCTTTGAAATTAAATGTAAAGGAATTATAATGATGAGAAGTCTACTCAAGTTACAATCATTATTACAGTGTGACTGGGGTTGTAATGTGCCTGAATGGGAAATTGTAAATCAAAAAAAGATGCAGTTGTAAAAGCTTTAGTGCAGTGGAGAGTGCAGAAAAACAATAACATGAACTCTGTATTCGTGGGGAGTAAATTAATTGAAACTTTTAATCACTTGTAATAAATATGAACAACAGAGCTGCAGCTGTTTATTTGCATATTTTATGAAAAAAAGGTGGTGTGTTGAAATGCTTTTGGAAATACTTTTTAGAAAGTGGCTTTTCCGCCTCACTTTTCAGCCCGTCACGGCAGTCTATCACTGCTGCTTTAATAGAAATGGAAATGACACTGTGTATAACTGCAGTGTACACACATACTGAGGTTTATTTCCCTTGATTTCAGATCACGCAGCTGAAGATAGCCAGCAATCCATTTGCAAAGGGCTTCAGGGACTGTGACCCAGAGGACTGGTGAGCGCTTACACTCATATAACAGTCTTTTTGGCATGTTTCCACATGATGTAAAAATGTACAACAGACCCAGGGCCACAGAGCATTTTGAAAAATACTTTGGTTGTTTGTTTTATCACACAAAGGTGCCAGATGGGTGGAGTTTACTATATGAAAGCACACAATGAGCGCTATGAAGTTTAGAAATCACTGGATATTGTTTCAGAGTTAATCGACTGTGCTTTTCTGTCATTGACAAATTACCAGACACACTTGTAATTGTCAAAGTGTAGTAAACCCCACCCACCTGGTACTGTATAGGCAGCTAAAACAAACGCTTCTTCTTCTGTTCATCCACCTCTGCAAATTACTAGTTTTTCCTTTCAAGCATTCACTGAATTTGAAAGTTTAAGGGTATTTTTTGATCATTAAAAAAAATAGTCCAATCTGAGTCATGTAATAGGTTGCTTCACATTTACATTTCATACATTGTAAATTGAGGGCCTGTTCATGTGTAAATGCTAATTACATGCATCAGTGTAAACTTAAAATGTGCATTCATCATTTTAATATATAATAAAGAAATTGTGCCCTTGGCATTCATTAAATGAGTGTGTAACTGAATCCATTCTCCCCGCTCCAGGCCCAGGAATCACAGGCCAGGCTCTCTGCCAATAATGAGTGCCTTTGCCAGAACAAGAAACCCAATGTCATCTCCCCCTCAGCAGAACGGCACAGAGAAAGGTCTGCAACTCGCTCTTTGTTTCATTTCACAACTCATGCCGGCTATCAAACATGAAACAAAGTCACGTTGTGTTATTCAGCCAACAAAGAAATGGTTTTCTTTCGACTGGTGGCATGTTTCATCTCATCTTCTTTTACTTTCTTATCCTTAACTCGTGCAGTCAGGATCAGGCCAGCACTGGCCTTTAATTAAACATCAAATATCAGCCAGTCAGTGTCACTCACTGCAAACATAATAGAGGCGTTTGTTATTTTGTAAGTGACCACAGCCCTGTAAAACTTTGATTTTCTTAACATAGTGTCTTTGATTAGTTTTGTAACAATTTTATCAATTAAATCTTTTTTCAAGGGCAGAATGTGACTTGGTTTTAAAGAGCTTTTAATCTATTTTAAGGCATTTTATAATATTGTTTTAGATTGCCAAGCTCTGCATGCAGCATTCTAAGTAAAATGTGCTTTTTCTATGCTTAAATATTTTTGATTATTATTACAATTTAAAAGTATTAATTATACTGTTTTTCAATGTAGAATATTAATGTCAAGTGGTTTGAATATTGATCCCACCCAGCCTGGATTGTAATACATATTTCTATTTCTTTTTGGGGAATTTATTCAATACATACTGTCATAGGCTTCAAACCAAACACACGTCAGTATCAATACCTGTATCTGTCAAACACAACTGAACACACTCGTTTTAAAGCAAATATACACAACGCGCTGGTATGTACAACATGCCGGCTGTTTCTGACTCTTCTAATTTTTTCCTTCATGTTTTTCCTGCACAGAAGACAGTAGGCGGGAATACGAGCGAGACCCCAGCGGCACGCCTATACACGCTGACCCGGCTCACCAGCTGATGTCCCGGGTCCTCAGCCCCGCCCTGCCCGTCCCGGGAGGCCTCCACGCTGTCCCGCTCACCAGTGGCCGACCCAGTCCTCCGCACGACCTTCGGTCGGACCCCCACAGTCTACCCCCAGACACCCTGCACCACCACCCCTACAAGTACCCCACCACCTATGAACACTACCTGGGAGCCAAAACCAGGCCTTCGCCCTACCCTTTACCCAGCATCAGAGGACACACGTACCACCACCACATGAACCCAGCCACAGCTAACATGTACTCAGCCACCAGTGGCCCCTCTAACTATGACTACGGGCCCAGATAATGACTGCTAAGCGGCGAACAGCATTGTGGGAATGGAAACAGACAGGAAAAGCAACACAGTCCTGTCTATTGACGGCTTACACAACCTGCGGGGCACATTCACGGGATGAAACTCCTTTCTGCTGGATAAACCCTGCCGTATTTATTTAAAGGAAATGCATCTTTGCGGGAAGTGTGGGCACCTGCTCTGAGCCCTTGAAGAGGTCTGCTTTGACGTTTGAACCCAAATGGCAATTAGCTCCGCATTAGCACCTCTTACCAGAGTGCTGCAGACATTGAGCCAGCAAACGTAGGAGACAGGAGGGACATCTCCTTAACACGGACAATATCTCTGATCACAGACTGGAATTGTTTTTTTTTTTTGTTTTTTTTTGTGTTGGATGCACTTTTTGATTTGCCTTGTTTTTATTGCTTTCAAAAAAGCCATATGTTATATAGTCCTTCAACCTTCTAGGTAGACGAGATGTTTGCATGTTGAGCTCATCAGAGAGGGTGTCGAAACACATCGAAATGTTTTTGTTTGAGGTTAAAAAAAAAAAACAGAGCAAGATTTGATTTTGAAACTGAAACTTCTGAACATCTTGAGCCGTTCTGAGAAGCTTGTACCATGGCACTGACTTGCAGCAATTCAAAAGTAAATAAATGAAGCAGAATGACTGTTCTGTATCTGTAAAATAAACATTAAATTCTTGTAATTCATAAAAAAAAAAAAAAATCTTTGTGCCGATCTTCCATTCAAAAGCGCCGTCTGCAGAAGGGGTAGGGTAGACAAAAAGAAAAAAAAAGCTTACCTCACTGATAGCATTGTTCAGGTTTCTCCGACCGGATTTTCCCTGTTGAAATGGGTTGAGGTGTCCGCTGGAAGCTGTCTAAACATTAGACTGAACTGTTATGTGCTGCAGTTCAAATGTTGAGATCTGCACCTGGTTTTATGGAAAAAAACACACATAAGCACACTCATCTACTATACTACACATACTTTCCTATTAGTGACCACATGTACAACTGTCCCAGAGACTTTCACATTGAAGGACGTAGTTTTTTGACAAAGTCTTCCATTGATTACCTACTACTGAAAGTCTTTAACAAAATTGAATTAGCGCATTGTTAGATGTAAAGCATCTCCATATTAAAAGAAATAAAATGACTTTAAAGTTATATTATTAAAGACATTATAATCATTCATATTACTGTGTTTATTATTTGGTAAAATGTTTATTAAATTATTCTAAATTCTGAAATAAAATTCTAGTTTTCAACCCCCTCCCCACACACACACACACACACACACACACACACACACACACACACACACATAAAAAGGACATTATGTCATGTCACTCACACAGCAATCACATTTTCCCCTGTCCCTAAAAAGGATATCATTGCTCATTGTTAATGGGACAGTTGGTGATATTTTCAGAATGTCACTCCCTCCTATCTGTGCAGTCATTTCCATCCCCTATTTGAAGTCCCAGGAATGCTTTGTTGTCAAGGTTAATCTCATTGGGGGGGAAAAAAACCCCAAAAAACTTCTGCTTCAGGATTTGTGCCTGTCACGATACAAAGGGAAACCTAACCTAATAATTCATTTCAATAATGTATTTTTTTCTCCTTGAACACAGCTGCCATTGAGCAGGCAGCAGCGGAAGAGGATGCCTGAGGGCGCCTGACCTCTGACTGTTTAATGGCTTGTAAAGGTGTCAAAGGTTAAATAATGTTTCCACTCATTTAAACGCTGACTAATTGGTTGTATAATTTTTTGGTTTGTTTGTGCGGTGAGACTATTGCAAGCAGCTCCAGCTTTGATGTTATTTTCTTTATTATAATGTCATTGTGGACAGTAAACATGATAATGTTCCATTTAAAAAGTAATTGGCCTAAAATGTTTAATTTGCAAGAAGTAAACACTGTACTTAATGCTACTAGTCTAATGGAAACAAGTTAATGTTAGCTGATAACCAGGTGCAAGTAGGGTAGGCAACTGCCTGGGGCCCCCAACTAAAAGGGCCCCAAGCAGCTATAGATTTATTATTGTGTTTACATATGAAAAATATTGAATTATGTTGCTATCTGCCAAAATAACTTAATAAAGGCCCACAAAGTACTTTTTAGGAAATGTTATACTTCAACTTCAGAGGAAAAACATTTTCCTGACATAAGATTTACTCACTAACAAAATATAACGAATAAAATATAATGCATTATTACTGATTCAACTATTTAGCATTAGGATAAAAATTAAAAGCTCCACCTTGAACAAATGTTAAGTACATGTAAGTACACTGTGCTCATAATAAGTCAAAATTTTAATGCAGGACTTTTACTATGATATTTTTACTGTGCAGTATTGATAGTTTTTAAGGGAGTACTTTGTAGTAGCTATTTCTACCAGTGGTAGACTACCACCGCCAACACCAACATTTAGTTCCAGAAAATATATGAAGACGGAGTTTGCCTGCAGCCGCCAAATCACTGAATCCGCCCCTGCTGATAAGAGACCATTTCATTATGTGTGAATTTAAATACCAAAAATTTCCTTTTGCGTCCTAACTTGTATTTACATTTCAGTGGTAAAGAGGTATTCAGGTTCTAATATAACTTTTTTAACCTAAGAAATTCTACAGGTTAGCCAAATTGTATTATTATTTTGTCTGCTTTGCTATTTCATATAGGCAATAACCGACTGTAGCCTATTAGCTTATTATTTTTTATCACGTCGAGTAACTGCATAGCTACAGGATAAACAAATTATTAAAAAGAAAAAATAGTTTCAAAACTTTACTGCTCAGCCAGTCAGAAGTCCACACAACCTATTCAGTGACATATTGTGGGTTCCTGTGCAGTCTGGTCAGGAAGCGACGGTCTGGAGATGTGAAGCCCGCCTGGTGTGACCCGACGACGGCCTGCAGGTGCCGAGGCCAGCGAGAGGAACCACGAGACTGTATCCGTGCCGCCGAGCCTCGTGGGGGGTTGCGCGAGGGCAACAAGTAGGGGGGAGAGAAGGGTCAAAAGGCGACAGTTGGGCTAATTATGGGTTACACAACAAAAAAGGAGCAACGAAACTGCGCAAGCACAGTCCATTTAGCCAATATAAAGGCACCTATGTAAGTAACGACCATAAAAACTGCCCAAATAGGACTGTTATATTTTCAGAAATATAGTAATTTAAATACGTCAGTTTTTTTCTTACTAACAGGCTAATTATCATAAGGACCATAGTTTCCAGGACACCCACTTTGGTAAACAAAAAAGTGTCTTGATAAAAACGTAACCTAAGTTTAAATGCCTTTCTTCAGGGTCCAAGAAACTCTGTTGATTCACAGGAACATCCAAATAAGATTGCAGTGTTGTACTAGCAAAACATAGTCATTTTAATTATTGTAGGAGTTATTTTAAGCCAGTACAGTTCAATTTAGAGGGGGGGGGGGGCTTTCTCCACCTGCATTTTTGTATCTTTCTGCACCAAACATGCATCACTTAATGATCACTTGATGCAGTATTACTTCTTCTTGACACTGAAGTCATAGAATTCCCTAATTTTGTAACCCTGCTCTGAAACCTCAGCTGAGGTCATCTGAAGGAGCCTATACAAGCAACACAAGAACATACATGTATCTTGAACATAATAATGCAGCATATATCCTCTGCATTAAGCTATTAAAAAGAGTTGAATTGGTCAAAATGACAAGCATTAGATTTTAAATCCTTGTAAATGCAATTAAATGAACTATGAATCCTTTTTAAGTGGCAAATCAAGGAAATTGCGCCTACTGGAGGAATTATGATGAATTACACCTCAATATTAACCAATATAGTCAGGATGGTGACTCTATTGGAAAATATCTTTCACATTTCATTTGCACACATACACCTAAATAGGCTTTCAACATTTTCAAACACAGTTTATGGACACATTATTTTCTCACGGAGGAAAAGAGCAACCTGCTTAGGGAGCAGCTACACTGCAGAACACTTCATGTGCCCAGATGTCTCAGGCTCCAGGAGATGGGGTGCCGAGGACTTTCCAGTGAAGTATGAGGAGACATACGATGGATGATAATGCGACCTGAGGCATCATTTGACACTCAGCTGCATCTGGAACATCTGTTGTGACAGGCCTATCATGGCTTCGATGGGTTGGCTTCACGTCTGTGTACATTTCTTCTGCTGAGCCTTGCCTCCCTGCCGTATCTGCGGACAGTTATTAAAAACAAGCCAGGTAAACCAGCCAGAGTGCTCCACCTAAACATCTGAACACGTGTTTTGCATTTTAACCCACACCGGGCCCTCAAGTAATACAAAAGCTGCTACGGTTTATGGTGTGCGTGAGGTTGCTGACGGACATTTTATGCGGAACATAAAAAACATATCACCACCACAGAGCGAGAGCCTTGATACATTCGTATTAATTCACATTTTGAAAAAATAAATAAAACCAATTTAACCGTGAGGCGAAACATTGGCTTTGGCTCTTAGAGAAATGGATTATTTTCTTATAATCATTCTTTTTCACCATTTATATTTTCTAAATAATCAGGCTCAGTGTGACGTGATGTCTTAACTAGTAATATAATCCACGAATGAAGGCTCAGACACACGCACGCTAACACAACACTATGGATTATGTCCTATCCCAAAGCCAGGCTGACCTCTGACCTCCAAAGCCGAGGAAGACACACGTCAGGTGATAAGTGAAGCACGGGGCCTATTGTGCGGCCGGCTCCCTGTCCATTTATTGACTTCCTAAATGATCCATTATGAAGTGATTTACGAGCTCTACCAGCCACCGCTAAGACCAGTGAGCTGCTGTCCGCTCCATTCAGCAGACATCTGCACCTATGGAACCCGCATTTGATTTATCAGAGAATGGACGGAAGCCGGCCCACGCCACCTCTGGTGTTTGTTCAAAGCCAACAGGAGAAGTTAGGAAGCTATTATGAATGCGAGATGTCACCAGAGGGGTCAGGGACAAAAGGTATAGATGGAGCTCTGCAGGGAACAAGGAAAACATATCATTAAAAGTAAGCACCTGGACAAAAAGTGAGTAAAAATTGTCATTTTTAATGTTTTTTTTTCAAGTTTGGAACAGGTTTCAAAACAGCTTTATGGAAATAAAACTTCAAGCAAAAAAAACAAAACAAACTCAAATCTTCAGTTGGACACTTTTTTCCATAACAGTAGCGTCACGGTAGGTCAGCTTGTCTAGCAAATGACCTTGTCTTTCCTCTGTTCACTAATGATTCGTGGCCATTATGCGAGTCTGGCTCTTTGATTTCTCAGGCCTTTCCTGTACAGCATGATGAGCTTCTCAACTTGGGGTCATCCCAGGAGACAAAGCATTTATGAAGCAGAACGTCTAGCGTTTGAAGCCCTGGCCCCCGGCCTCTCGGCATAGTGTTGTAACACATGAGCTCCCATGCTGCTCATTGACTCACAGAGATATTATTAGAGACAGTGGACAGAAAAACAACACCTCCCTATTTTCTCTGGGACTCTCACAACAACCCTTGGCCTCCTTTGTGACAAATGTCATTTCCATAAAGAGACATCTGTATTTAGTAGTGCATTTGATGTCAATGTAGGATTAACCACAGTTGTATTGTAATATTGACAATTCCTCTTACTAAGGACATTAAAATATCTTTTTTTTTCTCTCTCTCATCAAGTTTCGATTTATCTTAACAGTTTTCCTCATATTTTTTGGCTTATAAACAGGTAATGGCGGCCAAGGAGAGCATCTGCTGATCAGCACCTCCTCTAAAGCAACATTCTTCTGCTCTCTATGTCCCCACTGTGATTAACCTTGTTTGACAAATACAGCTCAGGTCAGGCTACAGGGTCTGTGTGTTAAGCTAAAACCTGCTAGAACAACAACGCAGGATTACATAGCTGCTCAGGTGCGTCGTATTCCTCAAATTCAAGTCCACTGGAGCAAATCTCCCATCAGATAAGTCAACACAGTCAAATAGCTGCATCTGGCTTCAGCAAACTGTTATCCTCACAAGTGACTGCATAGCTAGTATCACATGAGAATAAAGAAAATTTCCACTATGCCAGACAAACAAAATTAAAAAAAACTTCCAAAACCAGAGTTCACAGCCAGGGCTTTTCAGGGATTATGTAACAAATTATGACTTTAGTATTTCAGACATTAACTGTAGACAATTAATCTATTTATCAGAATACATGGTTTGGTTTTTATCAGTTAAAACAAAAAACAGTATGATTAGTGAATCTATAAAACTTATTTGTCTGCTGGGGAAAAAAAGACATAAATTAAGAACTAACAACATGCCCAATTTCATTTTTTTAACCGGTCTTTAAAGTAAAAAAGCATAAAATCTGCTGCTCTTCTGTAAGACATTGAGAGGCAAATTTGATGTGTTTTGTCAAATGGTTATTTATTGATATTATTAGTCATGTGGTCTACTGTTTGATATTGTCCCTGACTGACAATTTAACTATGAAACTGCTGAGTAAAAATGAGTCTGTGATTCCCTACTCTGGTTTATAAATAAAGTTATTTAAAAAAAGATTTTGCCACACTTCAATATGGCGCTTTATCACTGCAAGACCTTAATATCAAAAACACATATAGCTAAATATATGCATACCATATGTCCAGAGATCAGACGATTGTGCCTAACATCAGCTAGTCAAGCCAACATCAGCACAGATGAGTTCAGAAAGTAAAGTCAATAGATTCTCTCAGAGGTCACAGGCTCAGTGTGTGTCAGCACCCTCATTGTATATTGACCACAGGCTGATCCGCTGGTCCTTGGATCCAGCAGCCAGCAGTCTTTGTCTGGGGTCCTTGTGGTCAGAGAAGGCCACGCTTAGCACCATGTCAGTGTGGTACTGCAGAACTGCCAGTGGTCGTAGCTTCTTCCAACCGAATACTCGTACCCGGTGGTCCCAGCCTGCCGATGCTAACAGCTTACCGTCGTCTCTGATGCATAGCTGTGAGACTCCTGGGTTGACCAGCGTCACACAGTCCTGGAGCTGTAAAACCACAGAGGAAGAGGATCTTAGCAGGTTAAAAGGCAGACACCAGCAAACACAATTCAAACTTTAACCGTGTGACCACCAAGGTTGCTGATTCTTTGCAGTAATTGTCAAAGACTTATCTTACTAAGATCACATGAGCTTATTGTCCATGCAAATAATAGAAAGAAATAATCTAACAAACTAACTGGGTCAGTAAATCAATTAATCACTGCCGTCTAGGAAACTGCAGCCAACACAAACAGCGACGGGAGAGATTATCAGCTGATCTGATGACAGAGGTCCAAGTGTGAGGCTGGATGCGTGTTGAACCTGGCCGTAGACTCCTGGGACTCAATCATCGGCCATAAAACATTATGGCACGAGGGCCGTGAGCAAATCTCTCTGCGTCCCACTATTTGGTTTGGAGTTAGTGAGGCCTGTTCTGGAAGCACGACGGGGCTTGAGTTACCTTTGTCACAGTTTGCAAGTAAGAGACAGACCATCTCGCTGAAATACTTGTTTGCAGAGGCGATGTTGCTTTAAGCACCTCTGATGAATTACAATTGCACTGAAAGGTCTGGTCAGCAGGAGAAGAGACCCGATAAATACACTGCTGTAACGTCTGCCTGCTAAAGATTAGCCACAGCTCCCTCTCCCTGTGATCTACAGTGTCCCAAGGACTGTATCAATCTCTTTAAAGGGGCAACATTCTGACATATTATAATGAATGGCGGCTAAGATCACAATCTGAAAGGCCTGCTGTGGTGGGCATTCCTGAGGAGCGAACGTGCTCTTCCTGCGAGCTAGGGATCTCAGCTGGATCGCTGGATGGGATGCAAACATCTGGATATGGGAGCTGAAATCAAACTGGACAGCGTAAAATTGACTTCATAAGTTGTGTCTGGGGAGACTAATGGCCCTGGATAGGAGGAGACGTTGGAGAATTTATCTGCGTGCTCCTGTTCCGGGCTGGAACCGTCCACAAGCTGCATGTGGAAGATATAAGCCAGGTACTCACAGCCCAAGTGGATAAAGTGGAATGCAAGGGAGAGCAAGAGTGGAGAGGAATGTCATTGATCAAAACGGAACAAAAAAAAAGAGTCCAGAACAGGCTGTGATGTGACATTTTTTGGTTAAATCAAACCATCGTCACTGGTATTAATAGTATGAAACAGCATGGGCTGCTTTTGACCAAACAAGCCCAATAAAAAGAAACCTGGGGGGTGAAAGATTGTTTGGAGCTTTGTTATTACCTCAAGAAGTTGGTATGCCCCCACCACCCTCCATCTGGTTTGCATTAGAGGCCTGATAATGATGGGTTTAAGTGTCTGTTTTTGTTTGTTTTGCTTCCCATAGTTTGTGTCAGGAAAAGGCATTTGTTTCATTAAAGGGTCAAATGTAAGCAGTAACTGGTTAATGATGTGGTAGTGGTCATTCAGCAGGACCGGCGGGTTAATTGTTTTTACTTTCTACGGTCTGAGAAAGCAGAGAGGATGACTGGTGAAAAGTTGGCTACACTGAGAGGTGGATAGGCAGGAAATTAATTGTCAACAATTTAAATAATTGATTAAAGACATTAATCGAGCAAAGAAGCAAACCATTTGATGGTGGCAGCATTGCAAATTGGAGGATTTTCTTGACTATCTTTGTAATTCGAATTGCCATGAAGATGGAAGATTGAAGATTGAAGATTTCACCTCTTTCTTGAGGGAAGTATCATCTAAATTTTACACAGTTCTCTGAAATTACAAAGGGCCACTCCAGCAATTCAGCAATGTGCTTTCATTAAATTATGACTCAAGAGAGACTCCTGAGTTTTAATCCCTGGTATATGTCAAGCTCCATAAACACACAATCCTATAGGATCTTTCAAAAGAAATGTTTGAGCCTAATAGCAAATATTATATGAGTCATATACACAGTATCTGTCCATGTGTTGGGCAACTCTGCAGCACAAAACAATCCAGCTGTTTGGATCGAGCACAATGTTAAAAAAAACACGATGTATCCATGTTAGAATAGCTCTCTTCCAAACAAGGAAAAGAGTCTAAATGAGATTAATTTTAATTCTATGCTCTCCAGCAGCAGTGATGTTGTTTTTGCTATTGCGACACACCTCTGTTGAATGAATACCAAGTAAATGTTGCAGACTTCGAGCGCTGCCATTAACCAAGTCACAATCTGTAATGAAATCCATTAGCTCTAACCAGGGAGTCTTGGCTTATTTTATCTAACGCTTCATTTTTCTTCCTTTTACTTCCTTACTATCTCATCATAGACAGAATCTGTCTTTGGACTTCATCATTCTTTTCTTTTTGTTTGAACACTCCTTCCTGGCCTGTGTTACAGCATGCAGACACACACACAGCAGGCTAGCTGTTTGAAGGCCAGCTCTCTCAGCTGTCAGGAGGCTACCAGCTCTGTTCAGCAGCTGGGCCTGCAAGACTCTCCGTGGGCTACGACAGATACAACACAAGCTCACACTTCAGGATCCTCTTTTGTAGCATCTCACCGACGGAGGAGACGTTCAAAAGGAGCATCCACTTGGCAGATCTCACTCAAGCCTTGCTTCACCCCCCCTCCCCCTCCTCGTCTTTGCCTCAGACTTGGCACCGATCTTGGTGTTCACGCCGATCTACTGAAACGTCCCATCATCGCTCACTCACTCGAGCCTAGCGGCTGGGAGGCTTTTTCGCAGGTATTTCTGACACACCCTGTCCCTGAATCACACTCGGCAGCAGGGAGATTACAGCCTTTTGTCGCCTTGCCTGTCAGAGCTTGGCCCTGGCTGACAAGAGATGGATGTGTCAAACAGGTGAGCAGACCCATTCAGAAAAAATAGGGGGGAGGGTGAGTGCTCAATAAAAAGAGCTATAATTTTTATGACAGCCAGCTCAAACATACAGTATAGCAGACTGAGGTCGGGCCTGATGCGACCTGGCCCTTGTTCATGTCAGATCAAGACTGACTGACGAGTGCAAGAATTCCAGGGGGGGGGGCATCAGGAATATTTTTACATTTAAATGAAAATGAGGAGCAGGAGTTGCACCTGTAGAGAACTGTCATCAGTCTCGGGAATAGCTCGCTGTCAGCCATGCTTGATTTACGCTGCTAATCTTCCTCTGTCTGTACCTGCTTTCTCTTTCTCTGGTCCGCAACCTCTGTCTCTTTCTTTCTCCTGGAGGAACCCGTCACTGCACTTGTCAATACACAAGTGAGTGTCCGCCTGAATATGTGTCCATCTAGCTTAACACCTTGTAAAGCCCGACGCCCACGCCCTTGTAGCCTTACCCTGACACATTCCCGAAAAATGCACGCTAGCAGGAAAAGAGAGAAAAAAAACAAAAAGGTTGAAGATGATGCCTCATTACTATGAAAAGATATCAGGCTGGCCAGGTCAAACAGCAGATAAAGGCTTCGGGGAGCCATGTGTAATACATTAACCTCCATTCCCAGAGGCTATCTGTCTTTATCTGGCCTTGATAAGCTCACTTCACAACCCTTCAGCTTCACTAAATCATAACTGCACTGCGTTGTGTCACGTTCAGTTTCCCCTCCATTTCGCAAAAAAGCAACATCCATCCCTTCCCAGCCAGTTCCACTACACTGTCCGGTGTTGGAGAGGTAATTTGTGGGAAGTGGGATGCTGTGGCACTTATAGCCTCCTCAGCCTTTATTGCAGCCTCCCACTGTGAACTACTGTTCCCTTTACTGCAGATGTGTTTTTTGTTTAGTTAAGGGGCCTCCGAGGTTTTGATATTTTTATTACCTCTCACGGGTCGTCCGTCAGGACCCGGGGCCCAGGTCCGCCACCCGGCAAGCCCCCCCCCTCTCCCCGTCACCCCCCTTACTGCTGCCACACAAAAATACTTTTGTGGGAAGAACTGAGGATAGCTGTCTGGGCGTCACACTGAGCTGCACTTCAGGATAATTTAAAAGCCCCCGTTGGATCCTTTCCCTCTCCTTGTGCTTTTTTCCTGTCATCTTCATCCTGGATTACATGTTGAATCAATATTTTGTTGCTTGAGCAAAATAAACCAAATAACCACTCTCCTCCTGCTTTTGCTATATTGAATCAAATCCTTCGTAGTGTTTTTATAGAAGCAATTTAAAGGTGAAAGAAAAATCGAGGATTTGCAAATATTTCTAATTCAAGCATTCATATATTAAAAAAAAGGCTTGGAAAGAATAATACCCCTTCACTGTGCAGGCGTGTACTGTATCAGCCTCAGGTTCCCCTCTGCTCTTATTCATGGGGGATGGCTGAAAAATGGGAGCGTTCCTTTTTTGCTCATGAAATCAAGAGAAAATATAGCATGTAATGAGGCGTTAAGTCTCAGAAGCGCTGGCTGTTATGTAAAATGAGTTATGAGCACAAGTTAATGTGATCTTTTTTGGTGTGGCAGAAGATGCTTGGACACATTCTTTAGTGTAAAGTTTGGACCAGTGTCAAGTAAATGTATGTGTGTGTGTACGTATATCCTGTAAATAAAAAAATAAATAAAAAAAGTTTTATTACTTAACTTTAACAGCTCAATGTGGAGTAAATCCATTTTTTCAAATTTTCCAAAACTGAAATATATGTGATTATATTTTTATTCAGAACTTTATGAGATGGTTTTTGAACATATTATCCATGTTTAATGTGGGATTATGTGTCAGTGTGTTTGTGGGTGGTTGTAGTCTAGAGTGACAGCCCCAGACCGGCCCTTGGCCCCTGGCCCTGCCAACGCTGTGTAACCAGCAGCTGATTTATGGCCCCGAAGCCCCGCTGAGCCTCTTCCTCTTTGGCCCCTGATGTTTTCCAAGAGAACCCCGGAGAAAGGCAACACTCCTCTTCTTCCATCTCCACCGTTACTGTTTTAAGATATCTTATGGCATTTAACTAGCTGACGCAACGATCAGTTGGCAGGTCAGTCTCAGGACCTTAACCAACTGTAGAATGCTGCGGTCTGTTATAGCTCCTCATCTGTATAAATAAACCTTAATTGACAAACCAAAAAAAAAAAAAAATTGACTTTGACTTATGAATCTATTTTGGTTACATGACAGTGTGGTTGAATAGACAACACTACTATCCTCTAAGTGTGTCCTCTGCTGACCTGCAGGTTGTTCTGTTCATCCAGCATCCACGAGGAGAGTTTCTTCTCAGAGGATCCTGATATGCCCCTCAGACGCTTCGGGTCAAAGGTCATGCACATGACAGGCTCGGGGTGGGCTTTAGCTTGACTCAACTTGGACCTCTGGGTTACGTCCCACAGCAAGAGGGAACCGTCCTCGTATCCGGCCAACAGGAGAGGTCCAGGCCCGGAGTCTGGCTGGAAGTGAGGGAGGGAGATAAGAAAGAGAGAGAAAGAGAAAGAGAGAGAGAGATGGGAAGAGAGGGCAGAAAGTGCAGCGTGAGGTAAGAGAGCCATGTAGTGCAAACCACAGAAACCGCTGCTGAGCAGAGCAGAGCAGAGGTTATCATCCTGGAAGCTCCCGCTGACACCCAGAGAGACACTGCGGGCTCCATTCGTCAGCCTGCTGCTCCCTCTTTCCTGCACTCCATTACACCACTCCTCACTTTACTCCTCATCTGTATTACTGAGCCACAGGCCTCGCTGCAGGCACGCATACATATAGTGAAGTAAGAGACTGCAAAAAATATCAGTCCTCTTTAAACTTTGGTTCATCCGAAATTCATACCCACATTTATTAGCCACATTATGTCATTTTTTAAAAACATTTTTAAATACTAGCACCTTTGGAATATTGCCTGTTTTCTTGCAATTTCATTTTATCTTCACAGTGATATAAAGACATAAATAATGAAAAAGATTATAGAGTTAAAAGTAAAAATAAACAGTACCATAGTCGATTGACACAAAATCATCAACTCTTCTGCTAATCAATAATGCTTTTTTAATCATTTTTTTATTTAAAAAAAGCATATATGTAGAAAAATATAACAACTACAACTGAATGTTTTCTGGTTTCTTTAGTCTTTTATGACAGTAAATTTAATATATTAGAGTTGTTGGACAAAAGAAGACATTTGAAAACGTCATTTTAAAGTGTGGGGAAATAATAATCAATATTTTCTACAATTTTTCTGACATTTTATAGACCAAAAAAAAAAATCCTCAAAATAAACGATGATAGGGACTATAATGAAAATAATCATTACTGTATCACAGTTGCTGCATGCATGCTCACACGCCAACACAAACTCAAGCGTACCAAAAATCTAAATTAAAAAACACACAACTTTGCTTCGTTCATCTCCATTTCACACTGGGTCATTACAGATCCAGCTGTGATGTTTACAACTGGTGAATCAATCATGGGAAATCTTTTAAATCACATGAGATGAAATGAACCCAGGTGCACATGTAGGCGTTTGACACAAAATGTAAACCACACTACCTCTGTTAAACACATACAGAGCAACCTGCACACATGCTGAGCAGCACAAATGTGGTTATATGCATATAAAAAGAGAAAAATAAAAGTTAGTATTTTGAAAGAATGATAAAGTGAGCGCTGGCCTGCTGTTTGCAGTCATAGATAACCTCTGCTGGCTGGCTTCCTCTACAGGAGTGTGTATGATCAGAGGGGCACATTAGGTTGTGTGGAGGTATACAGAGAGCTTGTAAATCACTTCAGTGAAAGAGAACATAAAGGTGAGCTGATAACAACAGGGGGCTTCATATATCTTCTCACTGCTGTTTGGGAAAAAAGGAAGGACTGAAGGAGAGAGAGAAGGGAAGGAGGTGGAATAGATAAAGAGAAAGAAGGAGGAACAGCTGGTGAGATTTCACCATCATCCTACTTTCCCAAAATCCTACAATTCTTCTGTGCGAGTGCATGAAAAGAACACGATTCAAATCCACCTCTGCTGCACAATGATTTAAACTTTTATGAGCTTAAATGACTTTAAACTGGCCTGTAGAATAACAACAAAAAAGAGAAATTATGAATCCTCCACAGCAACCTTAACCTTTGCTTTAAAAAAAAAAACACCAGGCCTCCAACAACAGCACTGTGCCCTGCAGAAGCAAGAAGCAAGGAGGGAAAGAAATTTTTTCCATATGTGCGAGGGGGCCGGGACTGCCATTTTTACATCCATCTTCAAGTCCTCTTCTCACTTAACTCTATATATTTCGCTTCTTCCAGCTTTAAAACAAATTATAGACAGAGTCGTGTATTCCTTCCAAACACATCAGCGAGGACGAACACTGAGGCATTATGAAAACAAATAAAAACAAGTGAAAATCAGTGGCCCCTGCTTGCCGGCAGGGCCCGGGCTAAGCGTTCCAGACTTGGGGCCCACCGTTTCACTTAAGTGTAGGACCTCCTTGATTGATGATGTCACGGGTCGGAGGTCGGGGAACCCTGGGTAGACACCTAATTCATTATATCCTCCACAGGCCTTTCTACAAGAGGGCTCTCTGCTGGAGTGGGGCTGGGGCTTTGGGAGGAGATTCATCACCACACAACAGCTGGAAAGACAGATGGATGGAGGCTGGCTTGGACCAGTGGAGAAAGAGAGATGGAACTGGTACAACTACAGTAGTTGGTATCCAACCTGTTCATTCCAATGTGAACTTCATCATCTTTATTGTCAATTCAACTATTTCAAGTCAGCAGAAAGCTCTATTTTCAGACTTGTTCCATCTGTCCAACTACAAAGGTTCAAATAGGTCATCGAGAAAAGTTACAATTCTGCAGGATTTTACAGTTTCTTCCCTTTCTTATTGTCTTTTATTTCATCCCTTTTTTCTTCCAACACTATCAAATAATGGGGGGAGAGGTTTAAAATCCCCCCTGCTGTGGCATGTGGCCTATGGAGGCACTACAACAAGCTTTAGCTCCTGAATAAACAGACAATAATTGCTTAAACATCAGATCTAAATTGCCTTTTATTCCTCTTAGGTTCCCTCATGACTAACCCACTGCACACACACAATTTATGATGAAATAATGATTCCACTTTAACTATTTAAGTCTTTTATAATATATAAATCAATAAATAAAAATAAACTTTCACAGTTTCATAAAGCCCAAATTTCCATCTTTCATTTGCTCATTTTGTCTTAAACTTAAAGACATTCACTTCACATAATAAACTGAAGTCTTTATATCTGAGAAGCTAGGAGCAGGTAATGTTTGCCATTTTTCCTTGCAACATGACTTGACCATAAAGAACTAAATTTATGTCCGTCAACTATTCCATTAACTGACTAACTGTTCCAGCTCTTTTTCCTGCCATTTTGTGATTCATATAAAACTGTCTGATCCAATCAACAAGGCAACAAATCTTGCCTTTAAATTAAGATAAGCTGAATTGTCATGCATTGTATCATTATTACATTTTACACAAGTCACTTTTTCCACTATGTGTGCCCTGATATTTTGATTAAATGGAGGATTTGTTCCAGCATTACAAGAGAATTAGACAAAACCTGCCAGCATTTAAACTTGATGTAGATTTTAATAAAATGGTTTTTAAAGAGTGATGGCTATAGATTTTGTCATTAGGATATGCATACGCTAAATATACATGGAAAGAAAGTTATGTATTTTTCCGTGCTGACTTTCTGAAGAAGTTGTGACTTTTCTGAAGACATAATCATTTAAATTATTCAGAAATTCAGCTTAAATCTCACCTATATATAACCTCACTTATAAATAAATGATCACCTTTTTATAAGGCTTTACATGCAAATAAAGAAGTAATTTAAGTCATGAACTACCAGTATATTTAGAGGTAATACTGGTACAGCAGACCAGTTTTGAGCTGCTCTCACACAAAATAGGCACAACATGACACTGTAGGCCTGCATAAATGCAGACTGCTCACATTAATAAGTCTCCAGTAGTCGAAGGCGTATCTAAATGTCATTGGACAGAAATGTGTGGGAGACAAACTGAATTTATTGTGTATTCAGCAAACATTTGTATATCATTCAATTCTGTGGTAATTCCACCCGCAATCGTCAACAAACAAAAGACCAACAGCTTGTTTGCTGATGTGGCCGCCGCAGGCCTCGGGCATGCACAGCCTCCACATAAGGAACCAATCGATTCCTCTGGTTTGTGTCCCGGTCCACCATGATGTCATGGCCACGAGGCAGCAAGGTGATGAGCTGAGAGTGATGGATATCTGTATAGGAACATTTCCTTTTCCCCGCCAGCCTCTGTTCACATTAAAAGCCTTGCACATCATACATCACCACCGTCCCCCTGGCCAAGCCCTGCATCTCCGTACATCAAGTCAAACCCACATGTGGAGGCACTTTCTTCCTCCGCTTTGCCGTATTGTTCGCTGCTCCACAGCCAATCAGATTCAGCGATATGAAACAGTAAGCGAAGTCAGCTTCTAGATGGAGCACGAGGGTTTGAACCGAGGGCTGGGTGGGATTTTGCTGAAGGGAAGCTGACTTGAGAAGAAAAAAATAAAAAAGAAGTGCAGTTTAACACCGCATTTAATCTTTTCCATAAACTCCAGCAGAGAGGGGCTTAAAGGACGACAATAAATCTGTTGGTGAGTCTGTCGTAGGAATAATGGAGGATAATCGCTTCTCGTCTCATGGGTGGGAAGGAGAGACAGACAGAAGAGAGAAACGACAGGGAGGAGATAATTGTCAGTGGCTTCTTCCTGGAGTGGGTGTCAGAGAGAGAGTGAGAGAGAGACAGACAGAGAGAGAGGGTGAAGAGCGAGGATGACTGGCTCAGCTGTTGCCTCCTGCTGTGTGAGATGAAGGAAATATTGGGTAGCATACGAGCATTTGACGTGAAAGACAAGATGAAACTTCTTTCTTATGACTGACTGACAGAGAATGTGTGGGTAGTTTCCAACCTGTGTGTGTGTGTGTGTGTGTGAGTGAAAAAGAAGAAGGGGGTCAGTTACCAAAGTTTTACACACAAACACAAACACACACACACACACAGAGCGGGATTTTAGTCTCTTCCAAAGTCAGCGTAACAGATGAACGTGCCGCAGCCTTGAAAGGAATCAGCCTGAAATGATTTAGAATCGCCTGGGCCCTTTGCCTTTGAAGCCAGACAGCTGCCTGCGCTGTATTACAATGGTATTATATAATTTATAATGATATAATTGATCATTATGTTTCCTGGCACTCAACGCTGAACCAGCATTGGTTCATAAATCAGATGATGAAAGGTGGGTGTAACGCTCAAATCAAAGGGAAAGGAGGAAAAACACAAACAGTGTCAGCGTGCACCGGGAGATTCTGTAACTCGTCTGAGTGTCTCTGTAATAAAATCACAAACACACCGTCACCTTTAAGGCTTTTTCAAAGTAATTCCAAACAGTATTGCAGAAATAAAGGATGAGAAGAATAATGTATGTTTTGATTTCTGTTGCCTGTAAACTGCAGCGCTCATTAAATTCATTCAAACCATCCACAAACTTGCATGTCTAAAAAACCACCCCATCTCCGCGTCCCTCCCCCAGAGTCCCAAACCCAAAGAGTTAATAATTAACCATGAAAATAATTACAGGCTCTCGTTAATGGGCGGGAAATAAAACTTTCGACAGCGTTTACAAAACAGAAAGCAAACTTTTTTTTTGCTAGCATCAGATTGGATGTACAGCTGCAGGCTGATATATGGCTGTGAACCCCCGGCCCTTCCAAACGCTCTAATTACAGTGTTGGGACTCGCTGCCAGCTGAGAAGAAACGTGTGGAAAAATGGCCCGGGACGATCTGTTCGGCTGTAAATCATATGCCACGTCTCGCATGTGCATTTTTGTTGACTTTTGAATTTTTGCATCTTGTTACGTGCTGCTAGCCAATCGGAATAAAGCAGGTAAGTATAGAAAAAGTAGCATTAAAACAAGGAGGACAGAAAGGGTATCTAATGCTACTCACTGAACTTATATAAATACTGAAACAGTATGTTAGAATGGCACTCACAGAGGACTGGTTGGTGCTTACCTGCCACAGTTTGATACACATGACCATCCCAAGTTTAGCGTCTGGTACCAGGCTGCAGACTGGGGTCTTACTGGGCAGCTCAACAATCTTGATCTGTAGAGAACAGAAGTCAATTCAAACTTTAGACTCACTAGTGAAATGTTTTCTCGTGTAGTGTGCAGCTTGCTAACATCACACTTGATGATTTCTGGGTGTAAAACTTGTTCAACCTTTTCACACATCTTCAATTTAGGTCATTGGTGTCACACTAATACTTTCAGGTTTAAGGCTAACATTAAATATAACCAAATTGGCTGTTTCCCTTCGTTTCCAGTCTCCATGCTAATCAAAGCTAACTAGCTTCTGGCTGTCGCTTCACATGTATGTCATAAACACAAAAGGAGGAATGTTGAGGAATTATTTCTTTCGAAGAACACTTCACTGATTTAGCATTGTGCTTCTGTTTTTGTTTTGTTTTTCAAAAGATCTAAATCAATGCATCAAAGAAGTGATAGTCTTTTTCATTCAAAGTATTCTCCTTCCTTGTCAAAACCTGGTGCCTACAGTACCCACAATGCAACTTGACCACCAACAGTTGGGGCTGGAGATCTGAGTATGTTAGGCTAGCAGGAGCTAATGTAGCCTGACCTACTGGCCACAAGCAGAATTGATGTCTGGTAACTTCTCTTCTTCGTAGCTTTTTGCATTAAGCGATTAAGAAATGTATTTTTACATATGCAGTGGTTCTCCACAAGACCTGTAAACACACCTTGATGGGAAGGGTTCCCCTTTGAGGTGGCAAACTCTAGTATAGAATGTTTTTACTCTCTAATTTTTGAGGAATTTATCTATGATGATACAATTTATCCTAGAGTGTTTTGTTTTAATGTACAATATATGTTTTCATTATTGGGTCCCTGATGTACATTTACACACATCCACAAGCTTTCCACTCAAGTCGTGATTTGTTCTGAATTCAAATAACAAAGCGGCAACCTGAATCTGTCACTGGGGTTCACGACCTCGGCGGATCAGAGTGCCTGCAACCAGCGGTACAGTACCATCCATTAGTGCAGAGCAGCCGCCACACTGTCTATAATAAATCCCGCTAAAGCCCGACCCTGTGACATGAATGGTGTTTTCCTGCACACATTGGCACTGATTCTGATAAAATACACAGCCTAATGAAGCCAGTGATAAAGCGTGTGCCTGTATGTGTGCACGTATGTGTGTGTGTGCGCCTACATCACTACCAAAAACTCATTCCTCCGACTTCCTGCGTGCTGATGATCCACATATTCATCCTCATTAGGCCTCAGATTAAACAGCGCCTTTAAGGGAGCGATCTGTATTTTAGCGCTAGGCCACATCTGTCCTGAGTGTTTACCTCTGCATGCCTGACAAAGAGGGCCTTTAAGGACTTCTCTGTGCCTCAGGTGATCTTGCTGCTCTTGTGTGGCATCGCACTGCCCATAAATAAAACACCCACACTATTAATTAATGTTTCTGCCATAGCAGCAATCTGCTGGCAGGAATCTCACTGTGAGCAATAAACAGTGAAACCGCGGGAAATAGCTGAAGAGAAAACTGTTACTCTGTTTTCTTGGTTACGCATCTAAATATTGATCTACCTGCATATTACTTACGGTGCTGAATCACTCTTTTATGCATACTGGCAAGCGCATTGTATTGTTTCTTTGGGAATTTAATTGCAGGTACATCATAAGCGTCTGCCTTGGACAGTCTGTGGAATGAGGTGGGGAGACGGAACAACACAATCGGCTGTGTCCTCCTGCTTTGGACTTGTATGCGTGTGTGTGTGTGTGTGTGTGTGTGTGTGTGTGTGTGTGTGTGTGTGTGTGTTTCTGACTATCTGTGTCTGTTGGGACAATGGCATTATTGAGGTGCTGGGAGTCACAGGCGCCCTGATGCCTGGCCTGCTGGACCGGGGTTAGCGGAGGCACGTTTGGCTGGATCAGGTGACCGCTGTGTCCCTTTCAAGTGTGGCTCCTTCACAGCGGAGCAAGTAACATGAATCTGGAGGCAATAAAAGATGGCTGAATCGCTGGCTGCCCTCGACCCCATCCTGCCTGGCCACTTTGGACACTGGCTCTACACAAAACCCTGCAGGCCTGTGCAGGGTGTTAAGCATTAACTGCGAGACAGACAGAGTAGTGATTTCACCAGAGCAGGGAATTATATGTTCAACGCACGAGTCGAAGCAGGGATATCCTTGTCGGTGACCTTCTGAAAAGCACAATTAAACATGCTTAGGCTGTCACAGAGCTATTAGCTGCAAACACATTCACTGGATGACACGTTAGTGGCAGCAGCCAAAATTAACCGGTGGCTGTCTGGGATTATGTTCTGACGCGCACTCTGACTCATGACATAAAGGTTGGTTACTAATGATGCTGTTTAGATCGCTGTTTGACAGATCCCGCTGCAAACCGCATGCTCTCATGTCACCTTGACTAATGACACATTCACCACTGACGGCCGGCTAAAAATATTACATTTGCCACCTGATTAAATCCAAGCCATCTCACATTTATGGATGCATGCAAAGGGGGTCACGGCAGAGTAATAAGAGGAAAGATGACAGGGCTTTTGATGGAAGAGAACAACCTTTCACAGTCGTGTTGTGGGATTTCCGATATTCCGCTATCCCGGTTGACTAAAAGCCACAAATACAGTATCTGTTAATGTTGGAAGTCAGTCAAGCAGGCTGCCAACAACAAGTCTGCTCAGGTTTATACAGGTTGCCTTTTTTTTTTTAGTCAAGTCAGAAGGTTTAACCAATTAACCGGCCCACCTGTTTTCTCCTTCTGAATGGAACAACATGTGCTAGCTGACACTTGTCCAAATTAACAGCCCTAAAGTGTAGAGACGTGCACTTGTGACAAAAGGTTTCCTGATTCATTGGCCTAATTTAAAAATGATTTTTAAAAAAGGGTTAAAAAAAACGACTAAATAGCTATTTATATATACTATTGTTATCTATGGGATTTCCCTGATGTATGTATTTTTAGATACAACATTTAGGTTGAACTAATTGATTAGAATAACTGATTTTTTTGTCATATATAATAGTAAAACTGAATATTTTGAAGTTTTGAATGGCTAAACTCAAATTTAAAAGCGACACATCAGCTATTACGAGTCACTCCAATTATTTTCTATACCCACTTCCTCTTTTTCAGCATGCACCGGGTGAGAGGCAGTGTTCAAACTGGACTAGATACTAAATACAGTTTCAGAGTTTCCTGATGTCTAACCTCTTCCGTCTCTTGTCCCGCAAAGGCGAGCAGGCAGGTCCCGGGGCTCGTCTCCAACAAGGAACACTGACAGAATCCGACGCTGCCAGTCCACACAGAGTCCACCACGTCTCTGCGACCTTCGCTCAGATCCCACAGCTTTACCTGCATGTCCCGTCCCTGACTGCTCCAATAACAGAAAACAGGAGCGGGGTTTTTATTTAGCAATGTATGTATGTGCTCAGTAAGAAGTTAAAACCCTAAAGACACCGCACTGACCTGATGAGGGTATCTGTCGACTGTGTGCTGAGCCAGATGACTGAACTACCAGAGTGACCTTCTAAAATCTTCTCAGCCCTCCTGTTGTTCAGGTTCCACATATGAATGGCACCCTTCCCTGACCTGCAAAACCCCCAAAGTCCAGTTTATTAAGCTTTTTTAAGTTATTCAAACAGTGTAAAACCTCAGTTCACATTTAGACATGCAGAAAAGCACTAACACTAACTGTGCTGTCAAACACTCTGTGACAAATACTCATAAAAAGAGCAAACTGGAGGTGAAGGTGAGGAAATAAACTTTGAAAATGTTCCAAGACAAATAACTTACCCAGAAAAAAGGAGGGGAGTGTCCCCACCGTGGCAACTAAAGTGGAGGGTGTTGAGGGGTCCACCGGCCCCCCTCAGGGTGTAGATGGGGGATGGAGCAGGACGAGACATCACTGGATCATGCGAGGAGGCCGCGGATCCGCATCATGACTCCCACTGCAACAGACAAGAAAAAGGGAGTGAAAAATTGTGTTTTTGTGACTGAGCTGAAGAAGTCAAAGTGCAGCTTGAGCTCCAATAAAAACTGTCAGTGGGAGGCAGAAATTAAATGTGTTACTTTCTAATCAGATTGATATGAATCAAAGTTGTGCGCCTAGCAAACTTAATCTTTACAAACTGAAGCATCTTGTTTTGTTTTTGCCCAAACACTGAGCAGAGACTGTCAGAGAGCAGCTCCGTTTAGCCTTGAAGCCTTTTCTCCTGCTAACCAGAGCAGACAGTCATGTTTAATGCACAGTCTGTATTTTCTCTATTGTTAGTAGCTACAAACCCTGTGGCAGTTGGGCACACAGCCTCTCCCTCTCTCTCTCTCTCTCTTTTCCTCCCTCTAGTCTACATGATAACACCTCTCTTACTCAATACGTCATAAATCACGATCTCTGACAGCTTAATTACAGTAAACAGACAGAGATTCGGGCTTCTCGCTCCTCTTGTGATCAACAGCCGTTGTCCCAGAGGCAGAGGTAACAGCTCAGGCTTTTATGTTGGAGGAAACGCAGCCGACCGCAGGTATGCTGCGAGGAAATGATGCGTCAATGTTAAATTGCAGCAGGATCACGTGTGAGTGACTCTCAATGATTGGATTGAGAGAGCTAATATCATCAATCCGATAACAGTCTTAACCGCAAATTTGGCTCAAGGTGGCAAAAAGCTCTTTATGCATATCAGCATTTTTTATTATATCCTTTTTAATACCACAAAACTAAATAGTTCTTTTTATTCAAGATGACGCATCCGGCCTACTCAAAGTTATTAGAAAAATTGGACCGAAAACAACAAGAACAACCCCATGAAAATATTACAGAGCAATTAACCTACTTATCAAAATAAAATGCTTGTAGGCTTTACTTTAAAATAAATCTGAAAAAACATGTTCACTCACTAAGGACCAATATCAGAGCACAAGAATCCACTGAGATTTAGGATTTACTTTTAATCATTGGGAATCTGGGGCAGTAGAAGTGGTCGCTCATCTGAGTTAATGAGCACAACCTCACCCCCCTCCCCTCTACTTTTACTTATCATAACCCTTGCTCCCTGCAATCAGCAGAGACTGAAACTGGAGCCCGAGGCATTTCGGGAGCAGCTCATTTCAGGAGGTTAGTGGTTAAATTGTCCATGTGAATCTGTGAAGCAGAGAGATGGAGACCCCTGAGCGGCCCGCCTAATTAAGGACACTGACGCACAACATCACTTTAAAACTGCACACTTACACTTTTTTCCCCCATGCTCACTAAAAGAAAGCTAGATAGACAGCATGAACATCCTTCCAAATACATATCAAAGCTGAAAAATAACAGTCATATTTATTGTGTTGCTGTTTTTGTAGAAAATATGAATGTTGAGGATATTTTTCAAGAGGTATCCAGCAGGAAGGTTTTGGGCTGACAACTGTACAAACTTGTTTTTGTGTGGTGTGAAGACAATGGTAAAAAAACAACAACTGTTTCTGTGAGGTTCTATCAGTTAAACTGCATCTCGTGGTTGGGTAAGGCTGCATTCCTGAGCCAGAGTCCTGTGAGTGTGTGACAGGGGTGGGAGGGGTGGGCTCACCCTGATAACAGGTGGATTAAGCGTCCCTTATTGTCCTCTTGCAACATGCCCTGTGTGGAGCTGTGACTCACCACGGACAAAGCAGCCTTAAAACTGGCTGTTTTCATTGTTTTAAAGACCAGAGGCTGTAAAGCTTTCCACTGGCAGTCATGTGGGGCTGGTGATGGAGGTGTCATTGCGCTGGGCTGGCCTGAGCTTGGGGACTTCCAAACCAAGAGAATACTCAAAAGATAAGAGTATAATGGCCACTTTCGCCTTCCACTACTTGGCTGGTGGACTGCTTCTTCTGCTTTACCAGGCATCAGCATTTCCAGCTGCTGAATCACCCCCCTCCTCTGACAATGACTCTGTTCTGGCGGCGAGTGAGTTACCCACAAAACCCAAATACAACTACGCAGCCGGCTCAGGAAGAGACAGAGACAGACACTGTAAACAAACAAGACAGTGGCAGGATGTCACCCAAATCTATTTGGAAGGACACAATGGAAAAGGTGCCTTACTGGTCCATCTGCAGTTGGGAGGAGGGGGGGGGGTGCCATCATCTTGTTAAAGGATCCTCAAGGACAAGCCACTAGTTCTCTTTGGATCTCCAATATTCTCTGCGCCCATCACTTTTAATGAAGCTCAGAAAGCTTTCATAAAGTGATTGAGCAATAGATAAAACAAGACCCAGCAGGTCAGAGGACTTCTCAGTGGTCTCCTTATTAAACATGTCCATGTCTCAGAAATTACAGAACAACCTAATTAAAGCTGCGCGCCTAATAAATCAGACTGACTGATTAATATACCTGAGCTGGATGTGGGAGCCAGTGGGAAGAGGCAAGAAGAAGAAGGAGGAGGAGGAGGACTGCTGGCCCTGCAGCAGATAAGACAGCTCTGGGGTAATCTGACTCTAAGTCGGTGGATAAAGGCAGTTTGTCTCTTCTTGGGGCTGTCTGTCCACACCTAGCGGGTAATTAGGCCTAATTATGAGAGAAAGGTCTGCTTCCCCTTCATGTTATTAAATAAGAGCCAGCTTCATCCGCCAAGGATCTCTCAACACCAGCAAGGGGCTGGCGACCTTCAGATCAAACGCAGCCACTATCTGTGCCCCCCCTCCTACCTCTTTCCAATGCAGCCCCCCTCCTCAGCATCGCTGCGAATATGAGGGCTTGAAGAAGGAGGGGACGGAGTTATGATATGGGGCATCAAAGTTTTTTTGAGTGTCCACATTCCTCGCTTGGCTCTATAGAGCTGGTATCATGTGATCGGCAGCTACCCACCTGAGCTGTCCCCCCCCGCCCTCCCCTTGTCAAATTCTACCATTCATAAATAAGAGCATGGAAGGAGGAGGGATATGCTGATCACAGGGGTTTTATTATAGAAGCTTTTATAATGCCCCGGCTACACAGGAGCCAGTATGGAGACATGGGATCCTGAGACCCCCCCCCCCCCCCCCCGCTCTGATATCAGCGTCATCGAATATGAGATCTGAGCTGCGTGATGAAAACCTGAAAGTAGATTACACGCAGCTCCGACCAGCGCGTTCGAGATAAACCTTCTAGTGAAAAGCGACCGAGTCTTTCCCAGCGAACTTAAAAAGTGGAGGAAGATGACTACTCTGTCCAACTGCTGTTAAATCATACCTCAGCTATTACTCACTCTGCTCTTTATCAGAGGCAAATGGTCTTATCTGCTGTTTCCCTGCCTTTCGACCCGTCTCGCCACTGGGGGACTTCCACCTCGCCGGCCAGTCAGTAGGCGGTGAGCCAGCTCTACAACTGTTCCTCAGCCTTTCTGCCCTGACACCCCCCCCCCCCAATCTCCCCAACTAATGCCGAACGGAGAGCCAGGTCCATTATAAAAGTCCAGCTAAACAAACAACCCGGGAAGTGGCGAGGAAGACGCACGCCCTTTATTGTGTCTTGGTGGTGGATAAACAGCCCGGTGTTCAGATAGAGGGCTGAAGTCAGACACAAGTGCACCAACACCCACTGTCAGTCACAGATCCAGTGAGCGGGAAGAGGTGGCATTGTTCGCGTGAATGGCGTGAATGCTAAGCAGCGGCCACTGCAGATAAGGGCTCAATGCCTTATGGGTGTCATTGAGGCAAGGACTGATGGGAGGACTATGTCAGAGGGTCCTGATTTAGGAGGTCCTGACTGTGGTCAACAGGTACCAAAGGCCTTATCTGTTTGCATTATCACCCATTTCCTTCCATCAGGTCATTTACCTGGACACAAGAGGATAAAGAGACATAAGAGGGTCGACAGCTCGAGTGACACCATACATCAGCAGGCAGTTTGGGTGCGATGGCCTTCTCATCTGTGGAGATTTTTCTGTCCCTGCATGAATATGACAAAGACATGACAACAGGTAGATGTTTATTGTGCTGTAATCCAAATAAGACCTCATGAAACAGGTTAATAACGACAAGATGTTGACACTTTGTCAAACAGCACAGCCCCCAGCATCACAGCTGTCAGTCATGTTCAGGGGAGTGATAAGTACGTAATGACTGAGTAACAAACAGTGAAAAGTTTGACAAAGTGTTAACTATATGTGACAAACAGTTCCAAAAGCACACAGCCTGGACCCTCCTACCAAATTTAACAAGCTCTTATAGACAGGAAGTTGAATGAAAACAGGAATACTATGAGAGAATTCCATGATTCACACTTCTACCGAGGCTGTGTAATCCTTTAAATGTACTTTTTTAATATAATAGACGCTATAATATAAATTAATAGAAAAGATAATTATAGAGAATATTAGTCATTGTCTTTTATCTGCATTTAGATATGCATCAAAATACACATTTTGACAGACAATCATAATTTGAAAGCCCTCTTATGTAACAGTAGGTGCAGGAGCTTTTGAGGGGTTTGTGTGTGTGTGTGTGTGTGTGTGTGTGGGGGGGGGGGGGGTCATGCTTTATCCTTCTTTATATAATGTTAAAGAAAATCAATTTAAGAATTTCTAGATCTGCTCTGAGTTCACTCCACAGTTTCAAAACTGGATTGCGTCACATTTCATGAGCCAATCCATGACCAATCACACCAACTTCACTCAAAAATCTGCCAGTTTTAAGTTGCTTTGGTGATTGGCATACACAAGTACTGTATGTCACTGATCTTTGGTCATGGCAAGACACAGTATACATTAGATCCATAAGCAGGGAAGCTCAAATCATTATTTCACACTGTTCTCTACAACTCTGTAGTATACTGTAGCATTCTATGTAAAGCTTAGTAAGTTCAATGGTATCTCTGTTCTTGTTTTGTTCTTAATTTACAATTTATTGTCATCTTCAAGTACCTGCTACTTCAATTAGGAACATCTGTGCAATCTAATTCAATCCAATACAACAGCTACAATTATACTTTTTGTCCAACTTTGTCTTTGTCCAAAAAGTGATGATTCTTCTTATGTTTATTACTGAGGTCGCACTCAGTACTGGGGTGCATTATATGGTGACTGGTGTTACTAATATTTCACCTCTCTCATGTATGTTAATGGGGTGGACAAAATATTAGGAATGCCTTTCCATGTAATGCACCCAAGTACACCACCATCACCCACTATGACCTCAATAATAAACATCGAGTACAATTATCACAATGTCAACAAAAACTGAAAATGTATAAGCTTCATAAATATAGAATTTAAAGCTGTTGTATTGGATGGCATTATATTGCACAGGTGCACCTAATAAAGAGGCTAGTGTGTGTATAGCTTATAATAACCTTAGTTACAGTAATATATGTTTGATTTCACACACAAAAAAGTGCTTGTGGCTGTACTGGTAATGTTATGCAAACATGATATAATTTTAAAAATGAATAAAAACGGGACATAAATGATTTCCGTAGAGTGTATGTGAGATTGTGATACATAGGAAGCCGCTTCAACTTTAAATGGGCAGATTTCTTAATGAAGTTTGGCGTGTTGATAACGCCATGAACCTCAACTGAGCATTATGAAGGAGACAAAACAATGTTAATTCATTACAATTCAGAAGCTAAAGCATTAACTTGGTAGCATGTTAGGCTAAGAAGAGATACTTTAACAGTGTATATGACACATAAGAGCACTTCCATTTAAATGCCAGTCAAATTATGTTACTTACAAGGCTAGCAGCAAGCTAACAGCTACCCACAACAGCTACAAACAACGTAATTACCGTAATATCACTGATGACGCGTTTACTCAGGGGACATAAGGTCACTGTAGTAGAAGAACAAGCTTTAACAAAACTTTAGAAAATACCATTTCACTGAGACGCCGGTGATGTGACAGTAGACAGAGAGACTCAGCCAGCGGAGACACTACAGATACAAAACATCCGCCACATTTTCAGGACCCCTGGAAGCTGTCCGTAAGTGTGCCTGTACAGAAAAATCTCTCTCTCTCTCTCTCTCTCTCTCTCTCGTTCTCTCTTTCTCTGCTTACTTTCTTCTTGTCTTTTCACTTTCCCTTCCACTCCTATGAAAATCATTATGTGTCAATATCACATTTTTAATGCTATAAAAATATTGAATGACGGGGCAAAAGTAAGTAATTAGTTGATACATAAATTACAGCACAGCTCTCTGATATATAATTATAATTTCAGTTCAACTCAGACTTAATTAAGGACACAGCTCATGGAGGTCCATAGAACAATAAAACCAGATATATGCCAAAATGAATAAGTCGCCACATTGAATAGCTAATAAGAAAAAGTACATACAAGAAAGCATCCCACAATTA
This sequence comes from Scomber japonicus, assembly GCF_027409825.1. NCBI lineage: Eukaryota > Metazoa > Chordata > Actinopteri > Scombriformes > Scombridae > Scomber > Scomber japonicus. The sequence goes on along the minus strand of NC_070586.1, from coordinate 31,504,779 downwards.
TCTCATTAAGATGAGTGTAATTGGTTGATTTATAATGTGTATTTTCAACTGAATAGGCTAGAAGGGATCAGAAGAATTTGCTCAAAAAAACTTTGAGTACTAACACCTCAGATAGTGTGCCCTTTTCATTTCTTTCTACTTAATAGGCCACTAAACACAGCCTAAAAGAGTCATCACAACTGATCGACAACTATGCGACTCACACAGCTGTACAATACTGCATGAACAGGAGAGCTCCTTTTTTCATCCTTTTCATTCTAATTGAGAAAAGAGAGACAGAGAAAACACAGGGCTCTAATCCACAGAGCACACAGACCCCTTTCATGCGAGTGCTGGGAGAGACCTTTATTTGTCCATTCCTATCATGGAGAAAGCGGGTTTCAAGGTTGGCTAGGTCTGAGCTAGAAGATTAGATGAAACCAGAGTGTTTTAAACCTCCTCTGTGGCCATGGATTAAAGTCCCCCTGCACTCTGAAATGAAACAATAAGGAATACAGGTGGATCAGTGGGAGGGGGTGCATATAGTGTGTGGGGCACAGTGGGTTTGAAACCTAAATAATCTGGTCCAAGCAACAATAGTGTAGCACTCACTTTACTTTATAAAGCAAGGAGTAGAAATATTTCACATACTCCTGAATTTATTTGGACAAAAAATGGTAACATTTTGTTCCAAGCTGCCTATGCAACAGCTCAGTTATAGGAATTTAGTGTACCAGGGTGAAGCACATTAATTTTAATGTGCATGTGAAACTGTGTATTCTCACCTCCCAGACATACCATTATGCTAAATGAGACATATATAAATTTTGGATTTAGAGTGGAGGAGGATTACTTACTGTATCTACTTCCCTAATGAGACCGATCAAACATATAAGCACTTGATGACATACATAAAAAGGTGAGTCTAAGTTGTAGAGGAGCAGCAAGTTTAAACCAATTAGTGCAAATGGAGGTGGCAGGACCATAACCCCTCAGCAGGAGGTAGAAGAACGTGTCTGCTGCCCGGCCTGGAGAGATACCATGGCCTACATTGTCATCAATTATTCCTGGCATCTCAGCTTACCCAGGGGCGGGGAGGGTGTACAAGGACAATGCCAGGGTGCACTTTAGAGCCATAGCGCCTCAGTCTCCCCGTGGGTCAAAGGAGGTGGAAAAGGGACAGAGAGGTGTGCTGGGGTTGGGGGTGTGTGTGTGTGTGTGTAGACAGTATCGTCCACCAAACTCACAAGACTGGCCGGTAAGGAAATCCCTGGAATCCCACTCTCGCTCCACCCGCCTGGTCGCGGGGGCAGGCAGGTCACTTTACAGCTCATCACCAAATTAGAAAGGCTGTGGGTCAGTCCAAGCAGCAACAGCCAGACCACAGAAAGATAGAAATAGATGGGAGTGCTACGATTCAGTCAGCTGGCACTCCTTCATCAGGCTCCTCTCTCATCATGTAGAGGTAGAGTAAAGGGCTGTACTCCGTGGAGGGCAAAACTCCAGGGAGGAACACTAGACAGTGCTTTGAAGTCTCCAGGGACAGCCTATGAAGTAATGGATACATAGTGTGGACACAGAGAGTAACTGTAGCAAGACACTGATGAGCAGGAGGACATTTCCTTTAGTGGGATACAGGGCATGATAAAAAAGTATGTACTTTTCTGTTTACCCTTCAATCTGAAATTGTTGTATCGGAGGAGGAGACATCACAGGAACACCAAACAATAAGTAATCAAGAAGTATACAGTTATTTAAATGTGTATATTAGACCTTTATTCAAGCAAATGTCCCAAGAAGTTTGTCATTTTGGAAAATATTTGCTTTTTGCCCACAGTTAGATGAGATAATCAAAACCCTTCTCACGAGGGAGTTGTATCAATCTTCTCATCTAACTGTCAGCTGGAACGTGAAAAAACATATTTTCCCCCAAAAAACTATTATGGATAGGGATGGTGAAGAATTGTATTTCACAATCCAGCAATGTGTATGAATAAAAAATGAGCACAGTTTCTCAACCCACTTAACCATGAACTTGTGTATTTGTATCAGTTTGTATGAGGTCATTATCATTAGAGAATAAAGTAATAATGAAGAACAATGAGAAAAATGTTTGCTCCATCAGAGGGACCTGATCCATATTCACCGTACATGTTTGAAAATTTGCATCAAGGATCGTGAATATCGAACATTTGTTGAATCTAACACACAGTCAGCATTTAATTGAATAAACAGCATTTACAGCAGTGAAAATGATATTGTGATGTTTCTATTTAACCATTTTATGTGGATGAGAAAGTGTAGACAAGGATGGTGGTAAACTTTAAGAAACTGTATCCAAATGATCACTGTAAGTTCCACCAGACTAATATTGATATGTGAGGAATGACAGCAAAAACTAAAGTGTAAATGAAGATTGAATGTTTTTTAAAGCAAATTACATTTGGAAAAATATTGATGTGAGGTCAAGATCTATGGTTCAGAAGTTATCAGAAAGTTCACTATGAACAAAACAGGATGGATTGTCCTTTTAATATTCTCTTAAGTTTGACACTTTACTCTCAGATGCACTCAAGCGTACGTGACAGTGGGTGAGTATGCATTAAGTTATCAGAACAGAAGGAGAAGATACTGTGTATGGGAGTGTACATTGGATATGCATGTATCATATCGTGATGGGGAGGCCTCTGCAGTTCATGTTTTCCTTGGGCATTGCAGGTGTGAATGGAAAGATCTCAGTGAGGGCGAGGAGTGACTGACCTGACTGACACTTTAAGGAGTACAGACCAAAACAGGACTTTAATAAATCAGTATCTAGCGGGTAAGGAGAAAGCAGATGCATAGCCACTATCAGCACGGCTGAACCATCCTCCCTTGGAACAGTAAAGTAGGGGGAGGCACCCAGTGTCTCAAGTTAATATTCTTATCTGTTCTTTTTGAAACTCCTCTTAAATGATGAAGCTTTTTCTCATGGTCACGTTCACTGAAGCAGCAGGCAAGAAAACATTTTTATTTTGACCCCTAATGTTACACAGAGGAGTAACTAAGCATCAATAAATAGTTCACTGCTGAAACAGGCTTCAGATTGATTTCAGCATTGCTCAGATTGGTACTGACTCTATGGTTGATGGCACACACCGCTATGGTTAAAGGCTTTCTATAGACACTTTAATGTCACAAAATGATGCACAAATTCAATTTATTATCAAAAGTAGTGGTCGTCATGTTCCAGAAAATGTCTGAAGATGACATATCCACACACATAAAATACATAATCCTTTGTTGAGGTTCTGGTACAAAAAATGGTAGCCCTCTTGCAAAAAAGGTAACAAAAACTCATTCAACTTACATTTTAATATTCGCTTTCTTGGGAATTAGATAAGAACACTTATAGCAGTGTCATCTTCATATATGTACAGTATAATAAGTATGGAACTGGAGCAAAGACACTAAATGAGTTTAGTTCAACAAAACATGGGAGTAGAGCAGATAGACTAGGTCTGTACAAGATGTGAAAAAGCTCCCAAAACCTCTAAAGCTCACTAATTTACATATTGGATCTCTTTTTTAATCTGAATACACACAGACTGTGAAGAGAGCAGGCTAGCTGTTTAGCTCTGCTTCCTGTTTTTGTGCCATGCTCAGCTAGCTGACTCTCAGCAATAAAGTAAATATTTCTTAAATATCAAACTAGTTCTTCAAGGCATTCTAAGAAGTTCTAAATTGTTCCAGAGCCAGGTTTTATATGTGGCAAGACTCTCTTTAATTTTTTAGATAGATAAGTTAAATCTTTTGGCATAACTTTTCTTTTAAATCAAAACTCTAGTTCATGGTAGTCATCAGAGAGGGGTTATCTGGAGACTCAAGTCAGATGTAGAAAGCAAAAGGAGCAAAGATAGAGACGGTTTAAAAATGTCTTTGGGTGGACAGAACCCAGATCAGTGAGCAGTGATGCATGCCATGTCTCCTCTTACAGCAGACGCCTCCACATACAGTAATGACCACTCTTCATGTTGCTGCTGCTACCTCATTTGTCCTACACGATGACATTAAGGCCAAAGGTTATTTTGTGAAGACTAATTACTGAGCTGGTTAAATATACATTGGTCTCTGAGTGTGTGCTTGTACTATTATTTTTACTTTATTTTTAGAGTGTATTCATTTGCACTGAACACATGCTTACAGTATACCCACACACTGCCACTCTCACAGACACATGCATTAAGTCTGGACCCACAAATACAAGCCATACACAAGAGAGCTCATGTTGCAGATACACCCATGCATCCACATTCCCACCTGCCCCCACCTCACAACCACACACACACACATACAAAACATACCATGCAAGCCACCTCTCATCAGATTAGTGACCAACAAATAAACGCAGGCAGACATAACTGAGCTCTAGATACTAGATGCATGCAGAATGTGTACTATGTGATTCCTTCACAAGCGGCACGTCCCACCACATAGCGTTTTTATTGGCTAAACAGGAAAGACGGAATCAATCAGAGAGGCATCGACAGCAGCTGGAGGGGGAGCCCAGCATGCAGTCCATCACATGACAGGTCGGTCCCTGCAGCTCAGACCGTGCGGATGCGTTCTTGCTATATGCATGTTTATGGACGGGCCGGGCCATCAGTAGGAATGGCAATATTTCTCCTTGAAGCTATAGCCAGATGTTTTGGCTGCCAAGCGGGAAGCAATCATGACACTGGAAGGCATACTTTGATTTATGTGATGTGACTCAGACTGATAACACCAGAGCCCCAGAGCAGACATTCAGAGGGAAACTGTCAGCTCAGTGTTGATACTGGTTATCAGTGTTGATACTGATGATTTCTCTTCTCTGTAGTGTTTGGGTAGACCTTTAGGAAGTTGAATAAAGTAGTTTGGGGTTTTCTACGCAGTGTCTTGATAAATTGATGGTCTCCATCAATTCTAGAGTTTGACCAATATATATATATAACACCACATTTCTGTAAATTCAGCCATTAATAAACATCAGTCATCAATATCAAAGAAGAAAAACTGCCCTTTTGTGTGTGGTGGTTTGCTCTGAAAGACCAAAGACCAGGGCTACAGCAATTACTGTCCACATTTTTTCCCTTACTCCACTTAATCATGGTACAAATGGGAGGACACGTCAAAGAGGCACTCTCGTTCTCTACACAACTCCAGCAGTTTCTCTTCCTTTTCCACAGTCCAAGAGAGCCAAAACTTACTCACGTTCTTGTGCCTCCCTGGAGTCCGGGCCATGTTTACATCTAACCGGTTTGCTGTTCCCTGTTTGGTGCTGGAGGAAACACACCTACCTTACTGAATTTCACTATTTGCATGAGCCAAGACTGAAAATGTCAGATAATACAAACATGTTTGATTTTATCACAACGTCACAACAAAAAAAAAAGAGTGACTTAAGGGACCAGTGTGTAATATTTAGTGGCATTCCACGGTGAAAGGCCCTCTCTAGAGTCAGTGTTTAGTGTGTCTGTTCTGGGCTACTGTAGAAACATTGCGATGCAACATGGCAGGCTCCATGGAAGAGGACCCACTCCCTAAGTAGATGGAAAGGGCTCATTCTAAGGTATCATTTTTTATTTTCAGGTAATTGTACATTAATTAAAACATACTCATGAATATTACATCCCATTTCGGTCAAGTCCTTTCAACTGGATGCCACTAAATTCTCCACAATGCACTTATAAGACAGCTCGGACTGAGTTTCACCTTACACCAAATGATCAAGATGATAGCAGTGCACCATAACTCCAGCAAAACTCTCATAATTTTATTCCGACATTGGACATTTGCTTCAGTGACATCACTTGAAATGTCGTTTGGTGTAAGGCTGTCATTAGTCTGATCACAGCAATTCTAAACTGGCTTTATTCTAGTTCAGTTGCTCATTCAAGCCAGGCTCCTCAAAATGACGCATGCTGCATTATACTGTTTAATTCCAGAACTAATGTGTACGGCTACAAAGCAATACAGTAATGAATGAAATTAATTAAGCAAATAATGTAAATCATGTCATCTGTTTTGATGAATAAAAAGTGTAGCTGGTCAGACAATGATTAAGACGTTGCTAGATGATAATCATAACTCCTTCAAGTCCAAATAGAGTCCAAACACGTTAAGATCCAAACATGAGAGTATGTGTTGTGTTGATTTGCAAGCAGACTGCTGCTGACCCAATCAACGTAGTTTGGCATGCATATGCATACAAGCAATGTCCCTTTGTTGTATGCTGTCATCACACATCAGCTCAATAAATCTCTGTGCAGCTTCAAGAGGTAATAAGACAGCTTCCTGTGTGGCAAAAGACCTGACTAAATGATTTAGGGGTTGAGGTTGGTGATCGTAATTGCTCTCTTAGTGACGTCTGGGGATCAAAACCACAAATTATGACATTGTTGTAAACCTTTTTTCACTGATGGCCATAGGCACTAGTAGTCTGTCCAGTGCTACAGCTAGTTCCTTTTCAAACACCCACATCCTCTCAGATAAAGGCTGCAGCAGCAACCATGTGTATTGAATTTAGACCATTCCTGAGGGTATCCTGTTCTTATCAGGGGTCAGATAAGCTCATTTCACAGGCCCTCACCTCTACTGGGCTACCAACAGGACCCCACTCTGACAAGAGCTGACCTTTTTCTCAGTGTTTGTGGTTGAATGAGAAGTCAAGAAGGTGAGGTTACTCGTTGACTGAATCTTTCTAAAAGCAACAGTTGTAGCTAAATACAACTCTGTAGTCTTTAGATCTGTGAAACAAGCAAAACGGCCTTGACATTCCTGATGGGGAGTCAGAAATAAAAATGTGTCCTTTGCATGAAGAGTCCCAGAAAGAAAGTGGTGTCTGTGGAGTGTGTACAACAGATATCAGTGAAAGCATACAACCCCACCTCAACACCCTTGTTCCCATGGTTGTTTTTGTGAGCCCACCATTAGGCTTAGTGCTTGGCTTCACTGGGTTCTTTGAGCTAATTGTCTTGAACTTGGGAGGCCAGATGATGGAGAAAGCACCAAAATCTAACAGACCAGTTTGGAGGCTCACCTTGGCTTACCAGTCTGAGGGTGCCTTTTCTACATCAAACCTCCTGAGGACCCCATCCCCAGCCGCACCCCGTCCGGGCCCTGCAGGCATCTCAAGCTGACAGCTCTTCTTGAGCCAGATACTGGCAGTACAACAGAGCAGTCATAATTGGCCCCTATTCATTTCTCAGGGATAATCCTCGCCTCGGTTGAGCCTTTTCTGTTCCTAGCGTCATTTTTTCGCTGATGTTTACACAAGGTATGTATTGGTTTCTCCTCCTCCTGGGGCTTTTGCGCTGGCTGCGGGGCTGTCTACCCTACATGTGTGTTTTAACGTGTGTCTGAAGGTTCTGCTCTTCCAGCGTGGCTGCTAGGGCTCAAGACCTGAAGTGACAAAGAGCCTTGTGAATGTCTGACTCACAGACAACTGTCAGCATTCAATGGGTTGGATTAAGACAGGGCATAGAACCGAGCACACCTTGACATGTTGACATGTTCTACTAAGTGCATTTCAAGGTGGATTTAGCCTGTTTGCTCTATTGTGGAGGGACATAAGAGACACAATTGCTAAATGGGGCTGACTATTCTTGAGATGGTGGGTGAACTTTACTCCTGCTGTCTGGGTTAGGGCTCACCGGAGAGAATGACACCAGCCTCATTCTCAGGGTGAGTGAGGCTGCTGTGGATCCTGAGGAGGTTCAGGGGTTTCAGAGAGCTCTGTCCTTAACCAAACAAACACACTGGAATTTCTGCCATTGTTGGTGCAGAGGGTTGAGTGACAGGGCTGCATAGCAGAGCTGCCTGTCAGCAGAGACGACTCTGGGTCAAAGTGTGACCACCCCTGGTGACACTGCTTAATATGAAGGCTAAGCCATGTAGCATGTTTTAAGATAAACCTGTACTCATCCAAAGAGACGCATATTAACACTAATATGGTCCATGGCTTTCTGGACACCTATATAATGCAGTGAAAATGCAAATTTCTTTGAAGGAATAGTTCGGGGAAGTTACAGGAAAAGATCAGCACCACTTGCATGTCTGTAAAGTAAATATCAAATCACTGCCAGCACCTGGTTCACTTAGCTTAGCACAAAAAATAAATATGAAAATAAAGTGAAACTGCTATCTTGACTCCATCCATAATTAATAAAATCCACCTATCAGCACCTCTAATGTTATATCTCATTTGTTTAATCTATACTAAAACCCAAGTGTAAGAATAACACTTTGTGGTTTGACTGGTAGGTATTCAGAAACTAGACTGGTTGCCTGGCAACCTAACAAAGTGACCATACTCTGCCAAGAAATATACCTGCACAAAATGCCTGTTGTTACCTTTGGACAGAGCCAGGCTAACTTTCTACCCCTGTTTTTAGTGTTTGTGCTAAACTAAGCTAAGCTTCACATTTATTGTACTGAACACTGGAGTGGTATCTATCTTCTCATCTAACTGTGCAAGACAAAGAATGTGGGTGTTTCCCAAAATGTCAGAATATTGCATTTGTTTATACTTTTTTTGTTTGTTTGTTTGTTTTTCACAGCAGCAGCATTCTACTTTTATTTTCCTTCTGCAACACAGGTATTAGTTCTATCTCCTCAGTGAGTATGTACATATTTTTACATAATGAACACAATTCTATTAGAAGCAATCTTACCATACACACCTGTGCTGTATGTTTATGTGTGCATGCATGCAGAGAGACTCACAGATACAAGCAACCATGCAGACAATCATGGAGAACATTCGGCTCTCAATCAGTGGACATTATTACTTTAATCATGAAACTGTGCATTCCAGTGTGTTATTACTTTACATATAAATTATGTATAACAAAGCTTTAATTGAAAATTACACTTCTTTATTCACAACTACTAAAGTTGGCAGCCAGGTGACATCAGGCCTGCACTCCCCAGTTTTGGGTTTTCGTGCAGGTCATCATTAGCTGGCTGACCTGTAAGTTGAACCCTGACCCCTCCCCATGGGGCACAGCTGAGGCTCGCTGGTCAAGTCTTAGGCCTGGAGTATAAGAACAACAATAACCAACAATCATCCAAATTAGACTGATATGTCATTTTAAATAATTGAAAGACAGAGTCTCAAGTTGTGCGCATTAAAGCCATACTGTACTGTGTTTAAAATACTTAGCATGACTAGATGAGAGAAAGCAGAAAGGAAGTAGATGGTAAAAAGCAAACAGACATTACAGTTTCACCGATGGCCTCAATGACTTCCCTCACGTTGCCTTGGGCCCACCCTGGGGTCTCTGAAGTGGCTCGTTAAGCACAGGAACATCGACTCAATTACCGAGGGCAAACACGCTGCTACCGCTCGGTGTTGTGTTGGTTGGCTCTGACAGTCCCATGGCCATCCTACACCCCCCCCCACCTCCGCCCGCAGCCCCCTTGGCCCCTGCCGTGCAGCGCCGGAGCATGTGAGCCCTCTGTGCTCCAAGTGATAGAGTCAAGCTGTTCCTGCTGAGTGGAGGTCAGGGTCCTTCAGTCAGCACCTCGGCCCTGAACAGAGCACACAGGAATCCCCCCCCCGCCCCCTCTTCCCTCCCCAACCGGGCTGAAACTCGGCTCTTTCTCCTCCGGCCCGGGTCCAAATAAACCTGGTAGCACGCTCTCTCTTTTTCCCCTCTCTCCATCTCCTGGCACGCTGTCACTCCCCTCATCAGAATCATTAATCAGACTGGGCAGATTAGACTTCAAATAAAAATAAACTACACCCACCAGCCTCCTCTTAGGTCCCCCAATTTCTGTAGCAACTATTGACAGCCCTCCTCCCCTTCTTCTGCTTAATAAACCCAAGACTAGTTGAAGATGTCCAGTACAGCCATCTGGTTGAACATTTGAGCACTTTGGCAAACTGGGGGGGGTCTATTACTGCATTATTGATATAAACAACTTACCTTATCTTCAAGGGTAATGACTCTTGAGGGCTAACCTGCCATCCATGTAAATACACAACAGATAACCCTTATCAGTTTGGCACCAATAAAGCCAGTCTGCTTTCCAACTTTATCCAAAAGCACATATCTTTTATAGGGATTAAAGGGATTAAATGTGCAACCTGAATGTATTCAGGCTTATGTTTTATCCAGTGACTGCTTTATCCTGTCTCTCTTGGCTCAGACAGATAGGAGAACTGGAGGGCAACAGTGCCACCTTTGGGTGAGGCTGAGTAGCACAGCTGCAGCAGAGCTATCAGTACAGTAAAGCCATCGATGAGTATGATCACCCTGTGTCTGGGCTGTGGCACCTACATGGCTTTTTGGCAGCATATGTTTGTAGTCCTGCTGTAGTCTTCCCTGCACTGGGGGGGGGGGAGAAGGGCATGGGAGGAAAAGGAAGAGGTCTGCTGGACTCTGCTAGGCCTTCAAGAAGCTGAGGCTCCCCGGCCAGGTCTATGCTGGCTGACTGACAGGCGGCCCGCTGACTGTTTGTGTGTGTCCATGGGAAATGGGGCGGTGTCGCTGCAGCGACGGCCCTGGGGCCATCCATCAGTGTCATTGGGGGGGCAGGGTGCAGGGTGGGGGGAGGGTGGTGGGCTATGGTATGTGTCACCTCCAAGACTAATGGACAGGAAGTACAGCCGGAGAAACAACAATATTTGCAGAATATATATTCAGAAAAACGTTAGGGCCCGGTCCGCATTTCTCGTACGATTTCAACAAAACCTTGAACGCGGCCCTTAATCCTGATTGATGAGCCTGTTTATTTAAAAGACGCTCGCTCCGCAGCCGAGGCTTTCACTAACCTGATCTATAGCTCTGAGCTTTTAGAGTGTACATACACTACTTTGCACGCAGGGAGAATGATCATTGCCCTGGTCGTCACATGACATGCCAGTGACACTAACTTGGGCAACTAGTGACGATCTGCATGACTGGCACAGCAGCTACAGCGCAAAACCCCCAGAGAACACTGAGAAACTGGGGAGAAGGATAAAGAGAGAGCAGAATTAACCCAGGTTATTTTCAGAGGACCAAACTAGTATCTACCCACTGTCACTGAGGGACCCTGTGTGCTCACTAGTGTTCAGAGACCGAGGGACTTTAACCTCAGCAGCCGGTCACCGTGGCGTCCAATCCTGAGCGTTTAGTGATGTTGACCTTGACCACCTCCTCAGCACAGGTCGGATGGATGCCTACTGTCTTCAACAAGTGGGAATATGTTGCCCCACACCTGTGACACACACACACACAGACACAGAGAGGTCATTCAGGTTGCTTCTGCTCAAACTGCCTTTCATTATTTCTGCATTGTCGTCTACATGTGCTGAGATACTGATATACTGATACTGTCCTTATCTACATTTTATATGACTGTGGCACATCTGGTCAGTGTTATCTACAATTATTTAATGAGTCCTGTAATTTCTTTTAATTTTGTGCAATCTATCATTTTGTAAAAGCATGTAGACCTTGTTTAAAAAGAGATGGGTTTATATGAGACTCTTGCAGTAAAATACAGACTATTAGAGAGAATATTAAAATGACTATCTGAGATGCAATAAACTCCTCAAAGCAGGCATCTCATCATATAGGAAAGTAAGTAAAAGCTAAAAGTACCAGTTGTGAGAATCAAAAGTGAGATTGGCTGAAACTGTTTGGTTTTCTGTAAGGAATGACGTATGATAAGTATAAGAGTGTTGAGTGTGATAGACAAATTCCACAAAAATTCTACTCTGCACATCCTAATGACTTAAAGACAGAACTTATCAGCTCAACACCATCATTATTTTATTTTATCTATTTATATTTATTTATTTATTTATTCTTACATTTTTATCCTACCTCTATTGTTTCCTCATTGCAGATTCTTGAGAGTTATGATAGCATTTATTGAGTTCCTATTTTTAATGATTATTTTTCTTTGTTTGTTTGCTTGTTCTGACTATGTAAAGCACTTTGTGTTACATTGCAATTTATGAAAAGTGCTATACAAATAAAGTTTGATTGATTGACTGATTGATTGATTGATTGATTGATTATTTGGATGGTTGTTTCCATGAGGCATTAATGTACTAAAACATGAAATGTACCTTACATTTACCTTAAAATCTAGGATTTATTAACAGTAACTTACTGGAAGCTCATAGCAAAGCCCTGTGTGACCTCTCCAGCATTTGGACCGGTGAAGTGCAAACCAAGGATCTTCTGGTCTCCACCTTGCTCGCAGATCACCTAAAGAGGCAGGAAATCAGATTTACATTTAAATTAGACTATTGTATTTTTCAGTCTCTGTCAATGTGTCCTTTAGCAGCAGTCGGATGCCCTCTAACCTGATATGTGAAATATGTCACTTAGACGAACACACAGTACAAAGAACTACATTATCTAGTGTATAATCTGCCAAAAAAAATCTACTAAGACACCTATTGTATAATAAATTCACTAAGCAGTATAATCCTACCTTAATATAACACTGGCTGGCGTCTCGTTCTGCAAAGGTGAATTCCAGGGGCTTGTAGAACGCATGGTAGACCTGCACAGACAAACACAGAGGACGACTCATACAGTACAGTATAAACAGGACAAATTATACAGAGTGTATTACTGTGGACCTCAATTCCGAACACTTAGATTCTGTATTCTGCCCACAGCCAGTCGGCATTTGACAGTGATTTGAAAATAGCCTCCTGTTGTTCTTTGCTCTGACCAGCTGAACTTACAAATGTGCAAACAAAAACTACAGAGGGAGTTTCCAGCAGTGATGATGAGCTCCGGTTGTGCACACTCTGAACTATCTAACAGCAATACAGATTTCCAATAATGCATTAATGATAGTAATAGTGGCAACACTTCATCTAAAGAGCAGTGTGATGCCACTCATGCAAAATAAAAACACAGACATTTTACAGTTATATTTTTAGATTATGATATAATAAAAAAATGAATTATATTTGGTGGATGATCAAGGGACAGCCCACCTGAATAACAGTGTAGATATAAAGTCTTATGAACGCTAATTCAAGCTCACTGTTGTGTACAATCAGTCAAATCTGGATATTAGTCTCAGTGTTTGCTCATCACGGTGATGGATTTCATGGATTTTACTCCTTACTGAAAATGTGTGTATTGTGTTTTCTACGCGCGAGCGTGCCGACACAAGTTTTTGAGGGCCGTGCAGCTGTCGGGGGCCGGTGCTACGCGAGGCTTCAGATCTCTGCGCGCCTGTCATCACCCCATACACACCTCAATCAGGCCTCCTGCTCGCCTGTCAGTCACGGCGAGGAGCCCCACCTTGCCGGCTAAAGCGTTTATCGACGGCCTAGTGCAGGTGTTGGCTAGCATCTGGCACGCTGCTCATGTACACAAGAGCGGGAAACACAGAGCTGCTTGTTTATGCATTGTATGTGTGTCTCAGTGAGTGTGTGTTTAGGGGTTAGAGGACATTCTGTGTTTTAATGCAGGTTGATGGCAACAGCAAGCCTCCATTATTGCCACTGTAACTTTCTTTGTGTGTGTGACATATAGCCATTCATGAAACTGAAGTCATTTTTCAACACATCACAGTCACAGTTGTGGACCAATGCTACACCATTATATCTTAAAATGTTCTATTTTAAAAGGAGAGCAATTTCTACAGTATTTTACATGCAATAAGATCAGACATTTATTTAATTTAAATTTGATTTTAAATAATTTTGTGTTTCAAAGTTACATTTATAATTTATAATGTATTAACATAAACAAAATGTTATATCTCATTATATCATTACAAAAAGAGTATGTTTTATGTTATGTAGCATTTAATAGCATTGTGAGCACTTGAAATGCTCTATGGCACAAACACTGCAGTGTTAAAGGTTCAGGTAAGAACTGAGGCTTTTCTGGTTTATAACTATATCATTTTTTAACCACTATATATTTTTTGTATAGTGGTAAAAGTTCTATTTAAATGTATATTCAATTATAAATAAGTCACCCTGAATAAAAATAATAATAAAAACAAACCCTGAAACCTATTTCTGGAAATGTTTACAGTTGGAAATTCACTGTTTGCAGCAGTATTGCAGCAACACATCATACCTCTATGCCGTCTTCTCCATGTCTCTTCTCAGCCTCCTCCTCTGACAGACCCACACAGCCGTACTCCAGAGGGGTGAACACAGTGGTGGCCACCTGAAACACACACACAAAACTAGAAACCTTTCTCTCTCTCTCTTCCTCTTTTTTGTTGTTGTATTTTATAATGTTTTTAAGTCTCTAATTTCATAACATTTTAACAATTCCACAATGATGCAGCCATGTATATCTGAGTATGACAGAGTGAGTTCCAAATGTATTGCATAGAAATTTATAAATATATTATACTATATATATATATATATATACATACACACACACACACAATAGTGTATATATTATACTACACTATTGTAATGAAACAAACATTAAAGTAATAGTTGGATATTTTGGGAACGATTTTTATTTGTTTTCTTGTAGAGAGTTATATGACAAGATCAACATGACACCAGGAGACAGTTAACTGTAAAACAAGTGGAAACATTGAGTACTGTCCAAAAGCTTAAAATGATATAATCGGGCCTACCAGCACCTGTAAAGCTCACCAACTAACAATTTATAACCTAGTTTGTGTTCTGGTAACCTCAAAGTAATGACAAGATGAGAATTATTGGAGTACACATACACTTAAAGACATTATAAAGTAAAATGTCTTCCACCAGCAGCCACAAAATAAATATCAAAAGCTAATGTAGATTATTTGTGGCTGTGAGTCATTATAGCATCAAATAAGCCACATCGGGGCAGAGGGTGGGGGTCCATGAGAAATGGTTCTAATTTGACTCAAATGAAGAATAAAACAATTGGCTCTAAAGGCCACATAGAAGCTGTGGAAAGATGGAGGGAAACGATCAGACTGTGTGTGTGTGTGTGTGTGTGTGTGTGTGTGTGTGTGTGTGTGTGTGTGTGTGTGTGTGTGTCTTACATTGTCGTAGTTCATGAGCTCTTTGGTCTGACCGGCCAGTCTGCGGGCGAGGAGCTTTCCTGCTTTAATTGCCGTTGGGGTCAGCTCAGGACGACCCTAAAACAACAGACACATTTCCTTATTTCAGTGTACCTACACACACATATCCACATGGAGACACATACACACACACACACACACACACACATACACACACACACGAGATACAGTTGTACCCTACAGAGACAGAAAGTAGTAAGTACTGAAAATTTTAACCATCTTTTAAAACAAAAAAACATCCCTATCAATGTTTTTGACTTTCTGGATGTCCGCCAAAGCATACAAACACACAGTCATGGATACACACACACACACACACACACACACATGTAACTTAAGAGTGCTGGAAACAGTAAGGCTGCAGGGCAATTCTAAAGGCATGACTTAAACCTGTAAAATTACCACTGCACATCCTGTTGTCCAAAACATCTCCTGCACCTCTGCATGTATGTGGATGTCTGCTGCTCTAGTGTTTCCAGTAACTATTTACACACCAGACAGACAGCGTACGTCATTATAATGCATTTCTTGGCACTTCTTAGAGGTGTCTCCGAAAAGAAAACAACAGAGCGGTGGACAAATTGAGCGAGATATCAACCGTCATCTTTAAAAAGATGAAAAAAAAAGAAAAAAGAAGCCTCCTGCTGCTGTGAAAAGCTGACAGACAGATTGGGGTGAAGTACGACTCATCAAAGTGAGCTGTCAATCAAAAAGACGCTGTGTGTGTGTGTGTGTGTGTGTGTGTGTGTGTGTGTGTGTGTGTGTGTGTGTGTGTGTGTGTGTGTGTGTGTGTGTGTGTGTGTGTGTCTTGAGGCCTGGGAGGCAGGAAGGAAGCAAACAGCTGGTTGGGGTGAGAAAAAAAGAAACACAACCCTGCAACACTAACATTACAAAAAGCAGGGATAACTACTATTAACACGGCTGCTTCAGCTTAAAAAACACAGTGCTGAAGTCAATGATTATCTGAGGCCTCACATGATGGTCAATCTGCTGCTAAATACTTACTTACAGACTAAAATATCATGTATGTGTGCAAAAAAAACATTTAGAATGACGACTAATTACAAAGTTATCTTTAGGTTTTTTAGAAGGCATGAAGTAAAAAAACCACAACCTTAATTTAGTTTAACTGTTTTTCTCTAGAGTTTATCCACTGTACATCTTTACAGCAGATACACACAAATCATAATAAGCTTAGTTAATAGTATGGACCTACAGCTTAGTAAAAGCAAGCAAAGTAAAACCTAATATATAAAATCATAATACAGGGTTAAACTGAACTGAGACTGATAAAAAGTTAGAAAATAAGTCAGAATTACATTTGTCCATATTGCATGAATTTTCTTTCAAACATGAAGAGTGTTGTGGTGACTGGTTGTGTATTTAATGAGAGGAGGCCCAGATCAATGTAAATTCTGTCCATGGTTATAAAAGTAGAGCAAACAATGGCTCATAATAGCTGGTTTGTGCAATATTGCACAATTGAATTGAAAGTCCAGATGAAAATAACAAGACATAATCCAAACATTGACCCAATCTGAGTAGTTCTCAGCCAGTTTGCATGCTTTTGAGACAGTCCCTAACTTCAGCTCTTCTACTGTCATGTTGTGTGATGTTCCAGGCTTCAATGTTGGATCATGATGTAAAGATAACAACTTCTGTGCAACTTCAGTCAAGCTTTATGCTGCACTGCCCAACACATCTGGTTAAACTGATAAAACCTTATCGAGGGTGAAGCTCACTGTGTAGCTACTGAACTCAAAAGTATCCACACTTTTTGTGTTTGTGTTTTTAAGCCTATTAGTTCACATTTTTAAAATGTCATGATAGAAGTCATGCAGTTTGTGTACAGATAACAATCACCTTTATTACAGGATGTCTTTGATGATGAGGAAAAAGTATAAATCTGATGATTATGAGCCAAAATCTGAAAGTATAAGGAGCTCCTGATTCCTGTGATTTCTAAATGGATTTACGGGTATTTACTGTTGTTGGACATCAGATAGTAGCAGTGTGTATGATGTCTGTGTGTTTCAGTTTGAGTGAGTTAAGACTAAGAACAAAGACAACTAATTGTGTCCTTTGGGTAAACTGCCTGTTCACCCCACATTGTCTGTTCATATCCAGATAATGTATTTGTATTTCATTACATTCCATACCTATAACAATTAATTCCTATCAAAAAAAAGGATTTAATTGATTGTGTGATGGTTAAAAATCTAATGTGAAGCTGCTGTGAGTTAATGTTTCATTCCACTGGTGTTGGTTTCCTCATAGAGTTGACAGACATGTGGGCTGGCGGCTCAAAGTATGAAAAGCATTTACAGTAACTAACACAGTTCATTTCTACAGTCTAAACTAAGACTTATAATTATGTGAAGTGTTTTTCCATCTTGACTGTTATTAGGGCTCTTCCTGCTGACAATGCCTACCTCGCCGATGTCACCGAAAGCATAGATGTTTGACACAGAGGTAGATTCATCAGCACCCACAATTATTTTCCCCGTCTGGTTGTTGAGTTGCACACCGAGCTTGTCGAGACCCAAGGTTTTGGTTTCTGGAGCTCTACCTGAGCTCAATGAGAGGAAACAACAGAGGGAGAATACTGTATTACAATTTAGGAGAGAGAGAGGCTGTGTCTATGAATTACATTATCATTAGTACAGATACTGCAGAGAGGAAGCTTTTCTTAACACCTACTGTAGCATCCAGCTGGAGCATTAAGAGTGAGAGCTTATAAAAACAACAAGGCTGTCTAAAACTAACAAGATGGATATTCTTCTCCACCCTGACAAAATGATGAAAAAACTAATGAATGCTGACATAAATAGATGATTGATTAGTAGATCAACAGAAAACTCATGGCCAACACTTCTGATTCAGTTCAGTCAATTAATTAATAATGAACTCATTTATCAAGCAAAAGATGCCAAACATTTTTTGGCTTCAGCCTGATAAATGTGAAGATTTGTTGCTTTTTTTGGTTTTTAATATCTTTCATATTTGCATTTGTTTTTTGGTGGATTGGTTGTGTGTGTGTATTATGTGTTTTAGTTTTAATTACTAAAGTAAAAATTCTATTACTTTTATTATTTAATAAGAACCTTATTTCTTTTTTTACTTATGGTACCATAAGGATAGCTTTTCATTTTGTTGAACATGTACAATGACAATAAAGACTATTCTTATTCTAATTCTAATTCTATTATAAAGCTGTCACCTTTGGTTCTGAGAAGCTGTAATTAACTTTTTTTTGTGCTGACATTTTTTAGTTTAAATGATGAATCAAAAAGGACAGATTAATTAATAATAAAACCACAAAAATTAACAATTGACAGTTTGAAAAACACCAGTATTATTTGTTTATCTTTGCATATAAATTGAGGTTGAATTTGCTGTTTAATTAGAAAAGACTTGCACAACAAGGGACAACAACATCTGGCCAGCTGAGATTGGAGAACTACAGCAATGAAGAGCAGAAGAGAAACTGATGAGCATCTGGGAATTAGGATCCAATCAACCCCTGGGGACATCTCAAGGTGCGATTTCTGACACTTCCTGGGGGACGGTTGACTGACGCTGTCGACACCGAGTCTCCATGGTGATGGAGCATGGACCGCACCCCCCCCCCCTCCCCTTCTCCCCCCCATCCTTCTCCGTAGCTCCTCACAACCTGCCTGGGTAGCATAATAAACACCCGGCCCTGAGGTACCCATGTAGATGCTATCGGACAGCAAAAATAACAAACCCCCGAGACCCTTTTTCCTGGCTGGAGCCAAAGAACAACGTCCTCCCCCTATTCTCAGACCGGAGGGGCTACAGGGACCTGTCTAGTACTCCACAGCATGGGTGGTTGAAGGGGATGGAGAGCGCAGAAGGGGAGGAGAGACCGGCTCCCAAAAGCAGGGCTTGTAAATATTTTCGTGTCTTGTGTGGGCACAATACTGGAATAGCCTTGTGTGTACATGTCATTCACTGGTGTCATTCAGGAGTATATCCCAGAATATCCTGACATTTGAAGAGGTGTGGTGGGTTGTATTGTTTAGAGTTTGTATGAGTTTAGAGAGTTTGTGTCCCATGATGGTCTTTATCCCTTTTTAGAGGCTTTACCACTGTGACATGAATCTAATTTTGGAGGTGAATACTTTGCAGTCTTGTTTATTGAATTCCTGCATTAAATATTAGTATTGGCCAAAATATCAGTATTGGCTAACTGGTAGACTCTCTCTTTGCATATGTGGCCTTCCTGTCTGTAGCTCTGGTCACTGCAGCAGGAGCCACCACAGCTCCATTGTGTGGCGAGGACACAACAACAGTGGACTGGCTGATAAGCGACTTGGTCGGAGCTTGAACACACACACACACACACACATTCATGCACACACCATGGTCTGACAGATAGACCAATATGAACAAAGCCTGTTGTGACATTAGGAGGAAGCTTTCAGACCGCTAGGCTAATTAGCTGCAACAAAAGTCTGCGAGTTGAAATGAGAGCCGAACGCTTATCTGATCAATCAAATGAAACAAAGACAAAAGGCAGAGCGATGTGAGGGGGGTGGGGTTGTTTTTCTTAGGGGGGGGGGGGGGGGACAGATCATACAGAATGCCAAAAATTGATTATGTGTTCTGTTTCAGGCCAAAAAAGATTTTAAGATGCAAATTGATAAAGAGTTGAGTAGCTGTAGAAAAAAACAATGATGTAATATGATAATTGTAAAGGAAATGTCATAAAACTCACTGTATACAGTTTGTTGTGTCTTAGAGAATTACTACCACTCTATGTCCAAGCATTAGCGGTTCATAAACCACACTTAAACCTACAAAGTCACTGCTCTCCATGCTTTTATTTCAACTCACCATGAGTACTGTCAGTCATTTTACTTATCTCAGCATGAGCTTTCTCCACCATTAGCAACACTTTACACTGCAGACAGCGTTTAAAGACTAGGAGTGATGGTCTCCTACTGTACAATAACATACTATTTTTCTCCAAAGTCAGAGCAGTTCTGGTTATTTCACAGGAGAGTGGCAGTGTCAATCAAATCTGATCAAACCAAACCCACACAGTCCTGATGAGGCACATCAGTTGACTGTGTTATAAACTCATATAAATAAGGATTCTTTGTCTCCCACACTTTGATTGTTGCTTATTTATTTATCATAATTTAATGCTGTAGAGAAATTGCCTAAACAATTATACAAGTAAGGCTCAGCAATGTCATCTCAGACCATTTGACTCATTCTACTCTTTTTTTAAACCAAATTTTCCTTGCTTTTTTCAGAAGCATTTTTCAAACAAAGTATATGTATGTAAATGAATAAATAATTAAATGTCTTGTAATACAATACTTTAGGATTTTGATCCTTTGAACACAGACTCAGACTGTGAACATTTAGCTGTTTATTTTCTTTCTTTACTTCCATTTCTGTAGAATGTGTTTGTTCTATCAGAAAGTTTCAATTAAGAGATACACCTTTGATTTGAGAGTGAAAATGATTATTGAATGGTGGTACATTTGTTTGAATTGTATTGCTTTAAAGTAAATATTAGGTTTTAAATGCTGCTACTGCTTTTGGAGTTGATATGTATTAACTTCTAGCAACCAAACCCAAGAAACATCTCTACACATGTAGTCTATATTTACATATCTACATTTTTTCCCACTTCACATGCTATTCCACTATTATACTCTAATTAAGTGTTTTCAAACCCAAAGGGTCATAGAAAAAGACTAAGCGACAGAGCACCATCATTCGGCAATGCTCTCATTAACTTATAATGCTAAGAAAATGTTGCATAAGAAATACATTTGAGTTGAAATTCCACAGATCCTGCAAAAAAAAACTAAAAAAACAACAAAAACACTGGGAAATCCTTGAGTACTGTAGAGCGTGGCGAGGAGAATGAGTAATGTGCTCACTGTCCGCATGCAGACAGGAAATGTGGAAATGTTCTGTTTCCTGGTGTGTTTCTGCGGCCCACCTGGACATGGGAGCGGCCGTGCGACCAGGAAGGAGCAGGGGGGAAAGGTGGAGGGAGGCAAGGGAGGCAGGGCCGGGGAGAAGGATGTAGCAGACGCTGGTGATACTGTCCCCCCGCTCCCCTCTGGCCTTTAATAACTCCACAGAGGCCTGGGACCCTGCCTGGCCTCTAGTGTAAGGTCACAGTAAAAGGGAAGTGGCCTTGTACTCATAACTCCTGCACATATACATCAAAGAGCAGAGGCCACGCTGTTACTGTTTTCTCACTAAACTGTATGGGAACAAAAGCTGTCACAGATATAGCCTTATGTGGTTTTAGTTGGTAACACAACACTGTTTTGATATAAAAAGGTGAAGGAGCTTCAACTTGTGGTGATGCTATCTGACAAAAATTACATTTGTCAAAAAGTAAAAGGAGTCATGAAATATATAAAAGGTTAAAAACAGGCTAAAATACTTCTGGTGTGCTGTGGATTGAAAGTGAGCTGGGTCCTTGACTGAGCTCGCATGGGAATTCTCATAAATAAAAAGGAAACGTAAAGGTTGCGGCATCTCACGCATGTCAAACACCGACTGATACATGCTCTCAGTGCAAGTATCATTCTCGCCCTCTGTCTCACGCTGAGATGATGTGGGAATTCGGGAGCGAGGGAGGGAAGACCGAACGTCATCTCAGCTGCAGGGTCACGCACATCCTTGTTGCTGTCACACGCATAGAGCGAAAGGGACCCTCTATATACACACACACACACACACACACACACACACACACACATTCAAATAAAGCACAGGTTTGGCTCGGAAGCGTGGCGTTATCTTTGAAAAAGTTTTGACGTGGCCTTGATGGATGTTCGCTCCATTGTTACTCATTCTGCTGGTGGAATGGGACAAGTGAACGCTGTAGAATAATGAATGGGTAGAAGGTGAGGAGGAGGAGGAGGAAGGCTGGCAGCAATGGTACGGCGAAGTGCTGCGGGCAAGGGATGGTGCAGTGACAGATGCGGGCTCGGTTTCCGCAGGGGCTGGCACGGGCAGGAAGAGCCCAGAGAGGGAGAACAAAGAGGGGAACGCTGTGACCCTGTGCCTGGGTGCATCCTGCCCCATCCTGCCCCTCTCTAACCGCAGAGCCAGGGAGCTAGTGCTGGGTGATTAACACTTCCCCTGGCCATCCCCATCAGTCAGGCTTTATTACTTTGTTTTCAGCCTTGATTCCCCTGCTATCTGCTGACACTGCACTCTATTGAGGATGACAATGAAATTGACGGTGGCAAGGGGGGGGGGCAAAACAGTGATACCAGCGTTTTATTTCGGGGATGTATTGTTACATCAAAGAGAAACAATACAGGCGGTGAATCCCATGTAATCCCAAGGGAGAGTTAATTACTGTACTGTTGATGCATCTATTGACTATCAATTAAACAAATATGCTGAGTTAGCTTTATGTAACTATTCTGATATTTTGAAAGGGTTACTCCACCAGATTGTAACCAGAAAAAAAATGATTTGAGTTTTAAGTTCCTATTATGGGCTGAGCTCCAAAAACACAAGATCCTATATCCCATAATGCTATTTAATATCTTTTACTAGTCCCTTGTCGCCCGTTAAATGCCAACATCTTTCACATCCCCCACCATCAGTTTGCAATGCTTTCTTTTGTAAATCTGTAGGCTTCGTATCCAAGCTGAGATAACACGATGACATCATCACAGTGATTTTTCAGACTGTAGAAAGTCTTACACCACAGCCAAAGATGACATTATACAACTGTTTTCACTGGCTGCGTAGTATTGTTCATGACGAGTAAACTGATCATTATGTGAAAAAACAAAGTGGGAGATTGCCTATACAGATGTGCACTATGTAAGAGACTCGTTATTTTTCATATCTAAACCTGCACTCCATTTTATTTTGGCCACTTGGGAATGGTGCAACAAGCTCTATCTGATCACAGTAAATCACACCTATTATTATTAAGTTCTTTGAAAAACTGTGTGTAAGTATTCTGAAGAAAGCTGATCTACTGCTGTTTTGAAGGCAAAGCATGGTCACACCAAATATATGTGACATAGGTTTCTTCTGTTTAGTGGACTTTGGATGAAGTTAATTGATGAATAAAATCTATTGAAGGCATCCTCGCTTACCTTTTAGTGCCTAAAACCTTTGTACAGCACTGTAGATACTGGTTAACTGTTATCTCCAATAAGCAAGAGATACACAATGGATTATGTATTTTGTTTTTTACGTTCTTTATTCTTTACTTCTGGGATTGTAAACCAGTCCTGAAAAGTCAGTGCAGTAAAAAAAAAAATGCCGCAACAGATTTACGTACATGATCTCAAATCTGATGTAAAAAGCATGTCGGGACTTAGGTTTAAATCATGTTTCATCAATCATCGGGTTACTCTGGTTAAGGGTAGTGGAGAGTGACGAGTCAGCGCCGGTGCAGACTTGCTGTTGTGGAGCGGGTGAGAGAAAAGAACTGATTGTGTTGTGAAAATATCACATTCGACATTAATGTAGAGTAAATGCAGATTTGTTTCAGATTCACGTGAACTAACCCAGAGCGGACACACACACACACACACACACACACACACACACACACACACACACACACACATACACACACACGGACTCACCAACTGCCCACAACACGGAATCGTAGGTGTCATTGTGTTCGTTGCCTGTCTGGGTGTCAGTCCAGGTCACCTGAAAGGCTCCTGAGGACAGTTTGTCCACTCTCTTTGGGACACACTTCCATGCAAATTTAGTTCCGTAAGCTTCCATGTAGTCTGTCACTAGACCTGCCATTTGCTGCATAAACCAAGAGAAAATACCCAGCATTAAGCACGACAAAAATCACTATAATAATGTCCAAAATATAGCCTGCAGCACAGGAAGCAGCCGTACCTGATCAAACCCCCTGAGGGCAATGCTGCGAACCATCACTGTGGTATCCAAGCCGATGCCCGTGAGGAAGCCTGCACACTCCAGAGCCACATCTGAGCAGCAGCAGGTTGAGGATTATAGTGTTTTTAATGAGTTGCATATGCAGCAGTACCTGAAGTGTGGCCATAAAAATAAAGACATTCTTCCACATTGAGTAGTTTGCTTTAAAAATAAGGTGAAAACAGTCACGGAGCAGCATATAAACAAGACAATGGTTGAATGGTCTTTGGAAAAGAAGCACAATATTTGTTTTGTAATGATTTCCCATATGGCAGAGAGATAATATATTTCACACTGAAAGCACTCTATGCAGTTGCAGATATGGAACATTGAGTTTAAAACAAATGCTGAGAGTCATTGGTAATATTTCACGCTGGTACGCTTCCAATGTTAAGTTTATAATTTCACTCTTCCTCAAATGATCACCGGCGGACTTGGTGCAGTGGCTCCATTTACAAGCTCTCTGGCAGACAAAAAGGATACAGCTGGCTCCAACCACAAGCCTGCAAAACACAAATAAAGAGCAGCTCTTTAGCAGAACTAATAATACAATCAAAATACAGGACGTGTATATGACAGTCAGTCTGTGCGGTGCACTTTGGCCAAATAAAACAAAGCAAATCCAAAGCTGAAAATGTTTACTTTAAATCCTAGAATTAGAGAGGTGATGAATTACAAAACTTCATAACCTCTGAGGGAAGTGAAGAGGTGTGAAGAAAATGTAGAAAAAGGGGGCCAGTAAAAGCTATTTGTGTGTATGTGTGTATAAGAGTGTGTGTATGTGTGTGTGTGTGTGTGTGGTCCAGGTGAATCACACTTCAAATCCCACCCTGAGATCCGTGGCGTTGAGGAGGGCTAATTGCTAGCGTTTAAGCTAATCCCTGCGGATGGGGTGTGCCATGTTCGGGGCTCAAGTCCACACATCAGCCCGCTGAGTGACACCCATCACCCACATGGATGAGGCCCCCTCTCTCAACCTTGTTTTTAACCGCTACAACCCAGACCTCCATACCTTAGCTCTGCTCTACCTGACAGCTCGGCCTGCCTGCAGCACATCCTGCCCTTGTCCTTACTAACACTAACCACAAAAAGCCCCGGTGCCCATCCTCCCGATGTCTGTGTGATGCACAGCTGCACTTAGCACGTATTGTGAGGTGGCTTAAAGAAGATTAGGCAAAAAGCTTTAGCTTGATTCTACACTTTCATCACTGAGGACCGGTCTCCTTTCCCTTACCCCTTCTTCTTCTTCCACACTGCGTTTGATTGTATTTCACTCTGTTCTGGAGTCTGTACAGCTGCAACACATTTTTCAACCAAAAGATGATATTGCTATAGTTCCTGCTGACCCTTTTAAACAATGGTCACATTGATGGCAGGCAGCTTTAAGAAAGAGAAGCAGCAGCACAGTGAAACAGTTTATCCAGCTTCATATGCAAGTACTCTATGTGTAGGTAAAGTAATATTACCTATATCACAATCCAATATATACCAGCTACACAGATAAACTTTGCAACATGCACTCTGTTCACCGGCTTGGGGACAAACCAAGCATATAACATACAGGAGAAGCATTCAATTAAAACAGGTCATGTACATTTGAGCATTTACTACAAGTACCATTATATCTATTGCATCATTGTTCAACCTATTCACAACTTACTGCTAGTCTGTTCTCAAAATGTATTTCACTTCAACTTTCAAAACCAGAATTACAATACAAGGTCAGCCAATATCAAATACAAACTTTCATTTAGATTCTGAGGTCCTCCATATATATTATTTTTGGGGCATTTTTGCCTTTATTAGAAAATGGGTATGAAATGCAACAAAGGTTCCTTGCTAGACTCAAACCAGGGATGTTGCAGAAATTACACTTGTAGGACCTTAGTTTTTTATGTTTTTGTTCAGCCTTTGTAATTTTTTTTCTGTATTTATTTCCTTTCAGGTTTTTATGTTTCTTCACAAAAGGAGGGCACATTTCTCTTTTAAAAGTTATTCTACTCTTTTCCTAATCTCAATGTTCTCCATCTATTATCTATATTTCTTGTATTATGTATTTTGTTTTCTCTTATGTGCAATAAATTAAAATAAAATAAAAGGAATTCAATATCCTTATATACTGTACAACACATGCTGAAATAATCTTACAGTAGTATGAATGCATACAGCTATTAGGTGACATTAGGAGAATCTAATCTCTGACAGCCTTGCTTTAACAGTTTGATTTTATCATGTAGTGAAAGTCAGTTTGGCATATCCGCACTAAAATGTAGAAACATCAATCCATTTTCTGCTCTCTTTGATTCTCATCTATGTTTGACACAAAGCGCCGCGCTGGATTAAGGAGAATAACAGAGGCATAAAACAGTCAAAGAGAAAGAACAAAAACTAATGTGGGAGTCACTGAAGGAGAAAAGTAAGGCTGGTTAATGTGTGATGATACAATGAGTCTCATTATTCCAGTTGGACTCCAATCTGAGGTGACTAATTGGACGAGGAGCGACAAAACAAACAGATTATAAAACTCTTGAGACTTGGCCTCTGACAGTGGAGTGGTAGCGTGTGGTTTGGAGCTCCAGCAAAGACCTCACTGTCTGTGGCTGCTTGTTAATCTCAAGCAGTTCTTCAGAAGCTTCAACACTGATTAACGAAACACACTGGATTTGGATGCTCTTGTGTGTCGGTGGAGAACGTGGGTAGGTTTTGTTGCAAATTAATCCAACTTGGATATTTTTTTATTCAATGTTGTTTACATTTCCTGATAGTGTTTCAGTTTGACCAGTCTCCCCAGGCCACAGATTTTTGGTCTGGCCAAAGTTACACGGGCTGTATGGCAACGTAACAGAGACAATGGCTTCAACCAGCCATTTGACCATTTAATCATTGAAATGATAAACTCATTTTGTCCAGTAATGTTTGGTTTAAAAATGAAAACAATTCTAACTGCTGATCTGAAAAACCGAGACTCCGTGACGCCTGTCAAAGAGCCCACTTTTACATTTCCATGCCAAAATATTTTTCCTCTTCCGTTCTTGTCAGAGCAAGAAAGAGAGACAAGACAATTACTAATCATGAAGTTTTCGGAGGCGGTGTATTTGATAGACAAACAGAAAAGTAGTGATGTCATTGATTACTGATACAATAAATAAATAAATCAAAACTGTATTTAAACAAACTGCAACATTTCAAATACTTCTGAAACAGATGACATTTAACTAATTTTCTACTTTTTATGAGTAAATATGCTGTAATGCAGATTTTTTTTCTTTCCACTAAAATATGTATATTCTGTGTTTTAACAAGAAGTAACTGTTTCATTTCTTAAACATAGTAGCTCATACTGCTACAGTGCTCAGTGTTTTATTATGAGCATGTTGGCTAGTGTGAGACATTTAGTGACTCTGTTAATGGTGTCATTTAGGCCCAGGCAGCATTTATGCAAGAGGGACTTGGTGATTACTTTGTCTCTACAATTTCAGGTATGTAGGTTTGTACATGACCATATATTCTTTTATAATTAATATCTTAATTTGTTTTATGAAAATGTTCTTAATCTTTTTGTGATGTTAATGTGCATATAGACACTTGTGCTGGATCCTTTCCTGGGAACTCAGACAACATTGACACCAGAGAGACCCTACTAATGCTTTTGTTTCTCTAAAACTTCAACAACAAACAAATGATGCTCGTGCCATCTGTTGTGCTTTGCAATAAATTCATGAAAGATAATTGCAGGTGGTGTTGACCCACTAAACAAAACCTACATACTGCTCCAGCTCATTAAAATACGGGCCTGTTCCAAAACCAGTATCAGAGTCCTGCTGTCCTGCTGGCACGTGCTCAGTGCTGTCTCCTGATAGCATGATGATGGCAGCCAACTCTGGGCTTAGGCCCCGGGGCCAAATCTGTCGCTCAGGTGTGCATGTGCTCCAAGGCCCATTAGACACCCATCACTCGTCCGGACCCCCCTCCCACTTCCACTCCATCCCCCGCCTGCAGAAACAGCCTATCGGACCGTCACCTGCACAGCTGACAGCTCTGTGGCACAACAACATTACCAGCTCTGGATAATGTGTGAGTGTGTGTGTGTGTGTGTGTATGGGGTTTAGTACCCTTATGAAGGAAGCTAAAGTTAATAGTATTTCACAGCTAGTCACTTTCTGCCTCTGGGGGGACTACAGGACTCCCACTCTGGCATCAAAGCACTTCCTGTGTTCAAGTGAGCGGATAATTCTGCTTGGTATACAGAAGGTGTTTGGTTGAATGGGTGAATGCTACAGTGGTAATTGTGTAAGGAGCACAGTGCATTTACCTTGATCATCTCTGTTCACTATGAATGATTTTCTATTGCCACCAAGTGGTCAAAAAGGTGAATAGCAGACTGCAGTATACATTTCTGAAGAAGTATTGTGAGGACACTGATCATCATTAAAAAAACACTAAAAAACAATGTGCTCTATAACCACTGTCAAAAATACACCAGCTCTAATTATCAGCCAGAACAATCAAAATGTATTTGATAAAAGAGAACATAAATAAAAACAATTAAAAATCTCTGTGGCACAGGTGAGGACAACCTAGATTCATATGCAGCTTTAATATTGGAAGGTTATTTCCGCTTATCTGTCACCGTGAAGCAAACAAGCACAGCAGCCCAGGTACAACCGCAGCCGCTAGTCACCGTGTGCACGTCGTGCCAAGAGGAAACGTCAGGGAAAGACCAATTAACCAGGTGATGACAGGAGCTAAATGGCTGGATTTAAAGGGCTTGTTCAGTAAAAGGTCAGGATGCACGCCGCTAATCTGAATCATGAGGCGAGGACAGGCTGACAGGATGAGAGAAAAAACAAACTGTGTGTCACCGATGAATGATTACGGTGCGTGACAGTGGGGATGTGGCGTGTCGGCGAGCGAGGTGAGGCGGCGGGTAGAGCGAGGCATTAACACTGCACAGGTGAAAAGGTGCTGCTTCCCTTGTGGTTCATTGTTTAGAGAGCGACGCCAATCGTCCTACCTGTGCTAAAACATATGCGTTATAGGGTGATGTCATTATGTTGGGACTGAAGCAGAAGACGAATTGATGCGCCAAGATTAACTTTCGTCATGTCAGAAAAAAAACAACATTGGTGGCAGGTTGGAAAAGCAAACACTGATTGGGTAATATCTGTTTAATTATATAATAATATATAACATAAGGTGTGTGTGAGTATGGGGGTGTGTGTGTGTGTGTGTGTGTGTGTGTGTGGAAAGGTGGAGGGCCCACTCACGTTTTTCCAGGTGACTTCTTTAGCCAGAATATGTCGTCACTAGTGATGCCATGCTCTATTGCTCCTGGGATCTAGAATAAGAGTTAAAGCTGTGAACATAACCCCTAATAACCTATAAATCAATCACGGATAGATCTATCAATAATGTTCAATAGGACAAACAAAGAAAGAAGATGTGTTAAGGTTTGTATGTGTGCTACAAACAGCGTTGTAATAAATCTCCACTTCAGCTTTTGGCTTGTCGGTTGGTGTAGGTTATCATTTTCTCAGTTGTCTACAAAGACATTCTGGCAGGCAGAGAGAGAGACATCTTGGGGGTGAGTGATGAAAACAATGATACTTACATTTGTGGGGTACTTGGGCCGTCCACCCGTAGCAATCACGATATTCTTGGCAGTCAGGATGGTCTATATGAGAGGGGAGGAAAATTGTGAAGTACCAGGCATTGTTCATATCCTTCAAAAAACAAGGAAATGTCAAATGAAAGCAAGTGGTCTCTACAGTATTCTGCATTAAAAGGAGATGATGGAAACATTTTCAAATCATTGAAACAAGTCACACTGCTCTCTGTAGGTGGGGTTAGGGCATATGATTTTGCACTTCAATTTACACATTTAATAAGAAACAGAAAGAGACTTATCTAAATGCAGATGTTTCTATTTATTCAAAAGAAAAGAAAATGATAAAAACAGAAAGGGAAAGCAAAATATAAATTGTTAAAATATATATATTTTTAAAGGATACAGAACAGGATGATGTAAGAAAGGGCAAATAAAAACCAGCCTCATGAAACACTACAATTTATCTAATTTATGCCATTTTTTTCAACTGATTTGCAATGAGCAGCACACCTCTTTCCCTGCTTTGGTTAGTCCTCTGATGGTGTGTTCATCCACCAGGCTTCCTTTGATGTTCAGATATTTCACCTTCCTGCAAAACACAAGATAAACAGCTGGTTGCTCCTGGCGATGCTTAGACCACTGAAATGCAGATCACACAACTGCTGTAGATCTCACACACTCTCCCTCTGGTTATAAAGATACTCATTCATATGCTTAAACTACATCTTGTAATCTAAAAAGAAGTAATGAAACATATCACATAGGAGAAGTCACAGGGTTGAACAACACAAGAGGTTCTGTAAGCTACTGTATTGTCTTTTACCACTACAAGGACAAGGGATGTACAGTAGATTCAATGTTAACATATATCTCTTTAGGATTATGAGGGAATATTTCCTTTTTATGAGCTTAGTTTGAGAGAGTGACACATTTTAAGTAAAGCAACATATAGACCGTCTTTTTATTGACATTCTGTATCTGTACACTGTATCTGTATCTGTACAAAATTAGTCTGCTAACTGCCAAGTATCACTCACACCAAGTTTATTGCTTAATTATTACTGATTAAAAGTAGAACATTCATTTAACATCTGTTCTCATTTAATCGTTTCTTTGTAATTAATACACTTGCGTATTGAACAGGCTCACGTTGCTAATTATTCATTACAATCAAATAAAAATCATCAGCATCATTACTTATATGCTGATCTTACTGAACATATGCGCATATCACTGAAATCATATTATTGCAGGTTGAGCTTGGGCACATTCACACAGAGGTTAACACCTGTTTGCCCTCCAGCCAGCTACTCAATCAGCATGTGTTTGCTGACTATCAATCCTTCAGCTGTGTGTACCAACAGAAATGTACAGCCTTCAGCAACTTATTCATGGCATAAAAATGAGCAAAAAATTAAGAAAAAACAAAAATATTTTATGGTAATTTCTGCTATTTTAATACATTGTGTGTTCACAGCACTAGAGACTAATTTGAAAATTCAGATAGATTGATATTCTTACTCTTACTAGGAGGTAAGAAAGTATCATAGGAGACTTCATAATGTCATCTGAACCAAGTCCTCACATCAAATGGGAGGAGTGACTCCCTAATTTCTACTCTACTACCTTTAAATCAATTATCAAAAGAATCCCCATTAAAATACATAAATAAATAAAATGAGTGGAGCTGGTGTCACATACTTGTCCTGGAGCTGAACCCGGTGACCCCAGTTGAGAGAGCGGACGTGGTTTTGAACAGCCTCTGCCATGATAGCCCTGGGAAACACACAAAAGGTACCATACCACTTAAAAAACTAGGGCTGCAAATAACGATTAATGGAAGACCCTGATTAAGCAGCAGAAGTTTGGGTGCTTTCAAAAACCTGCAGCCATCAGATACTTGGCATTTTTGGCTTAAACATCAATAATCATTATAATTGTTGCCTATTCATTTTCTGTCAATCTACTCATCTAACTTTTAGTCATAGTGAATAAAAGTACTATATTTGAGAGTTCCTGGTTAATGTGGATGGTGAGCAGTGGACTGTGTAGAAAAGACCATCCAAAGGTTATAAAAGAAATGAGAAACAATCAAGAAGAAAGTAATCATATCATTCCCATTCAGAGTTAATGTCCTAACCTCAAATAATGTCTTTGTCATATTGCAGTTATGTCACTAGATGGTGCTGTTACGCTACTCTGTTCTATGCTGACAGCGTCTCAGCATGAGTGTGACCTCTCCTTTCAGTTGATGAGCCGCTGCCACATACAATATTGGACATGGTTTAGACCTACCAGTCATGGCAGATTGGTCCTGGGATCTGCCA